>NC_135724.1:10224319-10567226 GCF_964656455.1 Halichoerus grypus
GAAGATAAACAAATGGCCAACAGACACTTGGAAAAATGCTCAACATCACTTGGCATCAGGGAAATACAAATCAAAACCACAATGAGGTATCACCTCACACCAGTCAGAATGGCTAAAATTAACAAGTCAGGAAATGACAGATGTTGGCGAGGATGCAAAGAAAGGGGAACCCTCCTACACTGTTGGTGGGAATGCAAGCTGGTGCAGCCACTCTGGAAAACAGTATGGAGGTTCCTCAAAAAGTTGAAAATAGAGCTACCCTATGACTCCACAACTGTACTACTAGGTATTTACTACAAGCATAAAAACAGTGATCCAAAGGGGCACGTGCACCCCGATGTTTATTGCAGCAATGTCCACAAAACCCAAAATATGAAAAGAGCACAGATGTCCTTTGACAGATGAATGGATAAAGAAGATGTAGTGTGTATGTGTATATATATATATATATATATATATATATATATATATGTATGTATGTATACACACACAATGGAATATTACTCAGCCATCAAAAAAATGAAATCTAACCATTTGCAATGATGTGGATGGAACTAGGGAGTATTATTCTAAATGAAGTAAGTCAATCAGAGAAAGACAATCAAGTGGCAGTTAAGAAACAAGACAGGATCATAGGGGAAGGGAGGGAAGAATAAAATCAGACAAAATCAGAGAAGGAGATGAACTATAAGAGACTCAACTCTAGCAAACAAACTGAGGGTTGCTGGAGGAGAGGTAGGTGGGGGGATGGGGTAACTGGGTGATGAGCATTAAGGAGGGCACTTGGTATAATGAGCACTAGGTGTTATATGCAACTGATGAATCACTAAACTCTACCTCTGAAACCAACAATGCACTATATGTTAACTTATTAAAGTTAAATAAATAAAAAATACTATTTCAAGGAACTGGATGGAAAGGATATACAAGGAGTATGGAAAGAATATTCATACCAGAATATAATGTTTCTTTAAAAATACAAGTGGTTTGAGGGTTGTGAAAAGTGGCAGAACATCAAGCTGAATAGACAGATTGGAATGTACATGATTTTGATGTTGGTCTGCTGGGTAACATCTTATAATATTGATAGATTTTATGCAAAACTATCTGTAGAATCCAAGGAGTACAGACTCTGAAGTCAGGCAAACTAGAAAGTTAGTTTCTCACCAACAGAAGCATGCAGTGGTTACAATTAAGGGCTTTTGAGCCAAACTTCCTGGGTTCAAATCTAGGCTCCACCATGTCCTGGAGATGTGGTATTGCTTAAGTTCATTAGGAATGATGTGTGCCTGCTAAGCATATATTACTTCTCCTTCCCCATCTATCAAGCAGAGATATTAAGAGGAGCACTGTGGGTGACAGTAATTGTTCTCCATGACTCACCCCCCCTTTTTGTTTGAGAATATAATAGATTGTTCCCCACATCCAGGGAAACTTCAGGGTCAATGGGATGTGAACAAATGTCACATTTATCTTATCTAAGCAGAAGCTTCAGGTACCATTGTTTATTTTCAGCTGCCCTATATTCTTATACCCTGAGAATGGTAGCTCTGGGGAAAAGTCTTGTAGTTCACAGGCAAAGACACTAATTCTCCAACTGACAGGTAACCTGACAGGAAATGACTAACCCTAAAAGTCCAGCAAAAAGGAAGCCTTTTGGTCAAAAGGAGTTCTTAGTGATATTAAAGTCAATCACTTTACATTTTATTAATTTTCATTGATCATAACTGTTGCCCTTAGATGAATTGGCTTGTAGCCTTACCAGTCATTTTGTTTTCACTCTGGCTATTATAATTATCAGATCTCATCAAACTCATATTTCAATAACTCATTGGAATTTTCCTGGGTAAACTTCCTGTCTCTGCTTTTAGAATTACTAGAAAGACTTTTTGTCTTCCTTCTAATATTTGGCAAGAGAAGTAAAGATTTTGAAAAGTTTCTCAGAAATATGATCCATGTGTGGTAATAGATCCCAGGCAACACCGGTGCCATATGCATTAACAAGTGCGAGCTTAATGAATGGGTAAAACGGTATGTTATCTGGAGGTTTGGGAAGGCTTCTAAGTCACGTAAAATGAATTAATATGTTAATATAAACTATCTCAGAAGACCCAAGCATAATCACTGGAAGAAAGTATGCAAGAAATATAATCACAAGTATTTTAATCATATTATAACATGCACATAAAAAAGCATGGAGACCATGGACTATGTTAGTTGAAAAATATATATATTTAGAGATAAGATTTGCATATTAAGCCATGTTATTATGCTTATGCAAATCAAATACCACTTAAAACTTCTTCATTACAAGGAGGAACTTAATGTTATTTTGCCTTTAAAACACATAAGTAATGAAATTCACATCACATGGTTGGACTCCTCTTCAAATTCACTGATGTCTAGAATATAGTTCACTTTCTTATTTTTTTTTAAAGATTTTATTTATTTATTTGAGAGAGAGAGAGAGAATGAGAGAGAGAGAGAGCACATGAGAGGGGGGAGGGTCAGAGGGAGAAGCAGACTCCCCGCCGAGCAGGGAGCCTGATGCGGGACTCTATCCTGGGATCCCAGGATCATGACCTGAGCCGAAGGCAGTCACTTAACCAACTGAGCCACCCAGGCACCCTAGTTCACTTTCTTATGATAATGAAACAACCTCCTTGCCTGGTATCATGTGCTGTGTAAATTCAAACTACAATCATTTGATTCAGAAGAAACAATATCCGATGGTCTATCTATACATAATTAGAAAGATTCTTAAAAACTATGTGTTATCTTGCCAATAGGGTATCTTCATCAGTAAAGTCTAGTAACACAATTACAAGTTCAGTTGTCAGATTATAAGGGATTACATTTGCACAATCAATGTTAGATTATGAGGTTATTGGGGTTTTCCCAGAATTCCATGGAACAATGCAGAAGTGGAAAGCTATTAGAAGTAGTCACAAGAATCTAATTTCTAATGTATGTGAAATATACAGGCATACCTCAGAGATATTGTAGGTTCAGTCCTAGACCACTGCAATAAAGTAAATATCACAATGAAGAGAGTCAGATGAATTTTTTGGTTTCCCAATACATATAAAAGTTATGCTTACACTATACTGTGGCCTAGTTAGTGTGCAATAGCATTATGTCTTTACAATGTACATACCTTAATTAAAAATACTTTATTGCTAAAACATGCTAACCACCATCTGAGCTTTCAGCAAGTCATAATCTTTTTGCTGGTGGAAGGTATTGCCTCAATTTGATGGCTGTTGTTTGATCAGCGTGGTGGTTGATGAAGGCTGGAGTGGCTGTAACAATTTCTTAAAATAAGACAATAAAGTTTGCCACATAAGATTGACTCTTCCTTTCACAAATAATTTCTCTGCAGCATGTGATTCTGTCTGATAGCATTTTACCCACAGTAGAACTTCTTTCAAAACTGGTGTGAATCCTCTCAAACCCCACCTCCGCTTTATTGACTAAATTTATATAATATCCTAAATCCTTTGCTGTCATTTCAACAATCTTCACACCATCCTCCCCAGGAGTAGACTCCTTCTCAAGAAACCACTTTCTTTCCCTGTGAAGCAACTCATTCATTCAAGTTTTATCCTGAGATTATAGCAATTCAAGTCACATCTTTACGCTCCACTTATTATTCTAATTCTGTAGCTACTTCTAAGATACTTGCATTTACTTCCTTCATTGAAGTCTTGAACCCCTCAAAGTCCCCATGAAGGTTGGAATCAGCTTCTTCCAAACTTCTGTTAATGTTGATATTTTGATCTCTTCGCATGAACGTTCTTTTTTTTTTTTTAAGATTTTATTTATTTATTTGACAGGGAGAGACACACAGAGAGAGGGAACACAAGCAGGGGGAATGGAAGAGGGAGAAGCAGGCTTCCCTCCGAGCAGGGAGCCCGATGTGGGGCTCGATCCCAGGACCCTGGGATCATGACCTGAGCCGAAGGCGTATGCTTAACGACTGAGCCACCCAGGTGCCCCCGCATGAACGTTCTTAATGGCATCTAGAATGGTGGATCCTTTCCAGAAGGCTTTCAATTTACATTTCAAAGAGACATCAGAGGAATCAATATCCATGTGAACTATAGGCTTACAAAGTATACTTCTTAAATCATGAGACCTGAAAGTCAAAATTACCTCTTGGACCATGGATTGCAGAACGGATTTGTTAGCAGACATGAAAACAACATTAATCTCATTGTACATTTCTATCAGAGCACTTGGGTGACCAGGTACATTGTCAATGAGCAGTAATATTTTGAAAGAATTTTTTTTTTTCCCAAGCAGTAAGTCTCAACAGCAGGCTTAAAATATGTGGTAAACCATATTGTAAGCAGATGTGTAGTTATCCCCTTTGCTCTTCCATTTACAGAGCACAGTCAGAGTAGAATTAACATAATTCTGAAGGGCCCAAGGATTTTCAAAATGGTAAATGAGCATTAGCTTCAACTGAAAGTCACCAGTTCCATGAGCCTCTATAAAAGGGTCAGCCTGACCTTTAAAGTTTTGAAGATAGGCATTGACTTCTGCTCTCTAGCTATGAAAGTCTTAAATGGCTTCTTCTTCCAATATAAGCCTGTTTCATCTACCCTGAAAATCTGTTGTTTAGTGTAGCCACTTTCACTCATTATCTTAGATAGGTCTTCTGGATAACTTACTCCAGCTTCTACATCAAAACTTACTGCTTCACTTTGTACTTTTATGTTATAGAGATGACTTACTTCCTTAAACCTTATGAACTAACCTCTGCTAGTTTCAAACTTTTCTTCTGCAGCTTCCCCACCTCTCAGCCTTCATACAGTGAAGACCTAGAGCCTTGCTCTAGATTAGGCTTTGGGTTAGGGGAATGTTGTGGCTGGTTTGACCTTCTATCCAGACCACTAAAACTTTCTCCATCTCATCAGTAAGGCTGTTTTGCTTTTATTATCATTTGTGTTTCACTGGAGTAGCACTTTAATTTCCTTCAAGAATTTTTCCTTTGTGTTTACAACTTTTTAACAGTGTGGCACAAGAGGCCTAGCTTCTGCCTATCCCAGCTTTTGACAATCCTTCCTCACTAAGCTGAATCATTTTTAGCTTTGGATTTAAAGTGAGACGTGTGTACTCTTCATTTCACTTGAACACTTAAAGGCCACTGAAGGGTTATTGTTTGGCCTAATTTTAATCTTTGTGTCTCAGAGAATGGGAAGACCCAGGGAGAGGTAGAGAGACAGAAGAATGGCTGGTCAGAACACACACCACATTTATTGACTAAGTTCACCGTCTTATATTGGTGCAGTTCGTGGTGCCCCAAAACAATTACAATAATAACATCAAAGACCACTAACCACAGATCACCAAACAAATAATAATGAAAAAGCTTGAAATATTGTGAATTACTAAAATGTGACAAGAGACAGAAAATGAACAAATGCTGTTGGAAAAATGGTCCTGATAGACTTGCTCTATGTAAGGTTGCCACAAACTTTCAATTTGTCTGCAAAGCACAATGAAGCAAAGCACAATAAAATGTGGTATGCCTATATTAGTGAGAATCTTAACTTTTACTGAAACAAGCTTAAGTAAACTGATTTGATTTTGTAATAATTCATCAAACTTAGTGCCTATAATAAATACTATTTGAGGATATCTCTATTAAAATGTTTCATATATGCATTTCACAAAACACATTTAAAAGTTATCTCTAATAATATGAAAAATGTGAAGATCCTTAAAGATTTATTCCTTGACTGTAGGAATGGTGTCAGTTTACTATGTCTCATTTTCTTTTTTTTTAAATTTTAAAGGCATTTAATAGTAGAAAAAATAATATGTCCTTACATATAGCATTGAAAATTATTGCCATACATGTTATTGTGTTATTCAAACCATAGTAAGAGCATTGAATTGTTTAAGAAATCAGTTTTGTCCCCATGAGTTACTAACTCGATTATTGGAAATACTACATAGTAGGAAATGTACTTGGCGATATGGTAAACCTTTGCCTCTTTTCTATTTTAGGGTTATTGGGAGTGCCATGCGAACAACTTTTTGTATGTATGATTGCATGAGCCAATTGTTAATAGACAATTATAAATTACTTAAATATGAATTATCAGTTATAATGGTGGCTTTTACTTCTCAATAACTGAAACTAAAAATTCTTAATTTTACCTTAATGGAAAAGATCACCCACCTATTAACATCTGGATAATGTCCAAAACAGCTCCACAAATTGATTTGCCAGCAATGACTTCCCAAAGTAATCTGATTGAATTGAAGAGAGAAGAATTAAAATGAATGAAGGAAGAGGTGAACTATCTGTGTTTAATCTCCAGTTTCATCAGAAATCGATTAACTAGCTGACTTTGGGTCCAAAAGAATTAATTATACTCAGTCTCCAGTATAATTAACAACACTATGGCCATCTCCCAAAATATTCATTAAACAGTCAGGAACAATATGAAATTCAAATTAAAATTGAAAAAGAGATTAAATAGCAGTAGTCATCTCTAAAAAGAATCATACTACATCTGATGAAATCATCTGAGCAATACAAAATATGGAAATACATTTTGTGTTACATTTAATTATCATTAATTCCAGCACTGCAAGCTGGCAGCTATTTTAGGCTCATTACAAGGACTAAAATGGGCTAGAATGTTAATATGAATCTATCCTCATTGGAATAATGGAAGTATGCTTCAAAGTTAAAGAAAGTTTAAAAATAAAGTTCAGAGTTTTGGTTAACTTCTTACATTTTCAATTAGAAATATGCATTACACATAACGCTGATAATACACTGATTACAATACAGTAACAACAACAAAAACATCTATCAACATTTTCTTTCTCATAAAAACTTTTAAAATATATATGCTCATTGCGTGTTTTAACAAAAACAACTTTTGCTTTGTCTGTAGACTTAAATTAAGTCTTATGGTATAAAATCATGTTTTCAGTTAATATTTGAGTCTTAGTATTTATGATTTCCTTATCTGGCTGCAGGCATACTGTATTTTCTGAAAAATATTGCAACCATAAGGTTGATGCATGCACATATGAAGTCATACATGCATTAAGTGACAAGACACTTCAATCACAGCCACGGTTGGGATAGTTTGTAGCTGAAATGTAAAATTTCAATCTATGGAAAAACTACTTACTAGCTTAACATATTTTAAATTTTGATATAATACGTTTTTCTGTTACCAGGAGACAGGTTTCAACTATCCAAGTTGTTAGTATGGAACTAACACTGTTCAATTCATTACAAAAGTAACTATATATATTGCATATTTTTATGAAAATATATTTCACATAGTGAAAATTATATATGGTATGATAATTAACAAACATTTAATAATATAGTGTCATATGCAAAAAATTTTCACACACAAAAAATTGAATCATGCTCTCCTCAAAGGCATAACCACTTAGGTTTTGCAGTTTGAAAGTTGCAGTTTTGAAATGCATGTGTGCATGTCATGTGTGTTTTTAAATGCATGTAATTTATAAAACCTTCCACAACATCTTTTAAATGTCCATTAACTCTACTTTAAATTCAATATATGTATGAAAGATACTCAAATAAAGACACTATATATATTTTTAAAAGGTCTGGGAAAACAAAATTCTAAAATGATTGATTTTTAAACCTGAAGCAAATTGAAATCTTAGAAAGGATGACTAAGTATGTAAGTGATGTATGCTACCCCAGAAAACAGAAAGAAAAGAAAGGATGACTTATAGGATGCAATTAGTCCACCTAACTGGTTCTATTTACACGGAGCAAAACCATGATTAACTTCTTCAAGGAGAACTATGAGAAAAGGAATAAAAATATAAAACTACTTTGATCATTCTTAGAGACACCTGTGATCTAAGCAGTGTCAGTGTATTTTAAAGTTTATGAAGCAAGCCTAGGTTTTTGTTTTGTTTGTTTTTTTTATTATTCCCTGAGCCATAAAGGAAAAAAAAAGGGGGGGCTATCCTTCAGGTGACCAGGATCAGGATTATCTTCAGTTCAAATTTGAATTTCAGATAAAGGAGAAATAATCTGAAATGAAATTAGTTGAAAATATCACAGAAAAAGATTCAAAATTGGGGGAGGGGAGCTAAAACAAAGTATGATAATCTAGGAAAAAATAGCTAAAGTGGTTTTGAAACATCAAGAAAATATGAGATAAATGTAAGAAGATTTCAAAGCAGATATACTACTTAGAAAAATATAGAATTATTAAACTAAACCAAATATATGGTAAAAGAAATATCTGTAAAGAAATGGAAATTAAATAAGTCTGTAGGCCAGAAGAAGAAAGATGCATTGTAATCAATCCAATGCTGTGAAAAAAAGAAACAAGAAACCTAGTCTTATATTTTAACTCTTACGTTGTGGATTCCACAAGGGGCTCAGAGATTTCATTAATTTTTCAAAGTGAAAGCTTATTTTTCCTTTTCTTTTTTTTTATTATTATGTTCAATTAGCCAACATATAGTACATCATTAGTGTTCAACGATTCTTATTTTTTCTATCACAGTATTGATTATACAGCCTTAAGAATATCATACCCTGTTTCAAAGAGGGCAGATTAAATAAACACTCATGTACTTTTCACAAAGGATCCTAAAAGTATTGCCTTACTCAGAGATTATATTTTCTGGGGTTTTTAGTTATGAGACTATTTGTTTGTTTTGCTTTTCCCAAAGGTACCCCTCCCAAAGCAACTTTAAAGTATTTCTTAACAATATATGAAAAAGTTTACGGAAAATGATTCCATTTTTCTATATCCATTTTCTATATCCTGAGATCCAGCTATCATAACAATTCAGAGGCACTGAGCATATATTATCCTATTTTAAAAAATAAACCATATGTGCCAAAGTTTGTAATGAAGAATGCTTGTTTTCATCTGGTTGTTGGTGGCTAAATGCATCTGTTGGCACCTGCTACTGTTGCCAGGGAAATTGTTAAATTTTTAATTTAAGAATTGATTCCACACTGAGACAAATTTATTACGCTGTTGCGTTGGCTGAATTCTCAATTTTTAAAATTCTAACCAGAGTTATAATAAGTATTTAAGGCACATAGCAGCTGAAGTTATAGAATATCTAGAATACGTAAATGCTGTCCCTTTATATAATAGTCCTTTAACTTTTTAATCATACACAGATCCAATTGTATGTTTTATTGTACATTGAAACTAGAAGAAATTTTGTAAGATCTTGTCACTATACACAAAGATCATTTTTTTTTTACTATGCTGTAGTTTCTGAATGGATCTGCTTTTGATCAAGCCTAGAATTAGCAAGTGATAGCCAAGTGAGAATGAATATAATTTTGATGATATAATCAGTGAAAGATACATTATGGAGAATAAAAGCAAGTTAACGAGTTTTCTGCTATACTATGCAAAGGAACCACTAAATTGATTTAATTAGTATGAATTTCTAAATGCCTTTAAATGCTACAAAGCCATGGCATCTCAGGAAAAGCATGCTACATAATTATGAATTATCTCCTTCATGTCATAGTCTGCAGATTCCATTTCAAGTTTGGGTGCTTCCTTAGATGGCCAACTTATGGTACATAGATAATTCTTACCTCCAAAAATAAGTGAAGGATGAATAAAGTACATTTATTGTAATAATTGGTAAAGAAGTGTAAAGTTTATCGAATAAAATGCTGAAATAAATTAGTAAGATAATCACCAAGACATCAATACAGAAGCAATCCAGGAATGTGAAAACTATTGTAAATGGAACTCTGGGCCTAGAAGTCAGAATATCATAAACAAGTAAGAGTTTTTCTGAATTGCAAAAAAAAAAAAAAAATGCATTTGAGTTAAGTAACCAAGTCCCAGAACCGGGACATCAATTTCTTGTACTGGAGGAGTAGATATTGCAAGCTGAAAGAAAAGCAGATAGAATGTGGAAGATACAGATCAAGAGGAGCAAAAGCCCAGGTCAAAAGAAATCCATGGGTTAATCTACAGTTGCTGTGTCAATTGGATTTTATCTTTTTAAAGTCACCACGCATCTTTGAACAGGAGGTGAGAACAACAGGCAGGCATTTCCCAGACTTCAAATGAGGGAATCATATTGTCAGCACACCACAAATATCATCAGCTTCCAGTGTCAGGGCCTTTCCTTGGGAGTATCCACAACATCACACAAACTCAGTGTATACTGAGCTGGCTGCTTAAAAGTTTGGGGGAATCTAACCACTCTCTGCCCTCAGGAAAGACAAGGTGGGCTTTGTGTTATACAAGTAACGGTAACAACTAAAACACCATCAAATTTAAGAAGACATTTTCATTCACATGAGAAATCCAGTTTAACATCTTTTTTTGTTGCTGTTTTCAACCGGCCTTCACCTCTAAGTTTTCAATCAAGAAGAATTTTCTTGCATGATCCTGGAGACATTACATAAACTTAGCATTGTTAGAGACATGGCATAATGTACATCAAGCGTCAGCAAACTACAACTGCAGAGCCTAATTTTTTAAACAAAGTTTTATTAAAACACAGTCATGTCCCTTTGTTTTTACATTGTCTACGGCCACTCTCATGTTAACATGGCAGAGTTGAGTAGTTTTGCCAGAGATTGCTGGGCCCCAAAGTTGGAAATATTTACTGAATCCTACAAAAATAGTTTGCCAACTTTTGGCATAGAGAAAGAAAAGTTAGATTTAGAATCCAGAATCTTAAAAGGTTCACCTTCAGCCTATTTCATAAGTCATTTCACTTCATAAAGCCTTAGTAAGAAAACATACAAAAAAAAAAGAATAACTGTTATTCTGATATTATTCAGTTATTATCCTAATAACTGAATCTCTCTGAAACGGAGATGAAAGTTGAAAGTTACTTGAGAAATATAAAACATTATATATACAATATCTATGTTATTATTACCATCTATACTGGGAAATTCTATTTTTTTCTTTGATTTCCTATTGGTCATTCAGCAAATAATCTTGGAGTGCATCCATCAAGTATTGCACTAGCCATGAGATTTACAACAGCAAGATAGATAGGTAGAGATTCTGATCCTAAAGGAGTTAAAATTTTGCATATCCTAAGATGATTTAGGAGAGACTGAATACATAGTTTAGTGTAACCTAAAAAGGACCTTTAGATGGCCAATTTTTCCCTTAACAATGTTCCATTACTTCCAAAAACACAGAATGACTCTTTGGTCTACAGTGATATACTGTTTTTATTATTATATTTTTAATACAATCTGGCTTGTTTCATGTAAATTAAACACAAATATTTTCCTAGACTTTTCTGCCAACAATTATTGATATCAGTTGTATGATACTGTAAGAACTTCCATTTTTTAGGGAAAAAATACAAAGAAAGAGAAATTATCCTGCTTACAAAAAAAAAAAAAAATCTTGGCAAACTTGAAGTATAGCAAAAGTTCATAATATATTTGATAACAACTAATTGATTATCCTAAAATATGACATCAAAATATTGAATCTTTAGATTGTGACAGCAGCTTCCAATACAGTGTTCAGAAGACTAAGTGAAGCTACAGAAATTTTTTCCTTAATATGAATGTCATGTCATACTACACAATTCCATGAAATGTGAAATTAATATACACCTAGTGAGAAAGCATTTCTAACTATATCTATTTATTTATCTTAGAACATTCGAAAACATAGAAAAGTAGGAAAAAGAGGGGCAAATACCCTTTATCTGTTCCAGAATCCCATCCAGGTACCACATGACATTCTGTGGTTCTGTCTATCTTTAGACTCCTCTTGGCCAGTTTCTCAGACGTCCCTTGTTTGCGATAACTTTGACTGATGGAGAAATGGTCAAGTTTTTTGTAGAATGTCCTGCTGGTAGGAATTGTCTGATGTTTCCCCATAGTTAGACTAGGCTTATCGGTTTTAGAGAGGAACACTGTAAAGGTAGCATGCTGTTTTCACTACATTATATCAGTGGTGCATGCTGTCAACGTCATTTATGACCATTGGTGTTGACCTTGATCACCTGGCTAAGGCAGGATTTGTCAGGTTTCTCCATGGCCAAGATACCATTTTCTTTTCCCCTTTTCCTGTTTATTCTCTGGGAGGAAGTCACTACACACAGCCTACCCTTAGGGAACGGGGAGTTGTGCTACCTCTCCTTGAGGGCAGAACATTTATATAAACTTTTTGGAGTTCCTCGGCAGAGAAAATTTGTCTATTATCCCTCATTATTTATGTGTTCAATCATTTATACTTATCAGTATGAACTCCTGGATATTTACTTTCATTTTTTAAAAATTTATAATCTATTATAAATAAAATTATTAAAAATCTCATTGTTTTGGTCAAATAACTCCAGCATTTGCCACTAAGAACTCTTTCCGTTGGCTCACGTGCCCTCCATCAATTTTTTTTTAACATTTTCTTACTGCTGCAGGCCCATCTTGTATATGTCCCTGTTATGTCTTAGAATCAGCCATTTCTTTAAGTACCTCCTTCCTTTTATTGGAGAATGGTGTTACAAAACAAGATCTGAGAGCAAAATGTGGTAGTTGTCACTGAAATTTCATTTCATTCAGGCCCTCAGGTGTCAGGGCAAGGAAATGTATGTGTGAATACCCACACATGTATATCCATATAGATGCATTTATATACATTATAAAGATATAATGCATCTATAAAGAATCTCCAGAGTCATCCTCTATATATCTCAGAATTAGTCATTTCTCCAAGGAGTCCTGTCTCCTTAAGTAATATTCACACAGAATATTTTAACTTTTATTTTATTTTATTTTTTAAAGATTTTATTTATTTATGTGATATATAGAGAGAAAGTGAGAGCAGGAACACAAGCAGGGGGAGTGGGAGAGGGAGAAGCAGGCTTCCCGCCGAGCAGGGAGCCCGATGTGGGACTCGATCCCAGGACCCTGGGATCATGACCTGAGCCGAAGGCAGACGCTTAATGACTGAGCCACCCAGGCGCCCCAGAATATTTTAACTTTTAAATTTTTTGTGTAAAACATATGGATAGATTCAATAATAAACCTCCACCTTAACTATGGATTTTTTGTGTAGCCTGGCTTATGGGATTGTCTCTAATAATAAATATTGCAAATATTGGTCCTTTTTATGTGACCATGGGGTAATGGTATTAGGACTATTTTTATGACATTTTCTCAGACTACATGTCCATGTATTATGTGGGGTATAGAACTATACCTCTGGACTCTAGGTAATTACATTTTTCTCTAACAGTACCACATTAATTTTTTTCAAAGGTGCATTGCTCCCCTTTATCACAACAGCACAGGCTTTCAGGCTTGCTGTCCTTTATACTCTTTGTATTTCGTCTGTTCGGGGATAAGGATAGCAAGAGTCATCCTCGTTACTATAAAAAGGAAAGTCTTGCTGATCCTCAATTATACACTTCTGGGGCGCCTGGGTGGCTCAGTTGGTTAAGCGACTGCCTTCGGCTCAGGTCATGATCCTGGAGTCCCTGGATCGAGTCCCGCATCGGGCTCCCTGCTCGGCAGGGAGTCTGCTTCTCCCTCTGACCCTCCCCCCTCTCATGTGCTCTCTCTCATTCTCTCTCTCTCAAATAAATAAATAAAATCTTTAAAAAAAAATTATACACTTCTGCATTTGATTTTTTAGTGCACCGTTTCACCTGTCATCAATGATAAGGTGCAGAAATGAATTTTCCACCAGCCTCCCTATAATGCGCTCCCTGTGATCTGACCTTTATATGAGTTTCCTTTATTATTATTCTACTACTCACATCTGGCCTTCAAGACTATGATTACCAATCTCCCAGGAAAACTTCTTTGTTCATTCTTTTATTTTCCCATCAAAATTTCCAAATGTAGAAGAGGACATAGAAGTATATTGTAACCGTCACTTTACCTCTCTGGCTGTGGGACGATTGGACATTGAGTCCGAAGCCATAACACATATACACAAACAACATGTGATACGGAACAAAACAAGAAGAGTATATTCAGATAATGAGGTTGCCAAGTAGGTCTTAGCAAGAAAGTTTAACAAATAAGTAACATAATCAGAAACAATTATAAAAACCTTTTTAGTATTGCACCTTACTTTCAACTACTTGTAAAGTAACGATCTTTTATTCAATGCAATCTTTAAATAAAAATAAGACAAGAAGAAATAACACACAAGATGTGCTTATTTGTGTGCATACCATATGACTACTAATTTTCTTTTTAAATTCTGTACCACTTGATAAGAACAAAGATTGCATTGAATTTTTTAAAATACCTTCATAGAAAAGTATATTATGGAATGATCTCAGCAGAAAGATTGCAATTTTTTTTTTTTTTTTAGATTTTATTTATTTATTTGACAGAGAGAGACAGTGAGAGAGGGAACACAGCAGGGGGAGTGGGAGAGGGAGAAGCAGGCTTCCCACTGAGCAGGGAGCCCAATGCTGGGCCTGATCCCAGGACCCTGGGATCATGACCCAAGCCGAAGGCAGACACTTAACAACTGAGCCACCCAGGAGCCCCAGAAAGATTGCAAATTTTTAGTAAAAGGTAGGAAATATAGCTATTTGTTTTTTTTAAATAAGATTAACTTTTGAAAGTCAAAAAAAATTCCATCATAGCTAGCCTCAGTCAATTTTTATCACTCAATGTATGAATTACAGTGATCACTGCGGACTGGTCTGCATTAAAGCAGAAGTATTACTGACTTAAGTTCAATAATTTTGATTGACTTTGCGCAACTGGTCCCAGCCTGAAAAAGAAATAATAAACTCAGCTTGAGGAAACAACAACAAACTAAACTCAATAGCAACATTTCATCATTTCTAATATCAGTTATGAAATTTTGTGAATCATCTGAAAATTTCTGAGTGAAATTTATTACGTAGTTGTGTGTGAAAAATCCTGGACACTGTATTAGGAAAGAACTGATGAAATACTGTATGATTTTACTCATATGTGGAATTTAAGAAACAAAACCAACAAGCAAAGGAAAAGAAAAAGAGAGAGAGGCAAACCAACAAACAGACTCTTAACTATAGAGGGAACAAACTGATGGTCACCAGAGGAAAGACAGGTGGGCGGAGGGGTGGATGGCACTTGTGATGAGCACAGGGTGATGTATGGAAGTGCTGAATCACTATAATGTACACCTGAAACTAATATAGCACTGTATGTTAACTATTCTAGAATTAAAATTTAAAACAATAAAAAAGAAGTAATGAAATTGTACATTTAAATCATTTATGCAATTTACAAAAAAAGAACTGAAGAGAAAATTTGAGACTATGCTTTTGTTTTTAATCAGCCTAGTAATAGACCTCAAATCAGAATCCAGCAGTGATATTATTATTCTCCAGTCTATGTCAATACATCAGATGGGCAAAGCAAGTAAAGTCAACATTTTTAAAACTTGCCTGGATAGGATATATATTGTACTGTCACAGAAGTCCTCCAAGGCCACAACCACATGTGATTTCATGAATAAAGGTATTAATTGCTTAGAGCTGGCATTTTTTACTCACAGATTTGATCATTACCAATACATGGGGCTAAAGAATACTGGAACCTGGATGCAATGTTTGGCCAAACCACATAAAAAAGATGAGAGCACAGAGGAACCAACACTGGTTTGACCACTGGGAAAAAACAAAAAACAACAACAACAACAACAAAATGCAAACAAACAAAAAAAACCCTGGTCAAATATTCAGGTTGTATCGCAGCTAGCAAACTGGGCTGTAATGGGAAATTAAGTGTTGTAGTTTTTCAAACACCGACTCTAGCATGATACAGCCCTGTGTCTGACGCCCAGCTTTGCCATTCCCTATATCTAGAGACATGGATATTCTACTTAACTTGCCTCAGTATGTTTATTTGTGAAACAGATACAAAACATATCTATCTCATGGTTTGCCAGTACATAGCATAATACATGGAAAAAACTTAGCATAGTGACTGGGACACAAGAGGCTAAACAAACATGTAATATATCAGTAAGTAATATTCTATTTTCTTTATTTTTATATAAATGCAGCAAGAGGTGAGTGATAAATAATTTGAGCTTAAAATGTGTTTCTCAAGGACATGCAGGTTTAGAAGCACAGGCCTCTGATAAATTGATAAAAAAAAAAACTTGTATATTATTTTCAAGAGTGCTGTGTAATAAAGATGAAATGCTTCCAAAAAAAAAAATCTAAAATAAAAGCAAAGAAACAAAAAAAAAAAGAATAGAAAAGAAAAGAAAACTTGTATAGAGATAAAAGTGCCAACTTAGTAGTCTGAGAGAGTCGGTCATTCAGGGAAGATAGTTTATCATTTTTAAAGAGCATAAATTAAACTTCGGATCTTTCTATCAAAGACTGCCCTTGAAAACTCATCAAGGTAAGTAGTTTTGGAAGGAATTAAAGCCAGTGCCTGAATTATAGTGATTTTGTAACCAATAATGTATTTTCTGAGAGCTTTTATTACTTCCTAATTATTTAGTTGATACCAATAAAAGTTGCAAATCTTACTGAGGGAGAGGTATATGATCTGTAGTGATACTATATCATTCAGAAATTAGGAACTATTGAGAATGCAAATGATACCATGCAAATTAAATCAAATAACTTTGACATATTTGTGTATTAACTGACACATTGATTTTACTATATTTGTAGATCTATAAAATATATTCAGAAGTATTTAAAATAATATTCCACTTAAAATATTAAATAGCATCTGTCTGCACTAAAGAAAAGTAATAAACCATAATCTCTTCAAAGATTTATTTTATTGTTACAGAATTTAAAGTTTTGACAACTTCAATTAAATCTTTCTGTAGACCATAATATTTTTAATTGAGAAAATACTCTCTTATAGCCAGATGGAATCCTCTAAAATTCTCCCCCTTCTACTAAGATAGTAAACAAAAGGCACTATCAAAACCTAGAAGGAATGGTAGAAATCAGGCCTGTCTCTAATGACTTATGGGAAGCAGATGTGGTATCCATTGTACAAATTTGCTGATGAATGACATTATACATAGAAAACAGTACAGGTCCTGAGACATCATAAGACTAAATAAACGTTAAATATATTAATATTTTCTATTTGATTAAACAAACTGTATAAAATTCCAACAAACAGTTGAATTCATACTTAAACAATATCACCAATACATTAATAACAAAACCACTACATACACAAAGATGGCAGCGCATATAACTCTATAAACATAACCAATATGCAGCCCCAATTGCAGATATTGTGCTGTGGTATGTTTGATAAAAAAAAGAGTTATCATAGTCTGAGGTATATTCTATGCAATCATCTCTATAACTTTATCCTCTGCAAATTTATAGGACTTAGTTCCCAAAGAAAAACAATCTTCCAAAGGGAAAAATGCACAGAAGTTAATCCATTGAAATGTAAGCTTAAAAATACAAGTGCAGGAACCCAAGTAAGATTTGAACAGCATATTGCATTTACCACAACTCCATTTTGTTCACATTCTCATATGTGTTCTTAGCATTTCTCCTCATACCCATTCTCTACTATCCATTCTAGAATCCCCACAGCCTTTACAAACACTTCTGGTCTCAGTGCCTTAACTGGTGGTGTGACCCTAAACCTCATGCTAGGCCATTCCCAGGCCAAGATGATTGCACTTTGTCTTTTATCATCAAAGTTGGACAACTGTGTATGAAGAACATCCAAGTGAACAAAAATGTACCAAACATATTTTTCCTTGCCTCCTATGTGTAACAGCAGCCTTACATCTAATTAATGATCTACATCAGTTAACCTTCCCTAAATGATGCTTCATCTTCCTGCCTGCTGGTTCCTTGGCATGAGTTGCCCAAAGTGTCCAATGGTCACCTGCAGCTTTTGGTGAAAGTGAGTCAAGATGCTAGACTTTAAGAATTCTTGTATGTTTCTATTTGTCTTTTAATGTCTTTGTCTTTGCCATAGAACCTACGTCAGAGATGCTCCCTGAGCCCCAGTCTGAGCCCAGATTAGACCTACTTGGAGTATCAAAGAAGAGACAAGCCCAGATAAATCCATAGGTTGAAGAAAAGCCTCCAACCTGGGCTCTTAGATCATCTGACCCCAGCCAACCCAAAGATTCGTGAGTGATAAATAATGTGTTTAGAGCCACAGAATTCTGACTTGGTTTGCTAAAAGGATAAAACTAACCTATCCAAAAATTGGTATCTGGAAGTGGGGTGGTGATGTAACAGTAACCTGAAGTTTGTGGCAATATTTTGGGTTTTTTTTGGAACTGTGTGGAAGAAAGTGGGCAAACAAATAGAAGTACAGCAAATGACCATGAAATTGTTATAAGTGCTTGGAAAAATGGCTAACCAAAACATGGGAAAATTGTCACATAGAGATATTTGAAGATAAAAATTTACAATGGTTTAAATATAAGGAAGAGGATGGTTTGAGGTAAATGGTGGTGAAGGGTGTGAAGGTTATTTGGCCAGAGAAAGAAGCATGAACCATTGGGAGAGGAGGACTTGGGGAAAGAAAAAAGTTGTGAAAAGGGTTTTGGGAGAAAAAGAAAGTGTGGTAAGGTGGAAGGAAACAGCCATTGATATTGGTGAACTTCCTGTGAATCTGAAAAAGTACATTTAATCACATTCTAAAATATCATGGGGAATTTATATTGAAACAAGGATATGTGTAAATAAATCTTCAGAGCACTTAGGTATTTGTAAAATGCTATGCCAAATCCTGAGAAAGGCAAAACTTTCTCTCGTAAGTCTAAAACAAAAGTTCACAAAGGAACATCCCAAATATTAAATTAATACGAACAACAGAGTGGTCGGTTGCATGCAAAATAAATGTATATTTTCCTCAGTATTGTTCTTCTTACTCTTAAACTTCTTTTTTTTCCAATCTAGTAATCTCTATAATCATACAGTTTGAACTGTGTTTGGGGGGAAAAAATGACTCAACTGTCCTGTCCTGTATCAGGCAATCCTCTCTCTCTCTGTCTTATCGTCTGTCTCTCTCTCTTTCTCATAGAAACCTGATGTTGCATGTGTTTTTAAAGTATTTAGATTAAATACTGGTGTGTGCCTTCCTTATTCCTTTTTTTTTGAACTTATTAAATGATTGATTATGGATGTGCTATCAGTATCTTGTTTTCTGTGGACTGTGATGTTTTCCAGTGAAGTTTAAAAAAATAAATAAAAAGGAAACTTTCAAGAACACATTGCCCTATTGCTTTGGGGTTTGGGGTGATCCTAGCAAAATGCTTTGCTGGCTGATTTCTTGTTATGAACTGGGCTCTCTCCTCCAAGCACAGTCATAAAATTGCTTTGCCATTTTTTTCAATTACCAATAAAAACTGTCAAAGAGCCATGCTCAAAAGTGAGTCGTTAGCTGAAGTCAGCTCTTTTATTTATATTTAGTACACCCACAGTACCTCTAGCATTTAATATTCCAACCAAGATGTAAGCATCCAAACAATCATCTACTACCCTAATGCCACATAATGCTTTAAATATTTTTATTTACCTGCTCCCAACATAATCCATTCAGATAATTCTTTTTTTTTTTTTTAAAGATTTTATTTATTTATTTGAGAGAGAGAGAATGAGAGAGAGCACATGAGAGGGGGGAGGGTCAGAGGGAGAAGCAGACTCCCTGCTGAGCAGGGAGCCCGATGCGGGACTCGATCCAGGGACTCCAGGATCATGACCTGAGCTGAAGGCAGCCACCCAGGCGCCCATTCAGATAATTCTAAAAGGAGAAATACTACTCATTTCCTTTTTTTTAAATTTTATTATGTTATGTTAATCACCATACATTACATCATTAGTTTTTGATGTAGTGTTCCATGATTCACTGTTTGCGTATAACACCCAGTGCTCCACGCAGAACGGGCCCTCTTTAATACCCATCACCCGGCTAACCCATCCCCCGCCCCCCTCCCCTCTAGAACCCTCAGTTTGTTTTTCAGAGTCCATAGTCTCTCATGGTTCATCTCCCCCTCTGATTTCTCCGCCTTCATTTCTCCCTTCCTACTATCTTCTTTTTTTTTAACATATAATTTATTATTTGTTTCAGAGGTACAGGTCTGTGATTCAACAGTCTTACAGAATACTCATTTCCAGTCACAGATCTTATTGTAGGGAAAATACCAGTGATGCAATAATTTACCATAATAAGTGAAGCACAGCACCTAATGGAAGCATTTGTCAGTGTAATAAAACTGTGTTTATTAAGACACTTAAAAGACTTTTTGGTTGGTTCAGTGGAGTCAAGTTGGGTATGTGCTGCTACATTAGATAATGTAAAGGTTTTCTAATGACAAATCTGAGCATATACAGCATCTGTTGTCAATCATTAGTGTTGGTAATAAAAATGTTGTCACCTATGACTCGCAGCATTTTCAGCATCAAAGGATGATGCAGAGAACAGGCAAGAACAGGGCTAGATAGAACAATGGCTTTACAGAGGACGAAGAAAGCTGGCAGTGTGCCATGTTTTACAGGATTAAAGGGTGCCAGTGATAGCACTGGTTTAGTCACGGAAAGAGCAACTTGAAAAGTGCACTGAACAGTGTCCTTATCTATTCAGCATATATTTGAACTGTAAACGATGGCAAAGAGGGTCTTCTGCTTCCCGATGAATTTCAAAGAATCAAAGATACCTAGATGAGGGAAGAAACTCGACTCCATTTCAATCTCCACATGTTGAATACATGGAGGCAAAATAATATGCTTTGTTACACCATCCATCTTACTCATTTATAATGTGACCTGAGATTATATGAAAGCAGGAAAAAAAATCCAAGAGGACAAATATATGTAGTGTAAAATGACAAAGGGAGGCTTCCATTGTTGTGATTAATTATGTCTCCATCTGTACTCTGCACAATGAAACTTTTGTGCACCATCCATACAAATCAGCAAACACACAGTGGTTTAGTGAAAAGCATAGAGGTTTTGGAATAAAGAAGAACAAAGTGCAAATCATCAGCCATTGTTTGACTATGAAACTTTTTCTCTGTTAGTGAAATAAAGCTAACAATACATTATTTCACAGGATTCTTGGTTAGAAGGAAAGCGATGGTGTGGAAATTTCTTCCATATTCTCTGGGAAAATGGTCCTTTACAATGGTTTGTCCCTTCTTTTCTTAGTGCCTTCATATAAAATAAACGATGAATCTTCTGATTGTCTAACTCTAACGTTGAGATGAAGGTGCCAGTGATTTAAAGACTTGCTCCAGAATGCCTGTGAAGTTTAGCACTAGGTTTGGTTGGGGAAATAAAGTCAGAGATTTTTTTTTTAGTGAAGTTTTTACTTTATTTATATTTATTTTTTATTTGAGTATAGTTAACACACAGCATTACACTAGTTTCAGGTGTACAACATAGTGATTTGACAAGTTTATACATTATGCTGTGCTCACCACAAGTGTACCTACCATCTGTCACCATACAACACTACTACCATATTGTTAACTCTATTCCTTATGCTGGGCCTTTGACTGCCCTGACTTACTCATTCTATAACTGGAAGACTATCTCCCACTGCCCTTCACCCATATCGCCCAACCCCTCCACCCCTTCCCCTCTGGCAACCATCAGTATATTCTCTATATTTATGGGTCTGATTCTGCTTTTTGTTTGTTTATTCATTCGTTTTTTTTTGTTGCTCCTCTAGTCTTGCCCATTTGTAAATTACATAAAAATCCAACGAGGTACTTAGGCTAATCATCCCAGACTAATCATTAATTTCTCTCTTTTCCTCACAGCACATTCAGTTCATCAATAAACGCTCTTAGATCTACCACCAAAACACATCTTATTCCAGACATTTCTTCTGTTTGAACTGCAACTACTATAGAGCAAAGCAAGATCTTTCAACCAATTCTTCCAAAATAGCCTCCTCCTAAGCCCAGAGTAATTCATTTCCTGCATAGCAGGTAAGGTGCTCTCTTGAAAATAAACATTGGATAATATTGCTCTCCTATTTGTTCACCCTGATCATGTGATCTTTCTTCCTGTTCTGCAAGCATATCACTCTTCCTACCTTAAGGTATGCATGCTGTTCCCTCTTCCTCCGATGACATTCCCCTAGAATATGTCTTTTTTTTTTTTTTTAAGATTTTATTTATTGGACAGAGAGAGACACAGTGAGAGAGGGAACACAAGCAGGGGGAGTGGGAGAGGGAGAAGCAGGCTTCCTGCGGAGCAGGGAGTCCGATGCGGGGCTCGATCCCAGAACCCTGGGATCATGACCTGAGCCGAAGGCAGACGCTTAACGACTGTGCCACCCAGGCACCCCTCCCCTAGAATATGTCTTAGAGAACTTTTTCTCAACATTAAATTTCAAATTAAATAGAAATTTCTCAGAAAAGATCCTCCTATGATACAGTGTCTGAGATGCCCTTCTGATGATATTCTATGATATTATTCTGTTATGCATAGGGCACTTGTGAAATTAAATAGAAATTTCTCAGAAAAGATCCTCCTATGATACAGTGTCTGAGATGCCCTTCTGATGATATTCTATGATATTATTCTGTTATGCATAGGGCGCTTGTGACTATCTGAAATAGTCTTATGTGTCTCCTCATTTGAATGAAAACTCTTGGAAGGAAAGTATTTAAGACTCTTGCTTGTAGTCTGCAGGTTAGCTTGCTTTTCTATCGTGGATACTGGCAGAAGACTAAACGCTTTTGGGTCAGAAACAAAGGATTTTATTAATTTGACATAGCAAACACCAAGAGTTTCATCTTGAGTCATTTCCTCATGATCCATCACTCCTCAATTCCCACGAATGCTATGCAGAAAAGCACAGAAAAATGCTATGAATGCAGTAGATTTATATTTCACATAAGGAATTATGAGCTTGGGAAATCCAACACTTTTACAGTGAGCCATTAGCAAGCCTGCTCTTTATATAATGCAAATAAAACTCTGAGGAATGGCTGGACAAGGAACAGTCAGAACCTCATTCTTGGCATGCCCAGAAAGAAAGAAGATGCAGGGGCATTCAAGACCCATGACCGATTGTTCCTTCCAAAAATCAATCCCTTGGTCTGACAGGTTCTTGAACGAACTTGAATTTTAACATAAGTATGTCACCAACCACTCTCAATGATCTGACCAAAGGAGGCTGGGATCAAATCCATTAAATCTGTCTTGTGTAGCCCTAACTAAGGCTACTATCAACAGGACTCCCAGGTCAGACATATATGGCAAACTGAAGTACTGAGCTCACCATATCCTCCCTACTCACCACTAGGTCCAAGACACAGCCACTGAATGTAAGTCCAGAACTGACTGAGCGAAAAGCAAGTTTCAATCTTGTTATGGTCTGAACGTTTGTGCCCTCCTCCCAAAGTTCTTATGCTGAAATCTTAACCTCCAAAGATAATGGCATTAGGAGGTGGGGCCTTTGGGTGCTTAGTCAAGGGAGTGACCCTCATGAGTGAGATTAGTGCCTGATAAAAGAGCTCCAGAAAGCTCCCTCATCCTTTTACCATGTGAGAACACAGTGAAAGGTCTGTAGTCTATAGCCTGGAAGAGGGTTCTTGAACTTCCAGTCTCCAAAACTGGAAGAAATAAATTCCTGTGTTTATAAGCCATCTTGACTGTGGTATTTTGTTAAAGCAGCCCAAACAGGTGAAGACAAATCCCCCATGTCCCTTTAGGATAGTTATGACCCAGAAGGTTATGTCTACTTGGTTGGACTGAGATTGATGTTAGGGGAATGAAATAAATCTAAATTCTAAAAAATCTAAAATTGAATCTTAAAAAGATTAAATAATTAATGGAAATTTCACCTTTGCAAAACCAAGTGGGTCCTAAAAATATTTAAAATTAAAGGACATCTGTCCTAAGATAAATTATATCATATTTTTAAATTATCCCTCTCTCCAGATATTTATCAAGTAGTTATAGGTTACACTTAGAGGTCTAATCACTCTATTTGAACTTGTGTAAAACATTGAAAAGTAAACTTTGGGGAAATCATTTAAACTATCCTACCAAAAAAGCTAAAAGTCCATTTTACTTCTCTACAGTTAAGAGTGGGTCACCCTATTATGCTGAGCGAAATAAGTCAAACAGAGAAAGACATGTATCATATGACCTCACTGATATGAGGAACTCTTAATCTCAGGAAACAAACTGAGGGTTGCTGGAGTCGGGGGTGGGGTGGGAAGGATGGGGTGACTGGGTGATAGACACTGGGGAGGGTATGTGCTCTGGTAAGCGCTGTGAATTGTGCAAGACTGTTGAATCTCAGATCCGTACCTCTGAAACAAATAATGCAATATATGTTAAGAAAAAAAAAAGAAGATAGCAGGAGGGGAAGAATGAAGGGGGGGGAATCGGAGGGGTAGACGAACCATGAGAGACGATGGACTCTGAAAAACAAACTGAGGGTTCTAGAGGGGAGGGGCGTGGGGGGATGGGTTAGCCTGGTGATGGGTATTAAAGAGGGCACGTTCTGCATGGAGCACTGGGTGTTATGCACAAACAATGAATCATGGAACACTACATCTAAAACTAATGATGTAATGTATGAGGATTAACATAACAATAAAAAAAAAGAGTGGGTCACCCTGAGTGTATTATGCCCATTCTGTATCATGTGTGTATGAGAAACAGGGAGGGGGAGACAGAGAGAGAACATAAACATACAAATAAAGCTTTCTGAAAAATAAATCTAATGGACTCCTACATCCAGTGAATTTATTTTAAGCCTTTCTTCAGAGGGCTTATATTTAATAAAATTATAATTGTTTATTTAACAATAAGAGGTGTACTAATTGTTTCACTATTCTTGTTAGATCTCATATAAATAAAGACACTTAAATAGAGTGCACGTATGGTAGAGGGATAGAACTAGAGGTGTGTAAATACATAATTAATTGTCTCTCTGATGAGAAGAGTATGTATATACCTACATACATAATTTTATTACAAATTTTACTAATGTAAAGGGACTATATAGTAAAATTTACAAATGATAATAAAAGTTTCATACTTTATTATAAATTCATAAGCCATTTGGTTCCCAAAGAATACTTTCATTCATTTTTTGCTGAACACTTGTGCCTGAGTCCAAGAAAGAATTGCAATTGACCAAAAGGTATAGGAGTGACATGAATGTTGTTTGGTGTTTCCTTTATACTAAGGAGTAATAGGAAAATGAAAAATAAAAACAGATGTTTGTTAATGATGTGAACAACTTTCAATACTGGGATAAGATTTTCTTAATTATGCTATTTGTAATAAAACAGCTATAGATACACAAATTTTAAATTTTAAGCTTAATTAAACACAGCTTCTTAACATTTTTCTATCACATTTTAAGTGTAGATAATTAGCAAACAATAAATCAAGTCTGATTTGTAGTGTTTGTCAATTTCTGGGTGTATATACTGATACTCTGGCTGATTTCCAGATGCCCAATGGATGTTACTGAATGCAAAGTTGAGAAAAAAGGTACATGAGTGCATCATTTTATAGTATTCTACCATGCAGACTGAAAAGACGTGAGTAACATTAAAATGCAGCAAAGCAGTTAAGAAGTGAGTCTTGTGTATTTATTAGCTTTTATTTTAATGTAATGAATTCCATTTTAAGTTTATATCAATTTTTAATAATGGCTGTGTTTAAAACTCAGCTCCCCCAAATTCCTGAACATTTAACAATCTGCTCTGCCAAATTCATTCTAGCCAACTCCAGCACACTACTGGATAGAATAAAGACAAACAGAAACATACATCCTGAACAACTGTAGGAATAATAACTTTGACCTGGGGGGTGGGATGAGTGAGAAACATCTTTAAATACTTGAAAGAGTTCATGTAGGAAAGGAACTGTCCTGATTCTGAGTCTAGAGATTTTTTATTCAGTCAATGATGCCATTTAAGGGAGATTATCTTCAATTTAATATAAAAACCAACTAAGAAAATTTAATCCTCACTAATTAAACGTGGACAACTGGTTTCCACTGTGAAATGTAGAGAGCTTAGAGGTTGTCACTCCTGTACTTCCAACAAGAAAAAAGCTGAACAAATTGAAAATCAGTAACTTTTGTTGATTATATCATCTACATTAGCATGATAAACCACCAGCCCAAAATCTAGAAAGAGAGAGGAATCCAGAGAGTCACGAGGAGATGTGCTTGCCTGGAGCAGAAACTGCCAGAGCCCTACTGGTAGATAGTTAAATGGTAATTTTGTGGATAAAAATGGAAGTAAGAAACTACTGATGGCCACAATCTTAGAAGGACTCCCACAATTTTGTGGGGCTTTCTTCCATGAACTCCCTAGTTTCATGAAAATAAAATAAGAGAAAATCCCCTATGCCTTTGGCAGGGAAGGGGTAATACTGTAGAACAGTAATATTGTGGAATACTAATATTGTAGAATATGCCCAGAGTTTTCTCCATCATAATTCAATGGATAATGGATAATCTTTTCAACAAACGGTGGTGAAAAACTGAACATCTATGTGTGAAAAAAATGAATATGCACACAGATACTATATTTTTTAAAATAACGCAAAATGGGTGAAAGGCCCAATCATAAAGTGCAAAATTATAAATTTTCTAAAAGAAAACATGTAAAAAACCTGTATAACTTAGGGTTTGGTGATACAACATCAAATGAGCAAAACATGAAAGATAAATTGATATTTTTAAGTTTATTAAAGTAAAATCCTCTGCTCTGTAAATACTGCTATTAAAATAAGCCACAGATTGAAAAAATAAATTTGCAAAAGACATATCTGAATAAAAACATATATTGAAAATATATAAAAATATTTTAAAACAGTAAGAAATTTTTTAAAATTAAAATGGACAAAATCTGAGCAAACACCTCAGCAGAGAACATATAAATAACAAATAAGCACAGGCAATTATATTCAACATTATTTGTCATGAGAGAAATTCAAATTAAAACAACAAAGAGATACTACTACACAATTATTATAGTGGTTGATATCCAAATACCTCACAATATCAAATGTCACTGAGAATGCAGAGCAAGAGAAATCTCTTTAATTGCTAGTGTAAATGCAAAATGGCACCACAACTTTGGAAAATAATTTGCAGTTTCTTACAAAGTTAAACATTATTTTGTTATATGATCCAGAAACTCTACTCCTATGTATTTACCTCACCGATTTTTAAATTTATATTCACACAAAAAGCTGTACCCAGATATCTACAGATTTGTTTATAATCAACAAAACATGAAAGTAATCAAGATGTTTTTCAGTAAGTGAATTAACAAACTAGTACATTTGTACAATGTATTTTTATTGTATGTTGAGATATTATTTTTATTGTACAATGAATTATGATTCAGCAATAAATAATGCACTATCAAGCTGTAAAACTATATGGATAAATCTTAAATGCCTATTGCTAAGTAAAATAAGCCAGGCTGGAAAAGCTACAAATCAATTAATTCCAAATATATTCTGTAAACAGAAAACTATAGATCCTAGAAAAACAGTGATAGCCAGAGGTTGGGAGTAGGGTTTAAAAAGGTGAAATGGGAATTTTATTATTTTTTAATTTTTATTTATTTATTTATTTTTGGGTTTTATTTAGATTCAAGTTAGTTAACACACAGTGTATTATTAATTTTGGGGTAGGATTTAATGATTCATCAGTTGTAACATCCAGTGCTCATTACATTAAGTGCCCTCCTTAATACCCATCACCAGTTACCCCAACCCTGCCCCCACCTCTCCTCCAGCAACCTCAGTTTGTTCTCTATAGTTAATAGTCTCTATGGTTTGTCTCCCTGTTTTTTATCCTGTTTTATTTCTCCTCTCCTTCCCCTATGTTCATCAGTTTTGTTTCTTAAATTCCACATATGAGTGAAATCATATGGTATTTATCTTTCTCCGACTGACTTATTTCACTTAGCATAATACCCTCTAGTTCCATCCACATCATTGCAAATAGCAAGATTTCATGCAAATGGCTAACAGACACATGAAAAAATGCTCAATATCACTCATCATCAGGGAAATACGAATCAAAACCACAGTGAAATAGCACCTCACACCAGTCAGAATGGCTAAAATTAACAACTCAGGAAATGACAGATGTTGGTGAGGATGAAGAGAAGGGGGAACCCTCCTACACTGTTGGTGAGGATGCAAGCTGGTGCAGCCATTCTGGAAAACAGTATGGAGATTCCTCAAAAAGTTAAAAATAGAACTACCCTATGGCTCAGCAATTGCACTACTGGGTATTTATTCAAAGGATACAAAAATAGTAATTTGAAGGGGCACATGCACCCAATGTTTATAGCAGCAATGTCCACAATAGCCAAACCATGGGAAGAGCACAGATGTCCACTGATGAATGAACGGATAGAGAAGAGGAGGTATACATATAGAATGGAATATTACTCAGCCACCAAAAATAAATGCGGAATTTAAAGAAACAATCCTCTCAGACGTAACATAACACATTTTTCAAAACCATAAGAATTTACAATGCAAAGAGTGGAACTTGATATAAAATTTCTCAAAAATCACCTAGGAATAAGGATTTCAGAATGGAATTCAGAATATGACAAAATAATCCAACTGTATTATTATAAATACATGAAGCAATCTCACCTAACTGGGCAGCAGGGAGTGGGAGAAGAGCTGATCTAAGTAACTCTGGAAATGTGTGGAGTCTATAAAATTAAAGGCAAAGATCCAACAGTACATTAAAGGATTATTCACCATGACCATTGGGATTTATCCCTGGGCTGCAAGGTTGATTCAACATCCGCAAATCAATCAATGTGATATAATACATCAATAAAAGAAAGAACAAGAACCATATGATTCTCTCAATAGATGCAGAAAAAGCATTTGACAAAGTACAGCATCCTTTCTTGATCAAAACTCTTCAGAGTGTAGGGATAGAGGGTACATACCTCAATATCATAAAAGCCATCTATGAAAAACCCACAGCAAATATCATTCTCAATGGGGAAAAACTGAGAGCTTTCCCCCTAAGGTCAGGAACACGGCAGAGATGTCCACTATCACCATTGCTATTCACATAGTACTAGAAGTCTTAGCCACAGCAATCAGAGAACAAAAAGAAATAAAAGGCATCTGAATTGGCAAAGAAGAAGTCAAACTCTCACTCTTTGCATATGATATGGTACTTTATGTGGAAAACCCAAAAGACTCCACTCCAAAACTGCTAGAACTCATACAGGAATTCAGTAAAGTGGCAGGATATAAAATCAAAGCACAGAAATCAGTGGCATTTCTATACACCAACAACAAAACAGAAGAAAGAGAAATTAAGGAGTCGATCCCATTTACAATTGCACTCAAAACCGTAAGATACCTAGGAATAAGTCTAACCAAAGAGGCAAAGAATCTGTACTCAGAAAACTATAAAATACTCATGAAAGAAATTGAGGAAGACACAAAGAAATGGAAAAATGTTCCATGCTCATGGATTGGAAGAACAAATATTGTGAAGTAGTCAATGCTACCTAGAGCAATCTACACATTCAATGCAATCCCTATCAAAATACCATCAACTTTTTTCAAAGAAATGGAGCAAATAATCCTAAAATTTGTATGGAACCAGAAAAGACCCTGAATAGCTAGAGGAATGTTGAAAAAGAAAAGCAAAGCTGGCGGCATCATAATTCCGGACTTCAAGCTCTATTACAAAGCTGTCATCATCAAGACAGTATGTACTGGCACAAAAACAGACATATAGATCAATGGAACAGAATAGAGAGCCCAGAAATGGACCCTCAACTCTATGGTCAACTAATCTTCGACAAAGCAGGAAAGAATGTCCAATGGAAAAAAGACAGTCTCTTCAACAAATGGTGTTGGGAAATTGGACAGCCACAGGCAGAAGAATGAAACTGGACCATTTCCTTACACCACACACAAAAATAGACTCCAAATGGTTGAAAGACCTAAATGTGAGACAGGAGTCCATCAAAATCCTAAAGGAGAACACAGGCAGCAACCTCTTCGACCTCAGCCGCAGCAACTTCTTCCTAGAAACATCGCCAAAGGCAAGGGAAGCAAGGGCAAAAATGAACCATTGGGACTTCATCAAGATAAAAAGCTTTTGCACAGCAAAGGAAACAGTCAATAAAACCAAAAGACAACAGACAGAATGGGAGAAGATATTTGAAAATGACATATCAGATAAAGGGCTAGTATCCAAAATCTATAAAGAACTTCTTAAACTCAACACCCAAAAAACAAATAATCCAATCAAGAAATGGACAGAAGACATGAACAGACATTTTTCCAAAGAAGACATCCAAATGGCCAACAGACACATGAAAAAGTGCTCAACATCACTCTGCATCAGGGAAGTCCAAATCAAAACCTCAATGAGATACCACCTCACACCAGTCAGAATGGCTAAAGTTAACAAGTCAGGAAACGACAGATGTTGGCGGGGATGCGGAGAAAGGGGAACCCTCTTACACTGTTGGTGGGAATGCGACCTGGTGCAGCCACTCTGGAAAACAGTATGGAGGTTCCTCAAAAAGTTGAAAATAGAGCTACCATACAACCCAGCAATTGCACTACGGGTATTTATCCCAAAGATACAAATGTAGGGACCCGAAGGGGTACGTGCACCCTGATGTTTATAGCAGCAATGTCCACAATAGCCAAACTATGTAAAGAGCCAAGATGTCCATCGACAGATGAATGGATAAAGAAGATGTGGTATACACACACACACACACACACACACACACACACACACACACACAATGGAATATTGTGCAGCCATCAAAAGGAATGAAATCTTGCCATTTGCAACGATGTGGATGGAACTGGAGGGTGTTATGCTGAGCGAAATAAGTCAATCAGGAAAGACATGTATCATATGACCTCACTGATATGAGGAATTCTTAATCTCAGGAAACAAACTGAAGGTTGCTGGAGTGGTGGGGGTGGGAGGTATGGGGTGGCTGGGTGATAGACACTGGGAGGGTATGTGCTATGGTGAGCGCTGTGAATTGTGTAAGACTGTTGAATCACAGACCTGTACCTCTGAAACAAATAATACATTATATGTTAAAAAAAAAAAAAAAAAAAAAGAAGATAGCAGGAAGGGAAAAATGAAGGGGGGGGGAATCGGAGGGGGAGACGAACCATGAGAGACTATGGACTCTGAGAAACAAACTGAGGGTTCTAGAGGGGAGGGGGTGGGAGGATGGGTTAGCCTGGTGATGGGTATTAAAGAGGGCACATTCTGCATGGAGCACTGGGTGTTATACATAAACAACGAATCATGGAACACTACATCAAAAACTAATGATGCAATGTATGGTGATTAACATAACATAATAAAAAAAGATATAAAAACAAAAAAAAATTAAAGGTAGAGATGGAATATAAGCATTACACCTCAGCTGGTAAAGGCTTTTGTGTTTGTGTTTTCTCATGGGAGGTTAACAATTCTGATCGGGCTGTGCAAGTATACGAGGGTACAGTGATCAGGGAAGTGGATGGAAGAAGGGCAGAGCTGCACTTCTCATTGCTGGAGTGGAATTTACACGTAAGTGCCAGAGGTTGGAATAATCCATGTGGTCATGGATCAGTATCACATCAATATGACTCACTTTTAGCTTAATATAGATGTAAATGGTTCCATATAGAACTATTAATAAACATGTTTTCATACATGAGTTATTAAACACATATTTTCTTGCTCTGTCAGCTGAGAGGGCCCACCCCAGTAGGAAGGAACATACCAAATACATACATCTTCGTTTCTAATACCATTCTTCCAGAAAAGGAAGCAGGGTTCCTTTTAAAAACAGGTGCTCTAGGACAGGGCCAAGGAATGTACAAGATGAGCCTGGAGCAACTTGGAGTGCCAAAGAGTAAGGAAGTGTTAAACACACACACACACAACAGTGGGGGTATGCCAAAGAGACAAATGAACCAACTGGATGTGCCAATGATGAAACACTTTGAGAACAAACTAATAAAGGGCCATTGTGTTATAACCCAAAGCATAAAATAAATATCCAGGAGTTCATATTGATATAAATAAATAATTGAATAAATGAGTAAATGAAGGACATTAGAAAAATCACCCACACAGAATTCCAAATAATGCATATTCAAAGAGTTTGAATATAATTCCTGACTCTGACATAGCAACTTCCTTCCACCGAATATAGTATGGTGGGGCGGAGGCAGAGAAAGAGTAACTTTCCAGTGGAGAAGTCTGACAAATGCCACTGAGCCCAGTGATCAAGATTAACATGAACAGTGATATGTCATGTCAATAGAAGGTATGCTTGATACAATGTGATGAAAATGACATTTACCTCTATAGTCTTCCTTGAAAAACCACATAATCCTTTTCTAACCATAAGATAAATGTCAAACAAATCTCAATTGAGGGACATTCTATCAAATGTCTTACCAGTACTCCTCAAAACTAAGGTCATCAAAAAAAAGGAAAGTCTGAAAACTGTCATAGCCAAGAGGAGCCTAAGGAGACATGACGGCTAGATGTGATGTAGTAGTCTATGTAAGGTCCTGGAAGAACAAACGGACATGAGGGTATTAACAAATGAGATTAAAAACAAAAAATTATGGACTTTGCTAATAATATTGTAACAATATTTTTTCATTAATTGTAACAACTGTAGTCTATTAATGTAAGATATTCACAGTGGGAGAAACAGTGTTGGGGATGTGGGAAGTCTCTGTACTAGCTTCACAATTTTTCTGGAAATTTAAAATGGTTCTAAAATAAAAATATGTAAAAAATAAAACACCGTATTATACTCTTAAGTTCTCTAACACTGAAAATATTCAAGTAGAGCCAGATGATTGTAGGCTGGACAATTTCCTGAAATCAATGCAAACTTGGACTAATTTCCTCATATAAAATGCTTTTTATTATATTATAAAGTAAGGTCTGCCTTTCATATACCTGAGGCTCAGCATAGTTTATTTGACTCGGTGTATAAAATGTTGACAAAGTCTTTATTCTTGCCTTCTAGGAACTCACAATATAGAAAAATAAGACATTTAATGAAATTTTATTCACAGTTTTGGACCCATAATAAGGGCATGCTAAGGCTGTGTTAGAAGCAAAGAACAGAGAAGTGAGCCCAGTACAGGGTTCTTGGAAGCTTTTGTGGAGGAGATGTTTCCTGATTTGACTCTTGAAAATAAGTTGTAATTATTTAGATGAAGCACGGAGGAAAGGACATTCCAGAAAAGAATATGGAGGGCAAAATAGAGAGTAATGAAGGAGCATTCAGGCAGCTAGAAGCCACGAGGTTGAGTAGATTATTAAAACCGAGGATTACTCTGAAGGAATATGTTGGGGTCAGTCTGCAGTGGACTCTACCTGTCCTGTTAAATACCTTGCATTTTACCCCTATATTCAAATTGATCTACTCTTTAATTGTGTAGGTTAACTCTTCCTGTTTGCTAATATAAATTACTTGTATTCTAAAAGTTGTCATAAAAATCAAAATTAGTATTTTTCCCTGTTCTGCTTTGATGCAATTGTTTAGCACGAACATTTAGGGTAGAGTTTGACTAACATCTGGATATTATTACAAATATGCCTTCGGGGATGCATTTCAGAAATGCTGCTACAAAGAATAAACATATAACTTTTCTCATTTGAAAGAACACACTAGATTTGGTTTGTTTTCCCCAAAGAGAGAAAAAAAAAATCAAAGCACAATGGAATTAGGCAGATGTCACTCATTCATTAAACATAGTCTCAACCACCTTTTGTAAAAACAAAGGAATGTGGAAAGTTGTTTTTCATACATATATTCCATATCCTTTTAAAACTCTTAAAGTAACAGTGCATTCATGCATAGATATCCTAAAAATCTTTTAGGCATTGATTTCTGCTTATGTGCACAGAATGCTAAGACTTTAAGAAAGTCCTTGAACAATAACTGAAAGACCAGCTGCTGATTCTGTAATCCAGAAAGGTTTACATAGACAATAGGGTCTCATCACACATGCTTGCTTCCCATTACTTTTCTCCCTGTGTTTAAATAAACGTTCGATGCATCGCTCTTTTTCTAATTGTAATTTCTTCATTAAGTTAATAGAGACAAGCACTGTGGATGTGCATCTCATGGTGTGAAAAAAATATCACCCACCAAGTAACACGTCCCCTACTGAGGTGATTAAATTAACAGAACTGTAATTAAATGAACAGGAACTGTTGGTTTCAGAAGCTTTGTCTTGCACAGTATTTCATAAAGTGATTACAGGCTCTTTTAAGCAGAGACTTTATACTGCCTTTGTATTGAATAAACTTTACAAACAAAAGTTACTTTGTTAAAGTTTATTTACATAATGGTAACTGCTATTGAAAACTTCTTAGAAGATCTAAAGATTTTGCTAAAAAATAAGCCATGTTCAGTGGTGTCAAAGCCAAGGACTTTTACATCACCTGATAGGAATAGTTGCACTATGAACTGTGTAAAATATTTTGGGGTTCTTGAATATTTGACAATAAATGCACCAAAACACCCATCTTTCATAGTTTTGCAAAATACTGTGTTTTACTATATAACTCTTTTTGATAACAATTCATTGAGGGGAGTTTATAGAGTTGTATATGTGGGAGTTTATAGAATTTATAGAACAGAATAAGTCATAGTCTTTCCAGTAAAGAGAGTAAGTGTGCTCATTGATTGAAAGCATAGATTATTGCAAAAAAAAAAAAAAAATCTGGGTGTAAGTATCAGCTCTCATAATGTTTTTACCATGTGTACACTCACAGAGAATATTTTCTACTAAAACCTCACTTGAGATGAGCATTGATAAACAACCCCCCAGTGAGTTTTCTAAGAGGTACACTGCTGTCTGTGGTGGCCCAGACCTTCAATTAGATTCAAGAGTGTCCCCTAGTCATTCCTCACTGTGACAAGCCAATGGGAATAGAGGTCTCTACTTTTGTATCCACTGCATCTGTTGTTCTATACCTCTCCCTGGCCTTCCTGAGTTCTGGAATGCTATTAAAGAGTGTATTTCATTTGCCACTCTTCAGTGGGGCAAACTGTGGTAAATCACTTTATCTGTCTGAACCTTGTATTCTCTACATGTAAAATTGGATAACAGTTATGTCCTAATTTGAGTATTCCCCCCCAAAAAAATCTTAGAGAATTTTGCTCAGAGGTTTTATTTAGGAGATCATAGGAAGCAAGTGAGGGAGTAAGGAGAGTGAAGTAAGGAATGCAAAACGACCAATAGAAAATGTTATAAGCAGAGGGTGTTTGACTTCATAAGACCTCTTCATAAGAAACTTGCATTGGAAAGAAGGAAGGAAGGAAGGAAGGAAGGAAGGAAGGAAGGAAGGAAGGAGGAAGGGGAGGGGAGGGAGGGAGGAAGGGACTTGCATGTGCCTCCTAGAATCATCCATTTGTGGAATGGGAAGCAGGACCTTTATCTGCTAGATTTGCCACCCTTGTTATTTAAATCCCACTAAGCTGAAAGACATTTAATATGCATTAAAGGCAGAAACTATCTGTGTGACGCTGAGCTCCCATAGAACTGCCCATTGTAGCTTCAGGGGGAGGTAATGCAGGCACTAGAAACAATTGCTTTGTGCTTCCAACTTAAGGACTATTTTGAAGATTAAACGTAAAAATACATTACAGTATTTAGAAGAGTCCTGGGGACATGTAGCCATCATGCAATAAGTGGTCTTCTTATTAGTGTCGTTTATATTGTCATTATAGTGATGCTCATTTTTTATTATTCTGTGATGAATTACATGCTTTGAGACAGCTCATCTTCTACTGATTCTCTCACATAAATTAAACATAAAAGACCTTCAATCTGCTGGTTTATAACTTATCTCACATATAGACTGTGCAGGATGTGAAGGAATGGATAGAGTTTATATCACTTTCTTATCTCCTTGCTAATGGTCATTAAAAAAACAACAATCCTAGTTTAATTCCCACTTCTAATTGGCTGTGGTAATCACTTGCATTAAAGTAGTCTCATTAAGTTGGAATAGCATCATATATTCTGCTTGTCAAAAAACTTATATAAAAAAAAAAGTTATATGAAGCCCTTTTTTCACTGAATAAAGGGCTCCTTCCCTCTCTCTCCCTCTGTCTTCCTTCCTCCCCTTTTTTTTCCTCCCCAGGTCCTGCACTTGCTAACTGCCATCTTGTTTAATTCCTAACTACACTATCATCACGTCAGTGCTGTTCTTTATATTCGTACCTTTTCTACTTTCAGCCTTGTGCTGTATCATTTTACCCTTTTCCCTCTCACACTGTACAACTCAAACACATGTTCCTTTAATTATGTTATTCTTCCTCTACCTTCTTTCTTCTTTTAATTTCTTTCATTCAATTGTATTCCACATATGCAAGGTACAGAGTTTTATCCATCAAATATGGAAGACTCAATCTCTCCTTCATTGTATTCTTTTCCTGTTTTTTTTTTTTGAACAAGGAGCAGATTACAACTAATCTACTTTTTTTTTCAAATGTGTGTGTAAAATACAGCAAAGAAAGATTTAAAAAGACAATTATTACAAAGTTTATGTGCTTCTGGATTAATAGGTGAGAGTTCTTTACTTACATTTATTCCACTGTTCTTGTTTTATTTTTTATGCTTCATTGCATTTATTTTTTTCTTCGTGGATTTTTTTTTTATGTTTGTTGATATGTGACTTATACAAAACAAAATATACAAATCTAAAGTACACAACTTGAGGGACTTGTATTTTACATTCAAGTTAACACAATTCTGAGTAAGATACAGAACATTTCTCTTGTATTTTGATAATTTTTTAAAATGTGGATATATTAAAATAAATTACTGAGTAGTACATAAATATTACGTTTCAACTCAATGACTCTAATGAAATTTTAACTATTTAAAAAATTTATCCAGAATTTATGCTCCAGATTAATAGTTTTTCATATTATATGTCCATTTAATTTCAACCTGATTTCAAACATTAGCAGTCATTTATTCATTTTGTATCATGTTTCCTTTCAGATTCTAGAAATGGGAAAGCCCTTTTAAGGTTATTGTCACTGAAAATACTCAATATTAAGTTTTAAATACACCAATTTCAATCTCTTTGCAATGAACAATTATTCATAAATTATAAAATTTAATTAAAATAGAAATGCTTGCATTTATTGATTAGAAAATTTTAAATATTTGTGCTTTCTTCTAGAGACTATATTAGAAATGATTTCAGGGTGCCTGGGTGGCTCAGTTGGTTAAGCGTCTGCCTTCGGCTCAGGTCATGATCCTGGAGTCCCGGGATCGAGTCCTGCATCGGGCTCCCTGCTCGGCGGGGGGTCTGCTTCTCCCTCTGACCCTCCCCCGTCTTGTGCTCTCTGTCTCAAATAAATAAATAAAATCTTTAAAAAAAAAAAAAAAAAGAAATGATTTCAGTTATTACATAATACCACATATAATCTTGCTAGCTTTCATACAAGATGAGCTTTCTAAAATTCCTATCTAATCTCGTTTTTAACACTTGGAAAATTTAATTGCTACCTCATTGTCCATAGAATTAAAAAGTCCATTTTTGACATTGCATCCAAGATAAATTTTGGTCAGGCCCTCCAATTAGACTTTTTGTCTTCTCATATCTGATTCAAACAAATGCACCTAACTTTCCAACTAAAATAAATATTTTGCAATTTTCAGCATCTAGTATGTTTTCTTCTTTACATAAGTGTACATTTCATATGCCCCTCCCTTGTCCCAAAATGCACCTCTCTCTCTCTTTTCCCCCTCTCTGGTTTTCTCTCTCACATCACTTTTTTTTTTTTTTTTTTTGTAAAGAATTTTTATTTATTTATTTGACAGAGTGCAGAAGCAGGCAGAGTGGCGGTAGAGGGAGAGGGAGAAGCAGGCTCTCCACTGAGCAAGGAGCCAGACATGGGGCTGGATCCCAGGATCCCGGGATCATGACCTGAGCCGAAGGCAGATCTTAACCGACTGAGCCACCCCCGTGCCCCTCTCACATCACTTTTTTCATCAGGTTGTTTTTTCCTGCCTGAATGTAAGATCCAGCCTAAAGGTTAAATTATCTGTGAAGCCATCTCTAGACAATTCAATCTGCCCCTTTTGTCTGAGCACCGTGTCCTATGCCGCCTGCCTCAGCCGAACATATCCAATAGTGTTTTAATAAATTATTTACCAGTTATATCTACAGAGAATATAAGACCATGAGGGGGAAGTACAGTGTCCTATGCATCTGCATATACCCAGATGTTGGAATGCAGTCTGTTGGCTGAACAAAAGAACAAATGAATATTTCTTTGGGCATTAGTGACTGAGGCTGATGTTTCCCAGGGTTATTTTTTGGGCAGAATTTTCTACATGGAATGTGTCTTTCCTTCTTGATTTTCCATGTAATTTTGAACAAAATGTGTATCTAACCATGAAATTGTTTGCGACAAAAAAAAAAAAAAAAAAAATCCCTCATCTAAAGTGGGTCATAATAAAAGTCCTTATTTTAAGGATGAAAGAAGCAGATTGGAGCTGCAGCATTTCTTGCAAAGCATTCACTTATGCACTTGTTTTCTAAGTATTTGAATTAATACAAAATGTCCCAAATGATAGGAGATTAGGTTCTGTACATTAGCTAATCCTTTGTGAAGTAACAGCATGCCCAAATGTCGTTTAGTTCAAATCAAAGACCTCAGACAGTTGGTGAAATACAGCAGAAGAAAATCTTCTTTGATATGCTAATGATTCAATGTGTTATTCATGAAGTATTGCTCACCCTGGACACTGATATCAACTTCAGTAGAGAAAACAGTTATTATACTTTGTTTTATTTAATTTCCATGCTTTACTTGAAAAGTGAATATGAATGAAGAGAATGCTAACCTTTGTTTTTGGAAAACCAAATCTCCAGGGAAACAATAGATCTTTTTTTTTGTCTTAGATCTATTTCAGATTTGTAAAGAATATATCACTATTTATAGAAGTATGTTTCTATTCTTAGCATGATCTTTTCCTCCTACATACTAGCCAATTTTTTTGGATGAATGAGTTCAATGCTATACTGTAGACTAAATTCTAATAACAACAGAATTCAATGAATGCCTCTACATTTGGTGTTTTGTGTGCATTATCTCCAATAATAAGAACACTTCTTAGAAAACAGACTCAGAGTATACACAATTTCTTATTGTCACGCACATGAAAATGTGTGGAAGAAAGTGTAAATTCATGTTTATCTTTTCTAATGGCCATGTGCTTTCAACATCATTGTATTAGTTGGGATAGGCTAACTTTCACTGTAGAATCAAAGAACTGCCTAATCTTAGTAACACAGCAAAAAATAAGTTTTTCTCTTGCTCATGTTACATGTCCTTTGTGGGTGAACAGAGGGACTCTGCTAAGCGGTATGACAGATGTCCTGTCTCACCACAGCAGTGGGCAGAGAATATGGCACCCTGGTTCTTCAAGTTCTGGCATGTAAAGAGCACATTTTTCTTTACATGGCATTGACCAAAGCAATTCCCATGATTACCACAAACTGAAGAGTGCTGGAGAGTTCAATTTTTCCATTAGGCTGGAAAAACAGAGCTGTAAATATTTGTTAAATAGTATTGATGACTGCTATAAAAAGTTATGTCCCAAACGCATTCAGAAACTTGTTGTATTGATAGCATAAATAGTTCAATAGCCAACAGTTCTTATAAACTTGACAGAAATGAAACATCTGATAAGAAATAGGATGTGAAAGGAAAAGTATGTGTGATATATATTTCCAACACTTCCTAAAAGAGGTCTTTGATTACTCTATTCCAGTTTTCCTATTTTATCCTCCTTTTCCTTTCCCCCTTCTTTAAAAGTGAAAATTATCTCTTACTCAATGTTCTCCACATTCCAAATAATGCTGAAACGTGCCATCACATTGGCTATTCTAAAGCTCTGCTTATTCATTTCGCTCTGATGCACATAACCTTCACAAGTGTCTCATTCATAGTATGACTGGTCTGAGGGAGGACTACACACCAGGCACGTAATGAATACTTCCTGATTTTTGCCAATGTGACACTAGCACCCCTGTATATGATTGGTAAATATGTTTTTCAAAATCCTGTTCCCCTGTGGTTTGCCAAGGAGAGAAGCTCACATGTAATGTGTAAGGTAGAAATGAAGAAGAGGAAGTATTCTTGAATGGCCTTGCAAGTTACACACAGCTCTCTATATAATGCTCTGTGAGCTCCTGTCACAGTCAAGATTTCACAAAAGCGGGGCGCCTGGGTGGCTCAGTCATTAAGCGTCTGCCTTCAGCTCAGGTCATGATCCCAGAGTCCTGGGATCGAGCCCCGCATCGGGCTCCCTGCTCAGTGGGAGGCCTGCTTCTCCCTCTCCCACTCCCCCTGCTTGTGTTCCCTCTCTCGCTGTCTCTTTCTGTCAAATAAATAAATAAATAATCTTAAAAATAAAAAAGATTTAAAAAAAAAAAAAAAAAAAAGATTTCACAAAAGCTCACCCATATTCCACTTTGCTGTCCCAACTGGTTCCCATATGGACCTATATATACTCTCCTGTACTCTCCAGCTTTTCCACCTACACTGATGTTTGGGGTTGGAATGTTAGTGGTATTTCTCTGATAACTCTACCTACACTTTGCAAATTTCTGTCACAGTTCCTCCCACACTCCTGTGAACCCTCACTCCCTAATCAGACACCTGTAATAAGTGCTTTCCAGACCAATCACAACTTGGTACAATGGCCACAACTCTTCAGCCTAGCTTGCATGGTCTTCCACACTCAGGAATAACTACAGTTACACTCAGAATGGAATATGTACTGTACAAAAATCCTACCTTCCTCTACTTTGCATCACAGTTCTGGTTATTGAATCCCTGCCTGGTGTTTTTCTTCATCTCTACTTCTATTTATAGGAGTCTTACTAATTTTTCATGAGCTATTATGCTACCTCATTCTTGATATTTCCATAATCACTTCAGATAGAGGTAATGGCTCTCTTTAGATATTCATAAGGCATTCCACATACTTTCTTCATCTTTGCATTATCACATTAACCTTGTCCTTAAAGTAATCATATGTATATTTGGTAAGAATAAAAACAGGGACTGGGATTCAATATTTCCTATTTTAATTCTTTTGCTTTCCAAGTTTTATTGTAGTTGGGTTAAGATTTTGGTAGTTTCTGTTATGGTGATTTAGAATTCTGATAATGAGAAAACATCTGAGGTAATAGAATAATTTTTACACCATTTGACACTTACAGGATTTATCCCCAACCAAGAAATATATCATGGTGTCAATAATAGCAATTAGTTGTAAAAGAATAGTAAACAAACATTAAACACATTCAGCCTTTCCACAATATCTGGAGCTAATTCTAAACTTAATGTTATGTCTTGGAGTACTCTGAGTCCTCCCTATCTTGTAATGGAAGTGGCACTTTACAGATCTTAGTTTAGTGGTCTCTCAGTAGTAATCATCATTTATCTATATCCCAATGGTATTAAACTATGCTTTCGTCTGTTCTAACAACATACAGAATTTGATGACTCAAATCTCTTTAATGTTATGCAGACACCTTAAATTCAAAAGGTCCATAATGAACCCCAGATGTGGTCCTACTCCAGCATTACTCATTATACTAAGGAACATCAACATACATGGTTGTAAAATCCAGTCGTACAAAAGAATATGCTTTCTTATCTTTTTCCCTCTCACTGTCCCCTCCCCTCAAATAGCTAATGACTTCCAAAATCTTCTTAATTTTACCTTATAAATTTTTCTTGAAACTGTCCATTTTCCTCCACCTACACTAGAAACACCCTAGTTTCTTCTGGAATACCACAAGAGTTCATTTCCCTCCCCCCACCCCGCCGTATCTATCCTTACCTCCTTCCAATACATTCTTCAACAAATGAGATCTTCTGAAAATGCAAATTTATAGATGACCTTTCAATTTTATTAAGGGGAAATCTGAATTGGTAGCATGAGCTTCCTGTTTCTTTATGATTTTTGCTTTCCATAATTTACCTGATCTCTTACCAGCTTTGCTTGTCTTCCCTTCTCTCACTGCAATTCAATATTATTGCTTCAAGGAAAAACCTTATTTATTCCAGCATCTAAGCACTGTGTTTACTATGTTATGAACATCTACAGATCTTCAACACTGATTTTATGTGTTCACCAACTAACATCCAAATTAGTAAAAATGTCTTCACTGCAATTTATTTCAGGACAGTTCTCCTTGACTACCTGCTTCCTACTGAGTCAGAGCTCTTTCTCACACATGTACATGTGAAGCATTTTGTATTTTTCTATTTACAGCAATATGATGATCGAATTAGTGTGTATTTTATAATAATCTGCATTCTGGACTATACCACATATACTCTGAGGAGAAGTCTTTGCAGTCTCATTCATCACGATAGCTCTCATGATGAACATGATGTCTTCACCCAGTGGGCAGTCACCATATGCGTGCTGAGCACATGTTAAAAGGCAGTGCACCTGGTTGTATTTGAATATGTAATTTGTTTTCTCATTTCTAGGCACTTTTACTTTATTTTTTCTAATTTTATTTTATTTTATTATGTTATGTCACCATACAATACATCATTAGTTTTTGATGTAGTGATCCACGATTCCTTGTTCGCATATAACACCCAGGGCTCCATGCAGTATGTGCCCTCCTTAATACCCATCACCAGGCTAACCAATCCCCCCACCCCCCCCCTTCTAAAACCCTCAATTTGTTTCTCAGGCTACATAGTCTCTCATGGTTCATCTCTCCCTCTAATTCCCCCCCTTTATTTTCCCCTTCCTTCTCCTAATGTCCTCCATGCTATTCCTTATGTTCCACAGATAAGTGAAACCATATGATAATTGACTTTCTGGGCTTGACTTATTTCACTTAGCATAATCTCCTCCAGTCCCCTCTATGGTGATGTAAAAGTTGGGTATTCATCCTTTCTGATGGCTGAGGAATATTCCATTGTATATATGGACCACATCTTCTTTATCCATTCATCTGTTGAAGGGCATCTCGGCTCTTTCCATAGTTTGGCTATTGCGGACATTGCTGCTATGAACATTGGGGTGCATATGGCCCTTCTTTTCACTACATCTGTGTCTTTGGGATAAATACCCAGGAATGCAATTGATGGGTCATAGGGTAGCTCTATTTTTAAATTTTTGAGGCACCTCCACACTGTTTTCCAAAGTGGCTGTACCAACTTGCATTCCCACTAACAGTGTAAGAGGGTTCCCCTTTCTCCACAACCTCTCCAACATTTGTTGTTTTTTGCCTTATCAATTTTTGCCATTCTAACTGGTATAAGGTGGTATCTCAATGTGGTTTTGATTTGAATTTCCCTGATGGCTAATGATGATGAACATTTTTTCATGTGTCTGTTACCCATTTGTATGTCTTCTTTGGATAAGTGTCTGGTCGTGTTTTCTGCCCATTTTTTGACTTGATTATTTGTTTTTTGGCTGTTGAGTTTGAGAAGTTCTTTATAGATCTTGGATACCAGCCCTTTATCTGATATGTCATTTGCAAATATCTTCTCCCATTCTGTGGGTTGCCTGTTTGTTTTATTGACTGTTTCCTTTGCTGTGCAGAAGCTTTTTATCTTGATGAAGTCCCAAAAGTTCATTTTTGCTTTTGTTACACTAGCCTTTGGACATGTATCTAGAAAGAAGTTGCTGTGGCCGATGTCGAAGAGGTTATTGCCTATGTTCTCCTCTAGGATTTTGATGGATTCCTGTCTCACATTGAGGTCTTTCATCCATTTTGAGTTTATCTTTGTGTATGGGGTTAGAGAATGGTCGAGTTTCATTCTTCTGTATATAGCTGTCCAAGTTTTCCAGCACCATTTATTGAAGAGACTTTTTTTCCATTGCGTATTTTTTCCTGCTTTGTCGAAAATTATTTGACCATAGAGTTGAGGGTCCATATCTGGGTTCTCTATTCTGTTCCATTGGTCTATATGTCTGTTTTTGTGCCAGTACCATGCTGTCTTGGTGATCACTGCTTTGTAATATAGCTTGAAATCAGGCAACGTGATGCCCCCAGCTTTGTTTTTCTTTTTCAACATTTCCTTGATGATTTGGGGTCTTTTCTGATTCCATACAAATTTTGGGATTGTTTGTTCCAGCACTTTGAAAAAAAGTCATTGGAATTTTGATCGGTATGGCATTGAAGGTATAGATTGCTCTAGGTAGCATAGACATTTTAATAATGTTTATTCTTCCGATCCATGAGCATGGAATGTTTTTCCACCTTTTTGTGTCTTCTTCAATTTCTTTCATGAGTATTCTGTAGTTCCTAGAGTATAGATCCTTTACCTCTTTGGTTAGGTTTATTCTGAGGTATCTTATGGTTTTTGGTGCTATTGTAAATGGAATCGTTTCTCTAATTTCTCTTTCTACAGTTGCATTGTTAGTGTATAAGAAAGTAACTGATTTCTGTGCATTGATTTTGTATCCTGCCACATTTCTGAATTGCTCTCTGAGTTCTAGTAATTTGGGGGTGGAGTCTTTTGGGTTTTCCACATAAAGTATCACGTCATCTGCGAAGAGAGAGAGTTTGACTTATTTGCCAATTTGAATACATTTTATTTCTTTTTGTTGTCTGATTGCTGTTGCTAGGACTTCTAGTACTATGTTGAACAATAGTGGCGAGAGTGGGCATCCTTGTCGTGTTCCTTATCTTAAGGGAAAGGCTCTCAGCTTTTCCCCATTGAGGATGATATTCGCTGTGGGTTTTTCATAGATGGATTTTATGAACTTGAGGAATGTTCCCTCTATCCCTATACTCTGGAGAGTTTTAATCAGGAAAGGATGCTGTATCTGCCAAATGCTTTTTCTGCATCAACTGAGAGGACCATATGGTTCTCTCTCCTCTTATTAATGTGTTCTATCACATTGACTGATTTGTGAATGTTGAACCACTCTTGCATCCCGGGGATAAATCCCACTTGATCGTGGTGGATGATCCTTTTAATGTATTTTTGGAAGGCAGCTATGCTCACCACTATACCACCAACACAATGTATTATTGGATCCTATTAGCTAGGATTTTGTTGAGAAATTTGGAATCCATATTCATTAGGGATATTGGTCTGAAATTCTCCTTTTTGATGGGGTCTTTGCCTGGTTTGGGGATTAAGGTAATGCTGGCCTCATACAATGAGTCTGGAAGCTTTCTTTCTGTTTCTATTTTTTGAAACAGCTTCAGGAGAATAGGTATTATTTCTTCTTTGAATGTTTGGTAGAATTCCCCAGGGAATCCATCAGGCCCCGGACTCTTGTTTTTTGGGAGGTTTTTGATCACTGCTTCAATCTTGTTACTGGGTACTGGCCTATTCAGGTTGTCCATTTTCCCGTTTCAGTCTTGGCAGTTTATAGGTTTCCAGGAAGGCATCCATTTCTTCCAGGTTGCTCAATTTATTGGCATATAGTTGTTGATAATAATTTCTAATAATTCCTTCTAAATCCTTGGTGTTAGTCGTGATCTCTCCCCTTTCATTCATAATTTTATTAATTTGGGTCCTTTCTCTTTTCTTATGGATAAGTCTGGCCAGTGATTTATCAGTCTTACTAATTATTTCAAAGAACCAGCTTCTAGTTTCCTTGAGCTGATCAAATGTATTTCTGGCTTCTAATTCAATGATCTCTGCTCTAATCTTAATTATTTCTCTTCTAATGGGTGGCTTGTTTGTTGCATTTTCTCTAGTTTTTTAAGGTGTAAAGTTTGTTGGTAAATTCGGGATTTTTCTATATTTTTGAGTGAGGCTTGGATGGCTATGTATTTCCCCGTTAGGACAGCCTTTGCAGTATCCCATAGGTTTTGGACTGATGTGTTTTTGTTCTCATTGGTTTCCATGAATTGTTTAAGTTCTTATTCGATTTCCTGGTTGACCCAAACATTCTTGAGCAGAGTGGTCTTTAGCGTCCAAGTGTTTGAATTTCTTCCAAATTTTTTCTTATGATTGAGTTCCAGTTTTAAAGCATTATGGTCTGAGAATATGCAGGGAATGATCTCAGTCTTTTGGTATCGGTTCAGACCTGACTTGTGACCCAGTATGTGGACTATTCTGGAGAAAGCTCCATGTGTGCTCTAGGAGAATGAGTATTCTGTTGTTTTAGGGTGGAATGTTCTGTATATATCTATAAGGTCCATCTGGTCCAGCATGTCATTCTGTTCTATATCACTCTTGGGGTCTTTCTCCTTTTATAGAACCCCCCTTAATATTTCTTGCAGGCCGGCTTAGTGGTCACATATTCTTTCGGTTTCTGCTGGTCTTGGAAGCTCAGCATTTCTCCATCCATTCTAAATGACAGCCTTGCCAAATAAAGTATTCTTGGCTGCATGTTCTTCTCATTTAGTACCCTGAATGTGTCTTGCCGGCCCTTTCTGGCTTGCCAGGTCTCTGTGGATAGGTCTGACATTATTCTGATGTTCCTCCCACTGTACGTAAGGAATCTCTTCCCCCTAACTGCCCTTAAGATGGTTTCCTTGGTTCTAATATTTGCGAGTTTTACTATTACATGCTGGGGCATTGGCCTGTTTTCCTTGATCTTGGGAGGGGTCCTTTCTGCCTCTAGGACATGAATGTTTGTTTCATTCCCCAGATTAGGGAAGTTCTCAGCTACGATTTGCTCAAATTTATCTTCTAGTCCTCTCTCTCTCTCCACCCCCTCAGGGATCCCAATAATTCTGACATTGGAACGTTTCATGATGTCACTTATTTCTCTTATTCTATTTTCATGGATTTTGATTTGTTTTTCCCTGGCCTCCTCTTTTTCCTTCTTGTCTATTAATTGGTCTTCTAGAACACTAATTCGTTCTTCTGTCTCATTTACCCTAGCTGTTAGATTATCTAGATTAGACTGGATTTCATTGATAGCATTTTTAAGTTCTGCCAATTCAGCTTTCATTTCTGCCCTTAGAGACTATATGTTGCCATTAATTGATTTCTCCATTCTAGCTATTATTTTCACAATTGCTACCCTGAATTCCATCTCCAACATCTTGGTTATATCTGTATCCATTTGTAAATCTGTGGCAGAAGTAGCCACAGTCTCTGAGTCTTTCCTATTTTGGGGGTTCCTCTTCCTAGTCACTCTGCTGAGGGGTGGTTGAGGGAATGTACAGAGTCCAAATTATTGACCACAACCCAAGCAAGATGCACCTGTTTTATAGGGACCTTATGGTTGCTGCCCCCTTATTCTCCCAGCCTGTCTTCTGAGGGAGGGGCCTGCCATGCTGTTACTCAGGCAACCCTGTTTGGGCAGAGTTGCCCTGCCCCCTGTGGCGGGGGATAGGCTCAAAAGCCCCACTTTTGGGGGGCTTTTGTTCTCTAGTGGCTTTCCCTGTCGGTTTTCCGTGTCTCTTCTGAGAGTCAGAGCAGAAGAGATCGTTTCCAACCCTCTGCCTCAAAGCAGAGAGATCATAGTCTATTCTTTAGTGAGCTCTCCAGGCCGCACTATCTCCATTTCTGTCTGTGCTGCTATAAACTGCAGTGTCCTGGGTTGTGTGCCCCTTAGCAGCACTCTCAGTCCTCGCCTCCAGGTCATGGCAAGTCTCTGCCCTTTGTGCTTGTAAAACTGCCAGCCACTCCCAGTTCGCACGCGCACCTGCCACACCAGTTTCAGTCCAGGGGGCTGCCCTAAAGTCCTTTCCCTGTCGCTACCTGTCTGCAGAGTCTGTGCCCGGTCCCCAGCGTGGGAGGCTATCATTCACTGGCGGTGTAGGATCTCCACAGCTCCCTCCCCCTGCTGTTTATCTTCTGATATCTGCCTGCGGAATCACAACTCCCCACTTCATGCCTTGAAACCAGCTGCCTGCGATATTCTGTTTGTAGAGTTCCAGATCTATCTTCTTACATCTCAGGCTGATTTCGTGGGTGTTCAGAGTAGTCTTGTAGATATCCAGCTCAATTCCAGGGACTAGCTGGAATAGGGTCCCCTACCCCTCCACCATCTTTTCCCCTCCCTGTCCAGGTACTTTTAAAGTAGATTGAAATTTGAGGCTAAGTAGTTTGTATGGAGTAATCTTTTAACATAAGCTACCATTCAAAATTAATTAAAATTAAATTAATCAACTATCTTAACCAGCTTTAATAACTAGTCATAGAAGACTTTTATTTTTCAACTGATGGCAAATTTCAGGAAAAAGTTCTGTGTTTCTAAATATAAAATGGACACACTGGTTTTTAAATCACAATACATAGGAGATATTATCTTGTCCAATGTTCTCTCCTGAGTGTTTTTCCCAAAGTTGATGAGTCTATTTAAAAATACATATATTATTTTCTTAGCAACGATCACATTGTTATTGGTTTTGAAAAATCACTAGAGTTTGGAAACTGTTATTACAAAGTGACGATAGAGAGTCCTTTTTTTGTTTGTTTGGATACCAATAGTTCATTATAAAAGAGAGACATGAAAATTATTTACATGATGAAAGATTTCACAACTTCACTGGAATGGGCAGCTTCACTTCATGCCATTTTAATAATGATTTCAGTCTACATACTTTCTGAGAATGTCACCATCTCTAAATAAGAAATAATCCTTGTATCTAGAACTAATTTGGTGCCTCCATATTTTGGGAGAAGAACTTTATCTTCAACTTTCATACAAACTGGTTGAATTTCTCCACCCTTTCCTTTATAACCCAATCCAAGAACTACTACTGTTGCTTGCAACACTTTTCCTTGAGATTTTTCTGAAACAAAATACCTCCTTTTGTTACAGTTTCAGTTGCACCTCTTTCAACAAAAGCTTGGTCAAAGAGGGGAAGAAAGTTTCTAAACCCCTGCCCTGTCATGACTCTGGCTGCTGCAGTTCGTACTCTCAATAAAGAGTCCTTTGATGACTATCTGATTTAAGACATTATTGTTTGAATTGCAATTTGGGTATAAAGAAATAAGCTTCTACAACCTGACCTACAAACAGATGAAAAATAACTATGGAGTACAGGAAATACTTTTTAAAATGTCTAAAATCCCTAACGGGTAAATAAAAATAAGGAGATTTGAAAAGGACTTGAGATTAAAAACAAAACAAAACTGCTGAGGGCTGAGGGAGGATAGTTTAAGGTTGTTTTTTTCCCCCCTTTTCTTTTTTCTTGTGTGTGTGTGTGTGTGTGTGTGTGGCTTTATCTATAGATCATCTATATTCATGATGTGAGAAAGTAAACTGATAGGAAGATTCTGTCTTTCTCACTGGAAAGTCTAAGGAAAGAAATCCAAGGCACAAGGGTCACAGAAGAGTGAGAGGCAAATCCATAAAGGAGACATTCAGAGGAACGGCAGCTCTATATATGGTGTATAAATTTCAAACTAGTCTTGGAATGGCCCCTGAACTACATATATCTGAGACAACAGGAGGCTGATTAAATGAAGAATTGTGCTGCAACCCACTGCAGGTGTGACAGTTCCTAGTTAGAATCACACCAAACTAACTACCTGCTAAGACAAAGCATAAACACCTTTAGAATAGCACGACAAAATCCAGAGTACCCACAAAATAATGTTCACAATATCCAGGAAGCAATCCAAAATTACCCAAAGTAAAAAGAACAAGGATAATTTGACCCATATACAAGGGAAAAAAAATAGCAGTTAACAGTGAACAGCCCTGAGATCACTTAAATGTTGGAACTACAAGACAATAAATTTAAAATATTAAAAAAAGCTTACCACAAAATTGAAAACATAAAAAAGAACAAAACAAAACAAAAATAAACTGAAAAACACAGCATCTAAGATTTTGTAAAAAAAGTAAAAAAAAAACTCCATGGACCTAGCTTCAGGTGTGTATAATAATATTAAAAATTATATGAAATACATAAATTTAGAAGTAAAAGAAGATCAATTAAATCCAAATATAATAAATATGGAGAAAGTCACACATGTACACACCATAGTCAAACTGTTGTAAACCAAAAATAAAGAGATAACTTTGAAGGCAGCCAGAGACAAAACAATCCATTAAATACTGGCAGAAAAGAATGTCTTAGACCGAGGACTACTCATCAGAAACACTAGAGGCCAGAATTGATTGACACATCATACTTAAAATGCAAAAACCAAACAATCATAACACCAAAACCAAAAATCAAACCAAAACAAAAAAATCAATCCATAATTATATATCCATACACCCAAGATGTAGTTCTCTTAAAATGAAGGTATAATAAATACATTTCAGATAACAGAAAGAAAGTCAATTTTCCAGTATCAGACTTGCTTTAAAAAATATACCAAAGAAGATTCTTCATGGAAAGGAAAGGAAAATAATATCAAAGGTTACTCAGATTTCCAAAATAAATAAATATTAGAAATGGCAAATATACAGATAAATATAAAATATATCTTCCTTTAACTTGATTAAAATGCATTATTACTTTTTAAAGCAAAAATAATATTGATTTGTGTGCTTACAATATATATAGAAGTAATACATTTTATAATTATAATATAAAGCTTAGGTGAATTAAGTAAGAACACATATAAGATTGCAGGTTTTCCTTTTTTTTTTTTTTTTAAGATTTTATTTATTTATCTGAGAGAGAGAATGGGAGACAGAGAGCATGAGAGGGGGAGGATCAGAGGGAGAAGCAGACTCCCCGCTGAGCAGGGAGCCCAATGTGGGACTCGATCCCAGGACTCCAGGATCATGACCTGAGCCGAAGGCAGTCGCTTAACCAACTGAGCCACCCAGGCGCCCTGCAGGTTTTCCTATGTTTAAGTGAAGGGGTAGAATATTAACTTTGAATTCACTGTGAACATTTAAATATGTATATTGTAATATCTACAGCAGCCACTAAAAATTTAATAAGAAGCATAACTAAAAAACTCCAGTTAATGATTATAAATGGAATTCTAAAACAATAGTCCAAAAGAATACAGGAAAGGGAAAACAAAGAAACAAACAAATATGTGTATATAACAGAGTGAAATCTAACAATATCAACACTAACAGAGTGAAATCTAACAATATCAACAATTACACTAAATGTTAATGGTCTAAATATTCACTAACAGAGTGAAATCTAACAATATCAACAATTACACTAAATGTTAATGGTCTAAATATTCAAATTAAAAATCAAAGGTAGGGGCGCCTGGGTGGCTCAGTCGATTAAGCGCCTGCCTTCGGCTCAGGTCATGATCCCAGGGTCCTGGGATCGAGCCCCATGTCGGGCTCCCTGCTCAGTGGGGAGCCTGCTTCTCCCTCTCCCTCTGCCTGCCTCTCTGCCTACTTGTGCTCTGTCAAATAAATAAATAAATAATCTTTAAAAAAAAAAAATCAAAGGTAATCAGCATGGATAAATAAATAAGATCTAACTAGAACTTTTTACTAAAAATACACTTTAAATATAAATACACAATTGGGTTTAAATTAAATAGATAGAAAAAAAATTACACCATGTAAACCATAAGCATGAGAAAGTCAAGGTGACTATATTAATCCAATTATAATAGACATCAATGAAATTGCCACAAATAAGGAGGGCATGCAATAATGATAAGAGCCTATTTATCAGTAGAGCATTACAGTCATAAATAAACAACTAATAGGGCACCTGGTGGCTCAGTTGGTTAAGTGACTGCCTTGGGCTCAGGTCATGATCCTGGAGTCCCAGGATCGAGTCCCTCATTGGGCTCCCTGCTCGGCAGGGAGTCTGCTTCTCCCTCTGACCCTCCCCCCTCTCATGTGCTCTCTCTCTCTCTCTCAAATAAATAAATAAAATCTTTAAAAAAATAAACAACTAATAATAAGGTATCAAAATACAGAAAGCAAAAATTGATAAAATTAAAAAGAGCAATAGAGAATTCCACAGTCTAAATAGGAGATTTGAAGCATCTCATAACAACTAAACAAAAATAATCAATATACTTGTGGAAGATCTAATTATAATTACTAATTATAATTATTAGGTATTATTACATTATTAATCACCAACACCATTTGATATATTTTTAAATTCTGTACCAAAAAAAAGAAGATTACACATTTTTTTCTACTTTATATTCTAAATTCCCAAAGATAGGTCATATTCTGGATGGACCATTAAACAAGTCTCACTTAATTTAAAAGGACTAAAATTATATAGAGCATTATCTTTGACCACATTGGAATGAAATTACAAATTGATGACCAAAATATATCCAGAAACACTACAAATATATTGAAATTATACAACACATTTCTATGTAATCCATTGGTATAAGATAAATCACAAAGGATATATTTCACTTGAATAATATTTAACAAATATATACACATATAAAGATCATTGGAAGGGATACAAAACTGTTCCTTTGAAAGAAACATGTATCATTACAAATGTATATTTGAAAATACGGTCTAAAATTAATGACCTATGTTTCCACTTCAAAAATACAGAAAAAAAACAACAACATAGTTCAGAATTTAAAGGGATCACATGTCATAACAAAATAGGATTTGGACGAGCAATTGAATGATATTTTTAGACAAGCAATTGAATGATACTTTAACATTCAAATATCAAGTTGTTTATATCTACAAAAATTTTGCTAGCATTTTGAATAGGATGGCATTAAAATTGTGGAAAAGTGACATACTAAAAATATTGAATCTTCCTATCCATGAAAATGGCTCATCTCTCCACTTATTTAGATATTTTATTTCTATCAATAATATTTTTAGTTTCTACATACAGATCTTGCATCAAATTTATTATATTTTAAATAATTTTCATTTTTTATGCTATTATATTTTTTAAATTTGATTCTAATTGTTTATTAATGGCTTATAGGTATATGATTGAATGCTTTATATTAACTTTTTCCCTAGGACCTAAACTCACTTTTGTGTTCTAGGAGTTTGTTATTGTTGTTTTGCAGATTCTTTGGCATTTTCTATTTGGGCAATCATGTCAGTTTCAAATAAGGACTGTTTTATTTTTCTTTCTAATCTGCATCCCACTTGTTTATGTATGCTTTATTGTACCAGCAAGGCATTCCGTTACAATGTTGCATAGGAGTGGTGATAGAGGACATTTTTGTCTTATTGCAGATCTTAGATGGAAAGCATTTAGCCTTTCATAATTAAGTATGGTGTTAGCTGTAGATATTTTGCAGGCACTTTTTGTAAGATTGAGGAAGTTTCCTTCTATTATTACTTTGTTGAGAGTTTCTAGCATGAATGTATATTGAATTTTAATATAATCAATAGATAATCAAATGAAAAGTGTTGTCTTTGATTGCAGCCTGCTTGAAAAATAAAAAAAAGAAAAAAATATATTGGGGGATAATCAGGGACAGTCAAATATTCACTGGGCACTGAACAATGTTGAAAATTATTTTTCAATTGTTAGGTCTGATTTTGAGAATCTGTCATAATTTCCTGGTGATTTATTTATGTTCATATATTTTACCATGGATATTCTTATGACCTATAAGTGATTCAGGGAAAATTACAGCAAAATATCATAATGGGTTATCAAATCAGTGTGTATAGGAGTGTCCATTGCATTTTACATTGCTTTTTATAAATATTTGGTCATTTCATTGGGAAAAAATAACATGTATAATATACTTTGCATTATCTTGGATGTATGTATTTTGTTAGTAATCTCTAAATACTCTAATGGAACATTTTACTGAGCAAGAACTATGTAGCTACTTGAAATATTACACATAATATCATTCAGTACTTCTTTATGAAAAAGTTTTATAGCCAATTGCTGGAGAAATTATTGCTAAGAAATGTTTGTACTTTTAAATATAAACAGTTAATTATAAACATAAGAGTTACTTTCAATTTTTAGATTTTGATGTATATGTATGAGTGTGTACATATGCATATATATAGTATGTATACATATGTATTATATATCTATATAAATACTAATAATTCTATTTACCTTCTTTACATGTCTAACAGTGATAATAAAAAATACTTGTTGAGGTGAAGTCAACCATGGGGGTCTAAGTTACAAGTCAGAAAATAAAAATCAGTACTTGATAAGAAGAAACTCTGGGGATAAGGAGCCTAGTTTAGTCAAATCATGGTTATGTGATGTGAAACCAGAAACAAAAGTCAGGAGAAAATCAGTGTCTTGTCATATCAAGAATTATTTCCTTTCAAAAAATGTGTTCAAATTACATCAAAGGAAAAGGTTTTAAAATTTGTCTTGGATATTGTTGTGGGGTTAAAAAACTTCTAAGCAGAGAAGATTGTATTTATGCAACAAATATGCATCCTTGCACAACCTATATTTATTGTAGAGTGCCTTTCATCCTGAAGTGCTTCACAAATTGATTTACAAACTCTGTGTACCGCAATCATTTTCATTTTTGAAATGCACTTCATCTGTTATGCATACGTATATTTCATTTTATGAATTTCAGGATATGGCATAGTAATCCCCAAATATCACTTTGAGTTTGAAACACTGTTTTATGGCTTCATGAAAACCACATGACAAATTGCTTACTCTGGTTTCTGTGACAAATCTGTCTTTTCAGTAAGTGGAGCTCTAATTGAAATGTACACTTCAACTTGCAGGCAGCAAAAGACAAAAAATATCAACTGGGGGCTCATGAATGGGTGATGCATTAGTTAGCACAAAATTTATCGGGTTTCCACTGTGTATAGAAAACCTATTTAGGTGTTATATGGGGGAAATAAAAAGTGCAGCCTCTGGCCTTGATGATCATACAAATTAATTTGCACAGACAAAACATAACCACATTTAGATTTCAGTATTTCTTTAAGTAGCATACCAACAGATGTGAGCAAACATATGGCTCAAGCTCAATTCACAAGTGCTGAGTTAGTGCAGTAATAATATAATAATCAGAGCAGGACTGACTTAGATTCCTGAAGGGAATACATTTGAACCAGGCTTTTATTAGTAGAAAGGTTAAAATACTCCTAACATTTATTGATAGATTTATTATTACACCGTAAGTATACTTATCAGTTCATTTATTATAATAGCATTCTAAAATTCATACAATTTCTGTATTTGTCATTTGTTGGCTCATGATGATTCATTAATTCATACATTCATTCATTCGTGTATTCTACCATCAGCCATATATTCAACCACCATTTACTGAACATTTCACATACGTCAGAAAAACTGATAGAAGTCAATGACAAATTAGGGAACAAAATACAATCTACTACCTTAAGAGATGATTACTATTATTAAGATACGTTTTCCACTATCTGATATCACAGTTTTAAATAATTAATATATATTTAAAATCATAGTAGCTAAAGTTTGGGTAATACCTGTTTATATTTATGAATGTAAATGTTACAGGCTGAATTGTTTCCCTTCAAAAGTCATATGTTGAAGCCCTAACCCCCTCGAAGATAAGGCCTTTAAACAGGTATTAAAGTAAAAGGAGGTCAAATAGGTAGACGCTAACCCAGTATGACTGGTGTTATAAGAAGCTGAGATTAGAACAAAGACAACACCTAAAACATGTGAGTACACTAGGATAAGGCAGCCATCATCAAGAGAAGGAGAAATGACTCTGAAGAAACCAAAGGTATGGACACCTTGGTCTGGGATTTCCAAACTCTAGGACTGTGAGAAAATAAATTTCTGTTGTTTAAGCCAGCTATTCTGTAGTATTTTGTTTTGGCACCCTTAGCAGAATAATAAAATACCAATATCTAAATAAATTCCAATATGATCGCTTTTTCCTGATCCCTATGCATTAGATTCTTTTTTCCAGCAGCTGACAAAATGTAATAGAATGATTAAAGGTTTTTAATTGAATTTCTGGAAAGTGTTTTAGTAACAAAACCCTTTCAATATCATGAGAATAAACTATAGAGGAAATTTTAACATAATATGCTACACTTTCAAATTGATTTTCATTATGAAAATGGAGATATATTGTTGCAAAAACAAATTTGCCCTCAAGATACAATGAATCACATTTTAAGATGCAGAGAAAGGAAGAAAGAATGTCCAGAAACAGATAAGAAATGGGAGAAATAATGGATATAGAAGGTGAGAAGAAAAAGTTTGTAAAATAAATACCCAAACAAAACATTAATAAAATTACATTAATAAAAACATTAATAAAATTAACATTAATATTAATAATATTATTATTAATTAACATTAATAAAATTTTTACTCATATTTATGATTACTATTTTAAAATAACTATGGAGAAATACAGGTGGGGCAAGAAAAAATTGAATTTAAGATATATATATATATATATATATATATATATATATATATATATAGGGACACCTGGGTGGCTCAGTGGGTTAAGCGGCTGCCTTCAGCTCAGGTCATGATTTCAGGGTCCTGAGATGGAGCCCCACGTTAGACTCCCTGCTCAGTGGGAAGTCTGCTTCTCCCTCTCCCTCTGCTGCCCCCCCCACTTACGTTCTCTTGCTTGCGCTCTATCTCTCAAATAAATAAAATCTTTTTTAAAAATCACATTATTTTATTTTTCTATTTTCAATGTTAGAGGTATTTGGTGAAAATTTTGCTTTTGAAGGAAGTGGGTGTTGGCGCTGGCAAAAAGAAAGTGTATCCTTTAATACATTAAATGTGTATTTGCATTCCAACTAGAGATCAAATTTTAAAGCTATTAACTGATATTAACTGATTATATATATATATATATATATATATTCTTGAAAAGTAACATAAGCCATAAAATACATTTCGTTTATGTTTTTATTCATGTATTTACTGTCACCTAATCCATAAAAGTGTCTACACTTCGTGAAATGTGTGTAATACCAGGTCAGAATATCGTATACCCAACCAGCACATTCATGTTCATACCTGAACTTTGGGGCATTAATGCTCTGCCAGGAGCTAATTGTCATTTACTAGGGGGAGGCTAATATAGGTTTCTACATGACAACAAAAATATATGACCTTATGTCAGATTATTAAGCCCACACGGGGTACATGAGAAGTGGACCAAAATGCACATTCTCCAAAGTCAGAAAAGGAGAGGTAGTGCATAAGGAAGGGTCCAATATGTGTTAGAAGACAACTCAGTCTGATGACTTGCACTGAGCTTCAAATAATTTCTGATGTTTTCAACAGCTGTGTTGTTAGTTTCTTAGCTTTTGCAGACCTCAGCAGGTAAAGGTTGACAGGTACAGAATATATGGCACTGTTTTCTTAGTGGAATTCTAATTTCTTTTATAGGCACCCATAGTGTTCAAGTAATAATAATGTTAGAGATAATTTATTTGCAAGGATATCTTTTTACATGTAATTTCAATTTACATTTAAGAATATAAAAAAATGTAATATTCATTGCTTCTAAACACAACTATCATACCACCTGTTAGAGCCACAGTCAATTCTGAATTTATCATTGCTCATGCTGTTATCAGCTAAATGATTTATGACTACTGTAGATAACACATCAAAATATCCATAATATTCATTCAAGTGTGATCCTCTACATATGTTGACAATAAAATATATATATGAAACAATATCCATTTTTTTTAAAGATTTTATCTATTTATTTGAGAGAGAGAGAATGAGAGAGAGAGAGAGAGAGCACATGAGAGGGGGGAGGGTCAGAGGGAGAAGCAGACTCCCTGCCGAGCAGGGAGCCCGATGTGGGACTCGATCCAGGGACTCCAGGATCATGACCTGAGCCGAAGGCAGTTGCTCAACCAACTGAGCCACCCAGGCGCCCCAACAATATCCATTTTGAACTTGCTTAAATAACAGTGTAATTTATATAGTATTTCCTTAGCTCATATAGTTTTTTTCATGTCTAATATTGCATTTGTTCATAATAGCAGTGATAGTAGGTATGGCATGTAACAACTGTTTTCTTTTATAGAAGAGACCCCAAGTGTGTGGGGAGTAAAAACAGAAATCTTGGTGTTCCATAGTTGAGCTCATGATATTTCTTAGAGTCAATGGTAGTAGGCTAGTGAAATGCAACGGACTCCCTGATAAAGTCTGATAAAATGCAATATTTGCAATCATTCTGAGACAAACTCATACTGAATTAGATTTAACCAAGATGAAAGATGTTCATTTTGTTTCAGTTCTTCAGTTGATTTCAATGCACACATTTGACAAAGAACCAACATATTTTACAGTGTTTTTTAAGTTATACATATAATCTGTATTTATATGTCTCTGTAAGTTATTCCTTACTTTGTGAATAAAAGTATTTGATGAATTAAATACCAAATTCATCCACTAATTATACCTCTATTCTCAATAAATAACCCATGTATTTCTTTTGAGAAATTCCACTTATTCATCAGTTTTTCATAAACATTTCTCATCTTTCTGAACAGAACACAATATAGAGGTAGTGAACTAATAATGAATACTAAATGATATATTTGAATATTGTGTGCTAAGAGATCCTATGTTGTTGTAAACACTTTGTTTATGCACCCACAAAAGTGTGTATATAAAATATCATATATATATACACAAATATATACCTTCTTTTCATATTCTGTATTTTATTTATATATCCGAATACATCATCACTATAGGTAGGGAAATAATTCATTTCCAAAATGCTAGCTTGCACAAAGGTAAAATTAATTTCTTTTTAAGAGAAGTGCTTTCGACAAGAAAGAAAAGTTAGATTCACTCACATAACAAGAGAAAACAGCTCAGATGTAACTCAGCAAGAGGCTTTTTTAGATTGTAAAAAATTACTAGTTTCCTCAATTTCCTGATGAGCTTACATAATAAATGGCAATTAAAGGACCACTGAATGAATATGAAGGATAATAGAAAATGTTAGGTGACTAGAAGAGGAAATTAAAGAGAAATGGAATTGCAGAGAAATCGAAAAGTAAGGAAAAGAGAGTGGATAATTAGAAGGCAAGTATCAAGACTTGAGCCAAGAAAGGGGAGATGGACTATAAATTTAGACAAAACTTGCTTAGAGTGTCCTCTCAATATTGAAGATAAAACTCATTGTTCATATGAGTCTTCCCTGTTAAAAACTAAATGAGTGGTGTTTTCTTTATTTCCTTGATGCCACTTAAATCTTCAAATAAATTATGTATATCCATTAAAATTCAGCTAAAGTAAGAAATGCATATGTTACAGATTGTAATATATTTAATTCTTACTATTTGTTTACTTTATTCATTTTATATTAATCCTTATGTGTGTCAAGCTGCTTGCCACTGGCTGGCCAATACAATAATGTGGAAAATAAGGCACAATTGAGGGCCTAGGCATTCATATTTCAAGCTTTGTAAAGTGCTTTGTCTTCATAGCTAGAAATGGAGGAATGAATTCCATCACTGTGTACAGATGGAAATAAAGAGATAATGATCCATATAATCTACTCACTTCTTTTGAGGTAAGCAAAGAGATATTATATATTACAATTTTCCAAAGTATTTTTCTAGAAGTTATCCTTGAAAACTAAACCAAAGGAATTCCTAAAACCCTTCTATGAGGGCTTTTCACAAAGTCATAATAGCACAAGCCTACAAAGAGGATTTTCAATCATGACATAGAGGAAACATTGCCTTAATTCATCCTGCAGACAAAATGGATGAGAGCTGAGTTTTCCTTCAAATAATTTTCAAGAACCTGAGGCTTGAGTGCTTCATCAATTTGAAAAAGTGAAGAGACACTTTTAGAACCAATTTGCAACATCAATAACTGGAGTTTGCTATAGATACTTGAAGTGTATCACACAGAAGAGTGATATAAGTCTTTCCCTCCTAAAGTTTCTAGATCATTGTATGCAAAGCTTCAAATATATCATTCATCTGTAAGAGGCAGGTCCTCCTGAATGATGAAATTTTTTAAAGTATGGGGCAGTCATTTCCAAGTTATTCCACTTGGAAGTTGTTCAAATATGGACCACCAAGATGAAAGATGTTCATTTTGTTTCAGTTCTTCAGTTGATTTCAATGCACACATTTGACAAAGAACCAACATGTTTTACAGTGCTTACAGGTAAACTTCTATCTTAAACTCATAAATCTTTCCAACTAAATTATCTTTTGACAATCAAAGACAATCCACATGGCACAGGAAAAAATAAGTTGCCCTTAACATTCAAATTTAAGCCAAAAGCCATACCTGTATCATATTATTTTGCCTAAAAGACAGTTAGGTGAAGTATAGCATTTCTCATTAATCATACAGTCAGTAGTGACAACACAGTTTATCTTAGAAACACATGAGTTTTTTTCCACATTAATTTTTTAATGATTTATTTATTTATTTGAGAGAGAGAGAGACAGCATGAGTGGGAGGGGCAGAGAGAGAGGGATAGAGAATCTTAAATAGACTCCACGCTAAGCGTAGAGCCCCATGTGGTGCTTGATCCCAGGACCCTGAGATCATGACCTGAGCTGAAACCAAAAGTTGGACACTTAACCAACTGCTCCACCCAGGTGCCCCTCCACATTCATTTTTGCCAACAATCTAGGTTATCCATCTAAATGTGAAAGATACTGTAAAATCCATGCTTTTTGATTTGAGTATCTCACAACCTAAAAATTGACATCCTCTGTTTGCATTATACTTCATCCAAGTCTGTATTCTCTTAACAGAAAGTGACTAAGACAAACTAAATGGACTAAAATTTTCTTAAATATTTCAGTAATCTCCATTATGCAGATAAAAAATCTAGAGATCAGAAGGAATATGGAGTAAATACAAAGTCAGGTTAAAATTCTAGCTTTCTGTCCTCTATATTTATATTCTATTAACTCCACATTATATAGTTCTCTTCTCTGATAAGAACAATTACAATAAGATGTATGTTTTAATTTTTATTAACATTATAAATCTCATTAATATGGCTATCAAATTCAGTTAAACACATTTATAATATTGTTAATAACATAACTTTCTGAAGTAAAAGGGAATGTTTTTCATATCTCTATTATCTACATTCACATAGTACCTGAAATACATTTTTTTGTCAATTTTTAGCTAATTATATGCCTTTATCATTTGTTCTTGATTCAGATTTTTTTTATTCTAATATTCACCCAACTTACATTTACTTTGTAATACTGAAAACTTTAATGTTTTAATCAGTACCCCAAATTTTCATATGCTTGTAAAATATGAAGCTCTCTGCCATCTAGGCCACTAGTAATCAACTCTATTTAGTAGCATAATTATTTTTTAATCAAATATTGCATTCTGTATATAAGTGATATTTTCTCTAATAAGTACTTTTTAATTGTAAGGTGATAACACGTGCCTACTCTAAATCCCATATTTGAAAACCACAAGATCATTGTGTCAAATGTGTTATTTGACATAAAAAATGGTGAATGATATGGTTTATATAAAAAACAATTTATTTCTTTTTTTTTCTTTCAGTTAGGAAGTAGAAGAGCATAAAAATTATTCATATAAATGAGAAATTAGGATGTGATAAAAGCTTCTCCAGAATCTCATATAAATGTCATTAAAAATTGATGCAAAAGCTTGGAAGAAGTGGAATGATTGACTTTTGTTTGTGTGTTTGTTTAAAAAATGTATCACTATCAAAACCCAATAACTCACTTTTATTGTTAATGTTCATTTTAAGGTAGTGGCGAAATACATTATTCAGCTAATTTGAGTTTTCCCTCTTAGAGTATTTCTTAAAATCTTAGTGGATATTCAAAAATGTCTATTAAAATATATCAGTACCTCAGTGACTATATTTGCCATTCAAACTTAAAAATATATCTATTCTTTATGTTATCATAGGCCATTGTGCAAATAACACAGTGAAGTTCTAATGACCTACTTAAATTCTTTCAGCTTATTGAACATCATCAAAGCACCCCAAAATAAGATAAAAATGGAAAATCTAACTATTTAAAATACAATCTTGGAGTGATAAAACCTTGAGCCTAACATATACCCCCCAAAATATGTTTGAGCCTTAAATTTTGTAATACTGGCACTTTGTGATATTGAACTCATAAACATTATTTTCATTCAATATAGAGCTTTGAACTAATTTAAAAATATTCCTTATTTTTAAAATAAAGGAAAAAAGCAGTAAACTCATCAGTTTTTATTAAGTTCAACTACAATAACAAATGAGATACAAATCCCATTGGTTTCCCCATCATCCCATGCCCATCCATCAGACCTGGAAACAACTAGTCTATCATGTGTGTAATTTTTTACTTATTCTGAACATTTCATATAAATGAAATATGTGGCTATTTGTGATTGACTTATTTCACTTAGCATAATGCTTTTATGATTCATCCATGTTATGGCATGTTTAAGAACTCCATTACTTTTCATGGTTGGATAAAGTTCCACTGTATGAATATACCATATTTTGTTTATCCATTCATCAGCTAAAAAACAAGTTTTCCATTCATCTGCAAATAAACCATAGAGTAGAATTACTGGATCATAAGTAGTTGTGTTTAACCATTTGAGCAATGGTTGAATTGTATTTTAATTTCTCCACACCTAACCAACACTTCGAGGTGAGATTTTGGAGAAATTGGAACACTTCTACACAGTTGGTGGGGATGTAAAATGGTATAGATTCTATAGAAAACAGTATGTAGGTTCATCAAAAAATTAAAAATAGAACTACCAATGATCCAGCAACCCCACTTTTTGGGTATATACCCAAAAGATGTGAAATCAGGAGAGAGATCTACACTCCCATGTTTATTGCAACATTGTTCACAATAGCTAAGATATAAAAACAACATAAATGTCCAAAGACAGACAAATGGATTACAAAAGTATGATATATACATAAAATGGAATGCTATTCATCCTTCAAAAAGAAGAAAATCCTAACATTTGTGACATCACGAATTTGAGGCAGGTATCTCCAAGAATGGGCACACCTGTGAGCATGCCCTTCTGGCTTACACACTAGTTATGAAATACCTAATTGTTGATGTAAACAAAACATATTCCATTGAACCACACTACAGCCAGAAGAGACACAGGAAATCATTAAGGAAGTCAGCACTACATTAAGAAAATAGCCTACAATACCAACACGGTAGCATTTGTGCCAGTTTCCGGCTGGAATTGTGACAATATGCTACAGCAAAGTGCTAATATACCTTGGCTTAAAGGATGGAAAATCACCTGTGTAAATAGCAATGCCAGCAGAACCACGCTGCTTGAAGCTCTGGATTGTATCCCGCCACCAACTTATCCAAATGACAAGTCCTTGCACCTGCCCATCTAGGACATCTACAAAATTGGTGGCATTGGTACTATCCCTGTGGACCAGGTGGAGACTGGCATTCTCAAACCTAGCATGGTGGTCACCTTTACTCCAACCAACATTACAACTGAAGTGAAGTTCTTGAAATGTACCATAAACTTCCAGTGAAGCTCTTCCTGAGGACAATGTGGGCTTCAATGTCAAGAACATGTCTGTCAAAGGCGTTAATTGTGGCAACATGGCTAGTACCAGAAAAAATGACACATCAATGGAAGCAGCTGGTTTTATAACTCAGGTGATTATTCAGAACCATCCAGGCCGAATCAGTGCTGGCTATGCACCTGTGCTGGATTGTCACAGAGCTCACACTGCAAGTTTGGTGGTCTGAAGGGGGAAAAAAATGATCACTTTTCTGGGAAGAAGACAGAGATAGCTTCAGATTCTTGAAATCTGGTGATGCTGTATCATTGATATGGTTCCTGGAAAGTCTATATGAGCTGAGATTTTCTGACTAGTTGTTTTGCTCTTTGGGACATGAGACAGAGAGTGACTGTGGGTGTCATCCAAGCAGTTGGCAAGAAGGTTACTGAGGTTAGCAAGGTCACCTAGTCTGCATTAAGTTCAGAAGACCTAATGATTGTTAACGTTAATACCTGCTATCCTAGTCTTAATTAAATTTGAAAGAATAATCTTAGAAATGTTTGTCCCAATTGGTCACAAATGTTTAATAGTAAAATACTTGTCAATGATAATAATGCATCATAAAACCTTCAAAGGAAAGGAGAGTGTTTTGAGGAACACTTGATTTTTTTGTGTGTGTGTGGTAGTTTTAAGTTACTAGTTTTTAAAATCGGTATTTTTTTAAGGGAAACAACTTGACCAAAATTATGTCACAGAATGTTGAGACCCATTAAAATAAAGTTTAATAGAAACAAATAAATAAATAATGGAAATGTTCTCATATATTTCTTTAAAACATGTTACCAGATGAATATCTGAACATTCCATATTTGTGGGCAAAAATTACACTTCCTTGGTCTTATTTTCTTATTCTAATATCTAGCAAAACATGCTGCCCTGTGGAAATTTGAAAACACATTGTATAATAACAGGCACATAAGAAATTTTACTCTAAAGTATCACAACAATCACATACACTAAATTATCATGGAATAAAGTAGTTGAGAGAGCAAAAGTACTAGTATAAGCAATAACCCAGGGCCAAATCTCATAGGGTCTTCAGATTTTATTCTGAATAAGAAAGGAAACCATTGATGAGATTTTAATAAATAATAGTTGAATTAATGAATAAAAATATGTCCTGCTTTGATTCACTTAAAAGAGATTTTATGGCCACTTTTTAAAATAGAAAGCAGGCCCCTTAAGAGGCATTTGTTATAATCTGTTCAAAGATAATGATGATTGGACTAGGATTGTGATGGAGAAAATGGAGCAAACATAATATAGGATATATTTTTCAGATAAAATCAATGCCTTGCAAAGGGTTTGGATCTGGAGAGATAAGAGTCAAGGATATCTCTAGAGTTTTGTCTTGGGCAAATGGACCAAATGGAAATGATAGCTCCTGAGATAGAGAAGTCTAAGGAAGGAACATACTGAAATGTGTAGAAGAGTTAGATTTTAAAAGTTTGAATATCAGATGCTTCTAATAGGTCCACCTATATTCGACATGCAGATTAGAATTTAGGGAAAAGGTCTGGGGTAGTGTTATTTGGTAGGGTTAGTTCACAGATGGCTGGATTGTCAAAAGAGATGCACACAGATAATAAATACAATTCATCATTAAACTTTCCTAATGATTAGTGAATGATACAAGCAAAAAGTAGGCCAATTGCAGCCTTACAATATTAGTCTCTCAGATCACCACAAACCCAGCAGATACAGCTTCCATGACAAAATAAAATAAAAGCAAAGCAAAACAAAAGAACAAAACAAAGCAGAGCAAAGCAAAAACAGACATGTTTCCCACCCTGTGAGTACTGAATTTGGAAAAAGAAACAGATACTGTGTGCATGGGGCAATTAAGCTCAGAGGAAGCAGTCTTAGTATGAGGTCCTGGTTTCTATACTCCATTAGCAGGCCACAAAAGTAGATTGACCACACAGCTAACTTTCATTCTCTAGCCAGCTTTGACCCATAAATCTCTGCATTCCAGGTTTATTTTCGATAAGTGATACAGACAAACGGTATGTTCTGCTTTAAAAAATTCTTAGGTAAGAACTGCCTCAGATAGTCTTGCTACTATAAATCACATTGCAATATTTACAAGTAGATTTTGCTGAGATCAGCATTGCCTCCTGAGTGCCCAGGAGAGAGGAAACTTTTCCTTATCTCTTTTCTTCCCATAGTCACCAGGATGAAGATAATACATGAAGCAATGGAATTGGATGTACAGTGTTTCCTATCAGAGCAAAAGTATGTTCAACAGTATTTACTTTCAGCTACTCTTATCCAGGTGCAGGGTAAAGAAAACACTGCATTCAACAGGGCTTGGCATTTTGCAAGGTGAGTACACTGGAAATATATATTGTTATTGGTGAAAGGATGAGAAAACAATATCAAACAATAAACAACCTGCTACTAATTTTGTTTACATGCTCGTCACATTTCCTGGATGTCCTGAGATTCTAATCTGTCTTATTGAATAATAATTATAATTAGATCCTAATTATGTGGGTCCTCAAAAAGAATGACAGGGGAGCTCAAACAATAGAGAATAAAAAGTGCATTTACACTGTCATTCATGTTGAATGGAAATCTCGTTTCATGAGATAGACCTCTAAAGACCACAATTCTCCAGTTCAGTACTATTGACCAAAAACTTTAATTTATATTCCTTCCAGATTCTAGATGCAGTTTGATTACCAGTCTTGCTTTGTAGTAATGCTACAAATTATCTTTTCATATGAAAATTATATTTAATATATTACATGTATTATATAACTATTAGTATATTATAATTATAAAATATAATAAGATAAATATATAATAATACTTAATAATATTATACAATGTTACAATGTTATATATATATATATATATATATATATATATATTTAGCCTCCTAATATGTGTGCATGTTTTAGTTAGAACATGATAGAATCTACTTCTTAAGACTTGTTTGCTTCTACTTTAAAATAGAAGCCCTTCTTTTGAAATTTCACAAGAAAAATTTCTGCTTCAGTGAAAATTCGCTCATCTAGATAGAAATAGCTTGTTTAACTGTACTTTCTCTGTCAGATTTTGTTTATTTTGCTTTTCCCTGTACATGTGGCTGAATTTGAAGGCAAAATTATGGTCATGTATACCAAGTCCATTTATCTACATCATATATGCAAAGGACATTGGAGTTCACGAAGATGACATTTAAATTGGTTAAGAAAGCTCTGTTATCTAGGGTTAGAACAATATATACTTTATTCAAACACTAGATTAGGCATAATCACATGCAACAAATGAGAAATTACATTATAGTTAGTATCTATCAAATGTGCCAGCCCACAGCCTCATTTTGACATTTCTCTACCTTATCAAGCATGCATTCCCAAGGTAGGATCAGAGCGAAATTTCCCAGGATGTCTTGCCACAGGACAAGGGCAAATAGCAGCACACGCTTCCAAAGAAGATTTGAAAGTTGTGGTGCAGGGACAGTGTGCTCTCAGCTCTCTCAGCCATATTCATTGTGGAGGTTATTACTTTTTCTTTGGCAGAGATCCTGGCTGTCTGGTACTGGCCTCTGGCTTTTGAGTATCTAGTGCTGCTAGATACTAGTGCTGTGCAGTGGATCAAATAATTTTGTTAAAAAAAATGTGCTAAGTTTGGACACAAGTAAGTCCTGGCTGTGTATCACAAACTTTGATTTCCTGGCCCCTCCAAAAACTGTCAGCCAACAAATAGCCTATGTAAGACCCTTTCTGTTTAAGCTAGATGAAGTAGTTGCTGTAACTGAATCTTGGCAAATACATAATAGTCACATGCATTCAATGCTGAGCAATTGGCAAAAATACTTAGCCATATGTGGCAAAGGTAATTGTCTTTGTTTTTGCCTGGAATGACTTCATATGCTGTGTCCAGGGCATCAGAGCTGCTCATCTACTGTCGCACTTCCTGAACTGTTCTCGTCCTCTGTATGCACCAGGGTGACCCTTTGCTATCATTTTGTCCTGAATTTGTCTTCCTTGCAAAATCTATTAGCAATAAATATGGTCATTGCTATTCATAACCAGTCCTTTCTGATGTTCTGGGTATTTTTTTGTTTGTCTATCTCACTCTTTTTTTCTTCTCTTGATTAGGTCACATTTATCAGATTTTCTCGTGTGGTGGTGTCAAAGGTACTTCACAGAGCGATCACATTATTTTTAACATGATTGGACAATAGGTTATTTGAAGGCATACTCATCCCCACTATATTTTTCCATTTCCATATCCATTTCTCTTTGAAAGATGCTACTTATATTGTAAAAAATATCCAGAACTTTATTAAGCAAACCATATAATAAGTTGAAACCTAAGCTTAGAAAAGATGTGTACTAGAAAATAAAGATTTTTTTTTTTTTAATTCTTCAGGTGTGAGAGAAAAAGCATCAGGAATCAGGCATAAATTATGGCACTCTGGGTCTCCTCAGCTCTACATTTTTTCTGGAGAATAGTTAGCTTGAGTCTTCATCATTTTCTGAACAATGTTTTGAATATATTGCTAAACTCATATATGACTGATTTTCAGCTCCAGTGAGCAACCAGGCCCCTGATGTTAGGAAAAGAGTTTAATAATCAAGTCAAAGACAGAATCCTTTTCCAGATAAAGAGTTGTCAGTCAATCATATCACATCAATTTTTTTGTAATATGCATGTTTCCTTATATTAACTATTACTGTGTATGATATTTTGAGTCAATGGAAAAACTCTTTTTAAAATTTTTCTTCTCTGTGCAAAGGATATGTTCTCAATTCTAGTAAATTATAGACTTTTATTATTTTGAATTATACTTTTGGAGACATATTTCTTCTTTAACAGTCACATGGAAGCTTTAATGAATCACCCTCCAACCCTGAAACTCACATAATTATATTATTTGACTGATTTCCAGTAAGGTAAGCCTTCTATATAGAACAAAGAAGAAATTCCTTTAGGGCCAGTATGTGGACCTATGCATGAAGTCCAGAAATAAAGACAGACATATGTGGCCAACTGATTTTTGACCAGGATGCCAATAAAACTCAATGAGAGAAGTATGGTCTTTTCAACAAATGGGTCTGGAATAACTGGATAGTTTTATGGGAACAAACTCCTGAACCAGCACACATACTCTACAACATAAACTGCAGGCCTAAGTACACAACTGAAATCTGTAAAATAGTAGAAAATACAGGGTAAATCCCTTGTGACTATTGCTTAGGCCACAATTATGCAGGTCATAAAAATATGATTTATAAATCATAACTTGTAAATTCTGATTGATAAATTGAACTTCATAAAAATTTAAAACTTACATTCCTCAAAAGAGAATATTAATAAAGTGAAAATGCTAGTTACATCCTGAAGGCAAGTTTGCAGGAAACACAAATCTGTCATTAATTCTTACAATTCAAGAAGATAACACCCAATAAAATTGGATAACTTCACTAAAGAAGATATATGAAAAAAAATAACAAGAAAAAGATACTCAATATATTTAGTCATTAGGGAGAAATCAATTTAAAACCACATTGAGGTACCAGTACATAACTAATAGAATGTCCAAAAGTTTAAAAACACAACAAAAGAAACAGACAATTAAAAATGCTAGTAAAGGAGTTGTAGAAACTGAAACTCATACTTTACTAATCAGAATGCAAAAGGTACCTATAACTTCAATTAAAATTTGCAACTTTTATAAAATTAAATATAGTTAACATAAAACCAGCTATCCCATTCCTAAATATTTATACAAGAATACATGAAATATGTCTGTCACAAAATCCCTTATGTGACATGTTTATAGTCACTCATTCATTAGAGCCAAAACATGGAAACAACCAAATGCCCATCAACCGATGAACCGATCACCCAGCTGTGGTGTATCCATACTCTACGTGTGGATGCGTCTGTTTGCATGTGCCTCCCCTTCATGTATTGATTATAATCATTCTATAAGCTCATGTTCTCAATAAAGGGATATTTGGCATTTTTCTATTTAAAAATGATAGGTATATCAATTATAATCAGATAACTAGTACCTGTTTGAGACAATAGAGAAATAATAACTAACCATTATGTAAGTTTCCTATACACTTTACATTATTCTAAATGCTTAATATCAACATATGATATACATATTTCTCTCCAATGACAACTTAGTCTTAAATTTGACTCAAACTTGCTAAGAAAGATGTTCTTCTAAAAGAAGTAGAGTGTAAAATACTCCTGCCATCACCAGTGCAAAATGGCAATAGGTCAAGAGCATGTAGTCTACCTGTTTACCTTACATGAACAACAGATGCTGTGACGTGAGCGGAAGCAATGTGCACATGGGGGGGGGGTACCACCTCAGCAGGTTAAATATGTGGTGGCAAACATTTTACAGAGCAAATAAGAGGCAAATCCTAGGTATATAGTTAAAAAGATTTGACATTTAAAGTGAATGTTAATAGGCTAAATATTCTCTGGAAAAAATGTGGAGCTGAGGAGACCCAGAGAGCCAAAATTTATGCCTGATTCATGATGATTTTTCTGTCGTACCTGAAGAACTTAAAAAAAAACAACCACCTTATTTTCTAGTAGGTAAATGCATACATTTGTCTCTAAGCTTGGATTTCAGTTTATTATATAGTTTGCTTAATAATATTGCAGATTTTTTTTACACCATAATAGCATCTTTCAAAGAGAAATGGATCACTAAATGAAAAAAGATAATGGAGAGGAGTATGTCTTCCAATAACATATTGTCTTATTATTTTAAGAAATAATGCGATCACTCTGTGAAATACCTTTGACACCCCCACACACACACAAAAATCTGATAAAGGCGACCTAATCAAGAGATTAAAAAAAAAGAAAAAAAAGTGAGGTAAACAAAGAAACAAATACCCAAAATGTAAAGAAAGATTGGTTACAAATAGCAATAGCTGTATTTACTGCCAGTAGGTTTTCCAAGGAAGACATCTCAGTACCAGAGTTTGGTCTGGGTTCAAGATTGCTTTTACTTTTGTTCATTCCTGAAACTGCACTTACACTAGAGGGAATAACCAGGCTCTTCCAGAAGTGACAGCACCGAATTTAATGCCTATTTTCCAAGCCTTAAATTTCCCATTAAAAAAAAAAAGGGCACCTGGGTGGCTCAGTCAGTTAAGAGTCTGCCTTCGGCTCAGGTCATGGTCCCAGGATCCTGGGATCGAGTCCCGCACCGGGCTCCTTGCTCTGCGGGGAGCCTGCTTCTCCATCTCCTCCCCACTTGTGCTCTCTCTCACTATCTCTGTCTCTCTCTCTCAAATAAATAAATAAAATCTAAAAAAAAAAAAAAAATTAAAAAAATAAAAACAACTTCTGTTATCAGGATTCGGTAAGTTCTCCTAATTTATACCTGTGATGCAGGGTCTATGAGGTTTTCATTGTCTACTTAGGGTATTTTTCAAGTGTACCTGCCAATAGCCTACCATAAAGCAATGGGTGAGATGATGAGAAGCTGACCAACTCACATCAGAAAAGAAATGGTGAAAAGAGAGGACAATTAATTCTGCTTTTGAAGGGCAGGGATCATTCAATCTATACTATCAAAAAAGGCCACTTTGTATCATAAATCTTTATCCACTCTAAAGAACTATATTTTAATAGTTAAAGCACAGAGAAAGTAGATAAAGTTTTTCTGAATTATAAGCAAATCACCATGGAACTTGAAAATTTTGACAGAGTGTGTAATGTTTTTCCCAATCAACTTTCCAAATCTAATATCTGATAATATGAAAACATCTGTAAAAATGTTTTCCATTTCCTCTGGTGATAGTGCAATTACACAACAGAAAGTCAAATCTGAAGTGAATTGCTTTGCTTTAAGGAATACAATTTCTATGGCACGTAATGACATTGTTCCTTTGTGTAGAAGGGAAGAGTAATTATCTTAGACTAATTTTAATGCATGTTGGTTCAATCAACCAGACAATATATGAATTATAGTGTTAATATTCATGGGAAAAGGAAAAGTGAAAAACAAGGAACAGCTTCGTTGTTGCAAAACCTACGGAAATACCTCTTTGTGACAATGCAGGTGGTATAATACTGCATACAATCAAATTTTTACAACATTTTGGAACAAAATTGAATTCTGTCACATATGGTAGTTCATTGTGTTATGATCTGCTACTCTCTGTGGTGTAAACCACATTTCCAGATGGCAGAAGTAAATATGGACTCCCCATGATAAAAAAAAGAAACACTAGGCAATTTTAGTTTTGGCATACTATATAATTGCTAAACAATAAACAAAGATGAGAACAAAGAGAAACTTTTGGAAAGTTTTTTTTTTTTTTTTTTAAAGATTTTATTTATTTGACAGAGAGACACAGTGAGAGAGGGAACACAAGCAGGGGGAGTGGGAGGGAGAAGCAGGCCTCCTGCTGAGCAGGGAGCCCGATGTGGGGCTCGATCCCAGGACCCTGAGATCATGACCTGAGCTGAAGGCAGACGCTTAACGACTGAGCCACCCAGGTGCCCCGAAACTTTTGGAAAGTTTATTGATTGTTTTTATTATTTCCTGACTCAATAAGTAACACAGGCTCACGTGGAATTTTTTGGAAAATGGAAATATTTGGAAATCCTCAGAAATAGTAGACACAAAAGAGAAAATAATGACCTTTAATCACACAATACAGAACATATTGTGGGTGCATGCATGCGTCTCTGTGTGTGTGTGGTGCCTGTACGTTATATATAATAACTCATTCGTATATATTTATCATAAATTTGGAACTTAATGGACACCAGGTTTTATACTGTAAATGCTTGCTATATCTATCATATAGTGTTTGAAATGTAATCTAATAGTTGAATACTATATGTTTTCTTTTTGGTAAAACATTTGTCAATAATGTAGGTAAAAATATCTCTAAAACTTTATAGATGACAAAACCAGAAAAATAACTTACACAGTATCATACAGCCAAAGGATGAGGGTCTCTCCCTAAAGCTAGTTTTCTTAATAACTATGCTATAATATACCTTGAATAAAGTTGTATAACTAGGTCAAATGATATAAAAATTGCTGAACTAGGGCCCAAAAAGATGATAAAACTTCATGCACATTCTGTATAATCAATAAAAAGTTAAAAATTATTCTTTAAAAAATTGAAGTTTAACATTTTTTAGTTCAACTAGCCATTTTTATATTTATTATTTATTCATTTACTATACTCTATATGTGTAGATTTTCCTTAAGCCTTTTAGAAGCTACTGATATAACAGGGATATTCCTTTTTTTTTTTTTTCTGTTATGCTTGCTATAGGCATTTAATCTCACTAGGTACTTTAAATATAAATTTCATTTTGGTTTGCTTCTCAAATAAGAAAATTTTAATATTTTTGGAAAAATTACCAATTTTCCTTCTTGAATTCTCCTGTTGTTTTTATGTTTAAGAAGTCCTTTCCTATTTCAAGACATTGTAAGATTCTATTTTTTATAACCATAATTGATCATTATTTATCTCAAAAGTATTTAGCTCTGAAGTAAAAGCCAATCTTTATATTTTTCTTAATCAACCAATTACTTTTACACAGTTAATTGAACAATAATTTTACACACCCAATCATTTCTACCATTAAACTTATATTTTCTCAAATATAACGAGAATTTTTTTCTGAGTTATCCATTGGGCTCTATTGTTTGCCTCTTACTTAACCTGAAAAAGACAGATCTTTATATATTTTACTATACCATGGGATAAAAGCCACTTACTCTTTTTTTCTTCTCATTTTCCCTACTATTTACATTCCAAAATTTTGTATCTAGAACATGTTCATTTCAATCAAGTGTATTTTGTATATATAAATATGCATGTGAGAAACAGAAAATAATACAAAAATGTAGAAAAGAGAAATAAAATACTCACTGTTCTATCAATGAGATAACTCCAAAAAAACCGGATTTCAGATGTGATCAGTATCAGTCTAACAAGTATATTTGGAGTTGAGAATAAGACAGGAGAGGGGAGGAAAAAATGCCACCTGAGAATTATTTCAAACTGGATGAAAATTAGAGCCCACAGATACAAGCTCACAGATACAATCTCAATGAACACCAATGTGTGGATTCACTCTCTGGAGTATCAAAATTAAACTGCCGTTTCAGGTTCACGCAAGGAAGTATATATTAGCCATGTGTCTTCCTATTCTTCCTGCTAAGTACAGATAAAAATTACATATTTTATATGTTATGCACATAATTTATATATAACTAAACATTCTATAACATAATAACATAAAAGCACTCTATAAGTTGAAAAGAAAAAGCCTGGTTTGTAAAATTGACAACCACAAAACACCAAGGCAGACAGTTCCCTGGGCTTTCTATATGCCTCATACATTCCAGACTTAGGGCTGAAACAGCCAGAAGCCCAGAAGCACCACTGAGCACAACAAAAATATAAAAATTAAAAATAAATTAAAATCTGCTTTCTCTAGTCAAAGAACCAGGAAAGGGGAAGACAGGAAGGCAGAAAACCTTTACATAATAACTGTCCCTACTCTAGCCAACCCCACAAAAACAAAATAAAAAAAAAACACAAACAAACAAACAAAAAGTGCCTCATCCCCACCCCTGCCAGCAAAAGCTGAGTTGGGGACCACCTGTAATGAGGCATACTTCACTGGTGTGGTATCAGACAATTCCAAAAGGGAATCAGAAATTTCTTCCTGTCCAATGGTAACAAGATTCCTGCCCCCCCCCCAATACACATGATATTACTGGAGACCATTTGAGGATCCTGACTTTCAAATCCGATTAGTAGCAGTAAGACCTTTCTCACTACTCCTCAGTGTAGTGTCAGAGGAGGCTGAATGGAAGCCAGAATTTTCATCACTTCCCAGAGGTAACTAAGCCCTCAATATCCACATGTTGTTAATATAAACCACATGGGGAGCAATGACAAGGTGACCTTCCTCCTTGAAAACAGGGTATATCAGTAGCGGCTTATAAAGAAACAGATTTTTGCCCTATTTGTCAGCAATGAGAAAGGGCACCCTTCCCCTGCTGGTGTAGTGTAAGAGAAAACCTTCAAAACAAATATTCAGATAAGAGACTCAGTCACATAAAATAATACCCAAGATTTCCACAATACAATATAAAAATCACTCATTATGCCAACATCCAGGAAAATATCTACTTGAAGGAGAAAAGGAAATCAGCAGATGTGAACACCAGGATGACACAGATATTGGAATTATCTGACAAAGATTTTATAGCAGCCATAATAAATGCTTCAGTGACCAAGTCTGAAGCTCGAAACGAATGAAAAATAGGAAATCTTAGCAAATACATAAGTATAAAGAACCAAATGAAAATTTTAGAAGTGACAAATACAATTACAGAGAAAAAATAACAATTCAGTGGATGTGCTCATCAACACAATAGAGATTCAAAAGAAAGACTCATTAGACTAAAAAATAGAAAAACAGAAATTCCATAACTTGCAAAGCAGAGAAAAATCCTGTGCCTTAAAACAAATATCAACATAATGAAACATAAAACAACTGAAGTCATGAAGAGAGTATTCTTTTAATCACAATGGGGAAAAATAAATCTTAGAAACCAATAACAGAAAGATAACAGAAAAATCACCTGGAAACTAAAGAACACATTTTTGATAATCAGTTGTCAATGAGGAAGCCTCAAAGGAAATTAAAAATATATATATAATACACTGAATAAAAGTGAGACTATAACACATTAAAATTTATTAGGTGCAGCTAATGCAGTGCTGGAAGAGAAATTAATAGCACTAAATAATACATTAGAAAAAAGAAAAAGTCTCAAAATAATAATCTAACTTCTCACTTTAGGAAACTAGAAAAGGAAGAACAAAATCAACACAAAGCAAGCAGAAGAGGAAATAATAAAGATAGGAGCAGAAATCAATGAAACTGAAAGTAAAACAATAGAGAAAATAAATGAAACATGAAGTTCGTTCTTTGGAAAGATAGATACAATTGACAAACTTCTAGCAAGCCTGGCAAAGGAAATAAAGGAAAAAGAAACAAAATACTAGGAATGAAACAAGGCATATCACACAGACCCTGAAGATATAAAAAGGTTAATGAGAGGGCGCCTGGGTGGCTCAGTCGTTAAGCGTCTGCCTTCGGCTCAGGTCATGATCCCAGGGTCCTGGGATCGAGCCCAGCATCGGGCTCCCTGTTCAGCGGGAAGCCTGCTTCTCCCTCTCCCACTCCCCCAGCTTGTGCTCCCTCTCTCGCTGTGTCTCTGTCAAATAAGTAAAAATCTTAAAAAAAAAAAAAAAAAAAAAGAGTGAAGGAGTGTTCAGAGTTATTGTGGCAAAGTGGAAGTGTCAGGGCAAATGCAGGCTGGTATAGGGAGGGAGAGATATTTCGTTTCTCTAATGAAGGTATTTAAAATAGGATGTGTGTGTGTGCGCACGCTACATGCTATCCCACGCGGTAGAGGCTAATTCAGATAAAAAATAATGGCATCTTGGCCTAGGTAAGGATGGTGGGGATTAATGAGAAAAGCAGATGCATTTCAGAAGACAAGAAGTGAAAGGAAGAATGTGATTCGGAATCCAAAATTCTCAATGAATGAGGTTGGGGGTGGTGTTGATTTCTTAATATTTAGGATATTTACTGTTTTCTCTGAAGGGAAAAAAAAATCCCTGAAAGTTCAGGGCACTTTGCACTTCAGAGGACAGTGAAGAAGAAAGAATTTGGGAGTGCTGAAAAATAACCTGAGAAGTGCTTATGAAGCAGCTCATATTTAATTTTACTTCCTGTCTTTTAGCTTTCTGCCATCCATCTCATTCTAAAAATGAGGCAAAAATGAGTAGCAATATAACAATTAATACTACCACTTCCTGCTTAAATTTCTCCCTAGGAACTCAGAGTATTACATATACATTATTGTACCAATCTTCACAGCATTTCATAGAAGAGCACTGACATTCCAGGAACACCGGGAAAGATGAGTACTATGTGTGATAATGGTCAATTGAAATTTTAGATTAGTTCTAGTAGCTCAGTGAAAGCTCATTAGGCAGAGGTTTGGTTTAAGAACTATATTTTTCTAACTTTGTTATGAAAGTTAAACATTCATATCAATTAATTCACAGTCTCCCTAGTTCCCCTGTCTCAATACTGGTTTTAAGAGAAGGTCTCTAATATAGGGCAGAACATATATTAAAGATTGGAGATCTGTTGGGGAAGAAAAAAGAAAGTGATTATTTTCCATGTGTTATTTTCTCCCTTTTTGCTTTATATTTAAAGGCATTTTTAGTTTGATGGAATATTAAGATTGCATTGATATTATTTATTCTTGGGGATCTGTTCCAAGCATTTGGAAAGCCCAGCAGAACCAGGGAGGCCATCGGGAGGAAGGCCATGAATTGGAAAATTTAAGCTCATTTTCTTCTCTTTGATTTGTCTTTTCACATCTTACTATTTGAGTGAGAAAATTCAGAGGGCCAATACCAAGGTTTGAGCTTAAGGGCCGTGAGTGGCCAGATGTCTGGTATAAGCAAAAAGAGCTTTTATTAGTTATGGCTCAGCCAAGTTCACTGGAGGTAGAAGAATGAACAAGCCTCTACCATAAAAGTGAAAATGCTCCTGGTATTCTCTTTGTGCAATGATCTGATGTAAGGTGTCTCTATGGTGTCAATTAAGAATGTATTGGCCCTGGGGCGCCTTGGTGGCTCAGTAGGTTTAACGTCTGACTCTTGGTTTGGCTTTGGTTGTGGTCTCTGGGTAGTGAGATTGAGTCCTGCATGGTTGGCTCCATGCTCAGCGGGGAGTCTGCCTGGGATTCTCTCTCTCTCTGCCCCTCCCCATGCTTGCACCCATGCTCTCTTTCTCTAAAAATAAACAAACAAATCTTAAAAAGAAAAAAAAAAAGTATTGGCCCTTTGCACATAGTCTCAGCACATACATTTTCTAATTATCTCAGAGGAATTCACCTTCCAGTCAGAACACAATGCTGTGAGCCACCAGGAGGATCCACACATTTGTCTTAGAACATCTAAGAGAAAAATGCACTGTAATGGTTAAGAGACTAGAAAATAAGCCAAATTTCAAATTCGGTCCTCTCTAATTAACAGTTGTCTGACTTGAGCAAATTATTTAATTTCCTTTTTCCTCAATGTCTCCATCTATAAAATGGAGATAATTATAATAGGTATTTTTGTCAGGATTTAATGAGTTAATGTATGTTAAGCATAGAGGTCTTCTTTTTACAAATAGCCTTCACTTACAGCTATATTAAAAGCAGGGGCGGGGCGCCTGGGTGGCTCAGTCGTTAAGCGTCTGCCTTCGGCTCAGGTCATGATCCCAGGGTCCTGGGATCGAGCCCCACATCGGGCTCCCTGCTCAGCGGGAAGCCTGCTTCTCCCTCCCCCCATCCCCCTGCTTGTGTTCCCTCTCGCGCTGGTCTCTCTCTGTCAAATAAATAAATAAAATCTTTAAAAAAAAAAAAAAAAAAAAAAGCAGGGGCAATGCATGCGTGTGTCTTTGTACGTGTGAATTCTTAGCACATAGCAATGGTTCCTATACATAATATAACAAATATTTATTAAATAAATGAAGGAATACTGGAAATAAAAAAAAGCACTTGAAAAATCTTTTGTTGTTTTTCTTAGACACTCTTCCTTTGTACTCTGTATATGTCAGTTCCAAGAATAAAATGTTACATTTTTATGTTGTTTTAGGTGAGTATAAAACTGAACTTCACATAGGGAAGTGAGGAATTCAAAGATGACCTCTGTAATAATAGTAATATTGCTATTTATAAATTCAGAAAAAATAAACTGCTTAAAATTGAAACATTAATTTTTAAAATTCTATGATTTTTATTTTTAAACCCTCTATATCACCAGGTGGGCAGATGAGAACATTCCCTTGGGACAAATTGCTGATGGTCTAAGAGGAGTATTTAGAAAGCCATGAATCCATGTGTGATGCCTTTTAATATCCTAAAATAAAGAAAGGCATTTCCCTTTTACTTTTTTTCCTTTTGTTCTGGACAATCTCCTGAACCAAGTGTGTGAGGTAAACAATACTAACTCTAGCTCAATGTTGCAACTTGGTATAAATCTACTTTCAAAGCATTAGAGCAGAAGATGTCAACCTGTTAACCTCAGAATTCTTAATAATTTAAGAATGCTAAAGGGGACTTTGATATAATACCAAAGAAAAACTGTAAGAAAATGTTTAAAATCTATTATGAGGAACGCTACAGATGTGAGACATAGATGAGTTTAATTTAAAAAAAGATAGCAAGAGCTGACTTATTATAATTAATATCATATCTTCAATATAATTGGTTATAAAAGTGAAGTATACCACTACTGAACAATGTGGTTTATCTTGTTTACAGGAGATGAAACCGTATGAGTTGCTGAAATTCATGCGAAGAAGATGATTAGGGAATTGACCCTGCTCTATTTTTCCCAAGTCATCGATAAGTATCTGCTTAGTACATGACTGTGAGTAATTCTTTAAAGCAAAAAATCCACTGAAGGAAACAAAATTGAGCAGGAATGGCATGAGATTGAGCACACCTTAATCGTTTGAGCCATGTTAACCTAGAAATCATGGTTCCTCAAGGTGTTCCTTAGCTGAATTTTCTTTTGTGTTCTATATTTAAAGAGCATTTGCTTTAAGCAAAGGTTAAAAATGAAATATGGTGTATTCTTAAAGTATTTAAAATAAATTTAATACATTTCCAAACACTAGAAGCATCACTTAAAATGCAATTGGGCTAATTAGTTGTAATGATGCATTTATTCATTCATTCATTCATTCATTCATTCAACAAATAGAATGAGCCACCAGTAGCTGTTATTATTGGCAAACAGAAAGAGATCAAGAAGATTCCTTGACTTCACTAGGGCTCAAGTTTAACATTAGTGTTAGTTAATAAAAACAACTAATTGTGTAATATATGGTGATAAATGCAATGAATAAAAATAAAGCTGAGAAATCAGATTGGAAGTGATGGGTGACAAGTGTTATTTTAGATGGGTGGGAGGAAAAGGCCTCTCTAAGGAGGGGATATTAAATCAGGACCAGCATGAAGTGTGGGAGTAAACTAAGAAGATAACTGGGGAATGGAATTCTCAAGCAGAAGGAAAAATAAGTTCAAAGTGACTGGAATGGATCATCTGGGGAATATTTGAAGGAGAGCAAGGAGGCTACTGTGGCTCCAGGGGCCTTAGGTAGGGGGATTGGTAGGATACAGCATCACCGGCTACATATTTTAGGTCCACGTAGGCCACAGTAAGAACTTTATTCTGAATGAGATAAGATTTCTGAGCAAAAGAATAATATGATCAGATGCACACTTTAAAATTATCCCTCCAACTACTATGTAGATAACAGACCCTACACAGCAGGGTGAACTCCTACAAGGTGATTGCAGTAAGAGAGATAAGCAGTTATGGTATCTTGGGCAGTGTAGTAATGGAGGAAGACGTATGAAATTATTCCATTCTAGGTGTGTTTTAAAGGTAGAGACAATAGGATTTAAGGACTTGCTGATGGCTTGGTAGTAAAGTGTTTCAAAAACAACAACAACAACAACAACAACAACAACAACAACAATTCCAAGTTTTGCCCCCACAGAGTCTATTTCATGGGAGGTGACTGACCTGAGGAAAATGATTCCAAATCTGGTGATTTGAGGTCTTTAGCATATACATGGGCATAGATAATACACTTAGTTCTGTTATGGGAAACAAGAACACAAACTCAGAATTTAAAAAATAATACTGTCTTATAGAACTGCATTTCAGAAACAAAGAGGGATTTAGAGGGAAGTGATCACCTTCCGAAGTGTGAAACTGCCATACCTCAGTTCCTTTACATTTCATAGTCCTAGACTTTCTTTTCTATTTGAGGACACCACGAAATCTCTCTGAAAACTGTCTTTGGAAATGCTCAAATCCAAGTGAGCAGACCTTGCATTCACACTGTAGCATGGATTTCTCTGGTTTATTACATAGGCTATACAACTGAAATTCATTGAACAGCTAAATAGGAAATGGTTTCAGAGATGTGGTGTAAGGTGTAAAATTATGACAGTATAATTAAGATATTCTGTCCATCTTGATATCTGGTGAAACTGGGAAGGCCTTGAATGGCTTCACCACAGTGCCCCTCTCTACTCTGTCCTATGAAAAAAGCCCTGTAGCCAAACCACCCTCCTTACTAATTATCCCTAAGTTGCAGGTTTCAATTACCTGCCAGCTCTAGGAATTATTCAAAGAGGCCAATCTCATATCTTCCCATGGGAACCAGGGGTCACTTCACTCTCTTGATATGACAAAATCTGCCTCCCACAGTCCCTGGTGGTTTCCACTATTCTTGAGCACAAACCCCGTATGGCCCTGTCTGGTGTGTGGTGTCCTCTCCAGGTTGTGAGAACCCATGACTAATAAACTAAAATAGCCTCCCCTTGTCCACTGGGGATATGGTCCAAGACCCACAGGATGCCTGAAACTTCCGACAGTACCAAACCATATATACACTATGCTTTTCCTATACATACCTATGATAAAGCTTAATTTATAAATTAGGCACAGTAAAAGATGAACAATAACTACTAATAAAATAATTATAAGACTATACTGTGATATAAGTTACATGAATGTCATGTCTCTCTCTAAATATCTTGTTGTGCTGTACTCACCCTTCATCTTGTGATGATGTGAGATAATAAAATGCCCACGTGATGAGATGAAGTGAGGTAAATGATGTAGGAATTGCAACACAGTGTTAAGTTATTATTGAACTTCTGACATTATGTTGTAGGAAATATTATCTGCTTTGAACCACAGTTGACAGTGAGTAACTAAAGTCATGGGTAACTGAACCTGCAGATGGGGGGGGTTACTGTATATTCCATCTGTCCAGTTGGGTTTATTGTGTTCCAGCGTTTTCAAAACTCTAGGGCAGAAATTCCTTCCTCACCAATGGGATGGAATAGAATGTGATTAAGAGACTCCAGCCAAATATTTTTTTTCTTTTTTGGTAGGTAAATAGCAGCCGTAGATAGAAGCACTCCAAATCAAAAGTACATAATAACCAGAAAGAAATCCAGCATGGAGAAATATACTCCACACCCCTAAAACAAGAAGGAAAACAAGTGTAAGGAATTGATATGATACAAAAATGGAGAAAATATAAGAACTATTCCTACAAACATATTTTCTTTAGAGAAAATGCACTCTCAACAACCATATTAAGTAAACTTTTAAGTAAGAGTTTGACAAAGAGCTAATGAATAAATCAAAGAAGAGATGGACATCAATAATAGAAACACATTGAAATAGAGGGATCAGTTCAAAAGTAATAACTGACATTAAACATTATAGAATAGAAAACTGCATTAAAGAGAGCAAGAAGTATAATTGAAAGAGTTAGATATACATACCTTAATATAGTGGACTGGCTAGAGAAAATGGCACAGAATAATGAGAACACAGAAAAAGACAAATATAATATAGATGTAAGAAAGGATTGGCTTCATTTGGTGCCCCAGAAGCATATATTAAAATGAGGTTCTCTGGGCAGATCATTTATTAAGGAAGCACTTCCAGAGGGAACCAGAGAAGGAAGAGTAGAAAGCCAAGCCAGAATGGAGTGTCATGAAAATGTCCTACGAAGGGCCAGCACGAACCTGATCCAACAGAAGAGCTGTAGAGTATAAATTATGCCTTATGGTTTCCAAGGAAAAGGAAGAACAGTGCAGTCATTGGTTAACTGCTGCCTGGGGAGCAGATGCAGTAAGAAAAGGAAGTGAAAGATGTAAACTCCTAGGTATATTAGTTCTCTCTGCTGACTGATGAAATGGTTTCAAGGGCCCAAGGCAGTGTTCCAAAGAAGAGGTAGAGATACGACTTCCTAAAGTCCACTGAAACACTTCAAAAATGGTAAAATGGTAAAATCTCCAAGAATATGGGCAGGGCAATGATATTGTCTGCCACAAATATAACTGATGAGGTTGAAGGACAAATAAAGAAGAACCACCCTGAGAATAATTTATATTTCTGGAGAAGCAAGGAGACAAATAAAATAGAAAAATAAAAACACGAGAGAAAAAATACATCGTAAATAGATTGCCAAATCTGTAGATACAAATAAATAAGGAAAAATAAATAGAAATAATTAAGATTGAAAAATGTTAATAAATAATATTTATAAACCTGCAGCAACCAAGCATAAAAAGTAGGTCAGCTTCATAGGAAAAATAAAATAAAATAAAATAAAATACTTCATACTACCTTCAGAAATCTTAGTAATATTAGGTGATGGACAACAATGGAATAATTTACCAGATATTATTCACATCTCAAGATAGAATAAAGCATTCTCATCTATCTACATAGTGTAGGAATTTAATATCTATGAAGTATTTTTATAAAGATTTTATTTATTTGTCAGAAAGAGAGAGGAGAGCACAAGCAGGGGGGAGTGGCAGGCAGAGGGAGAAGCAGGCTGCCTGCAGAGCAAGGAGCCCAATGCAGGGCTCAGTCCCAGGACCCTGAGATCATGACCTCAGCCGAAGGCAGACACTTAACCTACTGAGACACCCAGGCATCCCTCTGTGAAGTATTTTGAAAAAAATGTACTTGAAGGGTGCCTGGATGGCTCAGAGAGTTGGGGGTCTGACTGGCTTGGGTCATGATCTCAGGGTCCTGGGATCAAGCCCTGCCTCAGCCTCTGCACTCAGCAGGGAGTCTGCTTCTCCCTCTCCCTCTGCCCCTCCCACCGTTCATGCGCGCTCTCTCTCTCTCAAATAAATAAATAAAATCTTAAAAAAAAATGTACTTGAAAATGTAATCCAGCCAGTTGAAAAATAAAATAGAACTTAAGAATCACAAATAGTGGAGCTTTGAAATGAAATGATTGGTGGACTCTGGATTTAGGATTAATAGAAAAATGTGTATTGCTTATTAAAAAGTATAACTGTATGAAAAATATAATTGCTAACTCTTACATTTTTGTTGGAAAACCATATAATTAAACACAATTTCATAATAGATTCAAAGATAATGTATAATCTATGAATAACTTGAATCTGTTAATAAACACCATCCCACAAAAACAACTCACAGACCCAGATGGCTGCAATGCTGAAGCCTAAGAAGGATTTAATGAGAAAATAGTACCAATCATCTGTAAACTTTTCCAGTAAATGGAAAAAGAGGCAACTCTCCTGATTCAAAAATGGGGCAAGTGTATTACAAGAAATAAATGCTAAATGGAGGTTTCCATAATTAATATAGATGTCTCAAGAGGGAGCCTGAAGATGGATTTCTGGATTGGGTTGTTCACATATTTTATGAGCACATGGAAGACTTTCTTTCTGAGTGGAAATGTGGCACTAATATCTGTATCACATGGAGCCATCACATTCATCCATATTTACCTTGGTAAGAATAAGGCATCTTACTAGGTTACTAGAAAGAAGGGCATTAGACAGTCAAGTGATGATGGAAAGGAAAGGAACACACACACACACACACACACACACACACACACACACACACACACACACATATGGTGATGAATTCGCAACTCAAAGCACTACTGAGAAAAAACAAAACAAAACAAACAAAAAACAATCTTGTAGTGGTTTGTGTGTTCTGACCTGAGAGAACTCAGCACAGTGATAGATTAGTCCCAGACCTGATATTTGGGTCCTGGAGTGGTGAAAGCTTATAAAGATGCAATCTACTCATGTGTAGTTATTTGTTGCAAGCCAATGGATTAAATAACATTTAAGATGGAAATATTTGGATAGATAAAAACAAATCTGAGAAACAAATCTTGAATACCCAAGCTTCAGAAATAAGTGTCTGTCAAAGCAAGCTTTCTTTCAAATGGAGTTACCTATTGTTTTTATGGGGAAAAAAAAGAAAAAAGAAAAAAAAAAAGACAAACACATTTTGATTGTGTGAGTTGACACTCAAAGGCATAATTATTCTTCTCAAAGCCTGCCACCAACACATGACATTGATTCTAGAACCAAAACACAATCCCAGAGGAACCTAGAGAAATAGAACTTTCATATTACTAAAGCCATGATCTCTGAAAACTGCTTCCTATAAATCAAATTAGAATCATAATACCAAGTATAATAGAAAAGTTCCATTTCTTTGAATCTGGCAAAATTGTAATAAACTGCATAACATTAAATTTGTATTTATAAATATCTGCATTATATATGTAATCATAGCATTTTTTGTAGTTGCTAAGATTTAATGTGTTAATTCTAATGTTCAGAAATTTAGGGTTCATAAAAAGATCTTTGAATTGAGATTATATTTTTGGTCACTAAAAACAAACAATATCATTAAAAAAGAAAAAAGAAAGCATGAGAGTTGCAGGTTGCATAGTCATTCTAAGATGAATATCAGAATGACTAGCAAAGAATGAAAAACATAAAAAAATTGATGAAAATTTTATTTATTATTAAAAGTAAGAGAGAAAGTAACTATCATGATAATGAAAATCAGAAAGAAATCTATTATGTATAAATTCTTCCTAGGGAAAAATAATGGTGTTCAGGATGAAGCAGGAATTAGAAAATGAGTCTATGGGCCCCTGTTTGACCTTCCTGCCCTTCCTGCTGTTGGATCTAAAGTTCATATGTTAGGTATCAAAATTCATGTGTGGACTAAATGGGCAAGAAGATATTGTTTGACGCTTCACGGTCACAGTGCACAGCTCTCACCAATGACTCATCGATCAGAGTTGGCACAGACACATTTACATAGAGATGGCACGAAATTCAAGGACGAAGTTAAGCTGCGCTCTCAGGAAAATCAGGGTAAACTGCAGAGCTAAAAGGCATGTGTCAAAAAAATAAAAATAAAAGTAAAATAAAAAGAACTCATTGCCTCAAAAAAGGTACATGATAATTTTTTTCTGATGATATTAATGAATATTTTCTAACAAATTTAGATTGCTTGGATTTCTAAAATAGTCATGGTTATGTAAATGTAACTTCTTTTCCTTTTGTGACTTGGTTCAACTTTATTGCTATTTCTTTATTAAGGGAAAAATTATCATCAATATGTAAACATATTGTATAAATTGATAAAAATATCAAGACTATTGCATGTGTTTGAAATAGGTTATAAACAGAATATTGCAGATTTTAAGCTAACTACCACAATGCATACTTTTTTCCCCTTTTTGTCCCTTTATTATTATTATAATTTATTTTAAAGATATTATTTATTTATTTAACAGATAGAGAGAGAGATAGACAGAGTACAAGCAGGGGGGAGAGGCAGAGGGAGAAGCAGGCTCCCCTCTAAGCAGGGAGCCTGACACGGGGACTCAGTCCCAGGACCCCGGGATCATGACCTGAGCCGAAGGCAGCTACTCAACCGACTGAACCACACAGGCACCCCTATTTTTTTTTATAATTTTAAAAATGTTTTTATTTTAATTCTAGTTAGTTAACATACAGTGTTATTAGTTTCAGATGTACAATAATTGCATACTTTTTTTTAATCTCTGTAATTGTTGACACATGAAATAATTTCTCAGGCTTTTGAAATTAGTTGATCTGATTTTTAATCTTTTATGGTGTGTTTATTTAATATTTATTATACTTTCATTTATCAATAGTTTTAGCTGTAATTTCATTTCATTCCAGCTTGGTTTTGATTTAAGGTAAAAATGAAAAAAAAAAGACATAACAGTGTGTTAGATTACATGGACAACATACCTATCAGACAATTATGTAGGTTTTAGTTCTTGAATTTTTAATCTCAGGTGGGCAAGAATTTTTAATCTCTTGTGGCTCACTTTAAATGACTTTTTGAGTTTTTGCTACTTGAGTTAAGACATACCTTTTAAAAACTGAAAGGTTACAGGTTTTATTATAAGCTTTCTTTCTGTTGATCTTATCTAAATATGTCTAGAGGAGAGCTGAGATAGAATATTTTCCTTGACAGATAGTATATTAAATGGCAGTCCAATATTCAGGAAGCTTTTAACACCTGTTAACATTAGGAGTGATTCTAGCTATGAAAAATATAGCTAAAAAGTTTCATTAATTTAATTTGGACAGTAGTGGTTCCTGGTGCTCTATCATAGATTCAAGTCATTAAAGATAAACTTAGGTTAATATTCTTCCTAAAATCTTGTATGAATGTGTCAACCTTATTACTGAAACACATTTACCACAGTTACCATATTTATAAATATATATATATGCATATATAACTGGAACTCTGTAGTAGACATCTGGATTGATTAGCCAATATGCATTTTATTACACTATTGTTATTCTATCAAGCAATCATTTATTTGCTTTCATTTTTGCTAGTGTATCAATATTACTGAGTACAAAGTACATTGAGTACAAAGTCATGGATGGATAGTCGTTATGTTTAATAGAGAAGAGATTCTTGTGTCCTAGATGTATTATAAGTAGAACCCACAAAAATATTCTTAAGAACATGACTTTACAGATCATTATTCTCTAGTATTATTTTATGATATCTTACTGGACATTTGCATTTATTACTTTTACCTCAATACTCTTACATATTTAAATATAAATACATCTATGGGCTGTATGTAAATGTATATTTGTTACTGTTCAATTTATGATTTTAAACTTTTATTTGCACTAATTTAAAAAATCTCATATGCTTATTTTAGATATATATCTATTATTGCATAATAGGTATAATTTTATAATCATGTGTATATTTGCTTACTTGGACGGATGCTTTATTCATCTTTTGATCATCTTTTTGATTATATCCAGAATCAAAGAAATAGATAAATAGCTGGGTCTTTTGATCTGGGAATTACTTTCTTTTTTTTTTTTTTTTTAAAGATTTTATTTATTTATTCATGAGAGACAGAGAGAGAGAGAGAGAAGCAGAGGGAGAAGCAGGTTCCCAAGGAGCAGGGAGCCCGATGCGGGACTCGATCCCAGGACCCTGGGATCATGACCTGAGCCGAAGGCAGACGCTTAACCATCTGAGCCACCCAGGTGCCCTGGGAATTACTTTCTAAAAGCAATTCTGTAACTCACACACAAAAAATCTCATTTCTTTTTTTTTTATTCTATAAACTATTTAGAATTGACTCTTCAGGTAGTCTGAAAATTATTAGATCAGTCTGTATCTGTTTTTGAACTGACCACAGAAACCATGGCCATCCAGTTACTGACTGGTTTATTCAGTCAACAAATAATCATGTATCCTTGCCATGTTCCAGCACTAGACTCTGGGGAATTCAGTGGAGAAGGAAACAAAGTTATTGTTCTTATTGAACTTATAGTTTAGTGGGTTACAGAAACAAAAAAATAGGTTTATATTATATTAAGTAATAAGTGCTATGGTAAAAAATAAAGCAGAGACATGACAGATGTAGTCAACTAAAACTTTTTAAAGAAGGTATCATTTTGAGGAGGTGACATTTGAACACAGACAAGAATTAAGTGAAGAAGTGAGCCATGCAAATGTCTGGGGACCAAGAATCCTGAAGCAAAATCATTCTTGAAAAGTTAGAAAAATATCACAGTAGAAAGATAAAAGTCAATATACTAATAATTGCATTTCTCTATATCCATAACAAGGGATAAAATGACACGTAAAACATATCTATATACAAAAATATGCCTGGACATTTTTTTTTTTTTACTAGATGCCTGGCTTTGTGAATTTCAGCTTGCTCATTTCCACACAGTTTTGTATTTGGTTTGAAGGCCTCATCCTATAGAACTGAGGTCCTTATAAGAATAGGAAGAAACACCTGAGCTCTCTCTCCCTCAGTGCACATAGGAAAGAGGTCATCACCCTGAGAAAGTGTCCATCCACAAACCAAGAAGAGAGTAATCACCGGAAACCAAATTTGCCAGCAACCTGATCATGGACCTCTAGCCTCTAGAACCGTGAGAAAATAAATGTCTGCTGTTTAACACAACCAGCCTAGAGTATTTTGTTAGGGTAGCCCAAGCTGACTGATAAACTGATACGTGCACTTTTTACATAAACAATATGATATATAAATGTAATTAAACTGTTGTTCTTTTATAGCTAATTTCTAAAGGACTGTGAATTCACTGTTGCCTTAGTAAATAGTATTTGGTAAATCTTCAAAAGCAACACAAAAAAAGGATGTGAGCTAGCACACTATGGGAGTTTAAAAATGCATGACAGAACTTCTTGATGAGGACATAAAGAAGGGCTCCAAGGACTAGCTGGGATTGGATTTAGACACTGACAAACAGGGAGCATTTTGACAGTTGGATATTGCGGTAGGAGGATTCTGACAGAGGGAACAGGGTAAACAAAAGTTTGGCAGTGAGCAAACAGAAAATATGTTCAAAAACAGCAAGGAACCTAATTGGCATACCTTGTGCTCACTCTCTTTCACAGCAGTGGACAAATTCTTCTGTATTTGGCATTTGGTCCTCTGTGTTTTAGCAACAATCATGCAGCACTCAGACACTAAATATTTCAAAACCAGACTTCACAAGGTGATATGTATGCCCAAACTAATCAATTTGTACACTTAAAAAATGGACTTTTGTTGTATTTGTAATTTTAATTCATTTTAAATCCCCATACAGACTTAGACGCCTTAGCTTTAGATACATTAAATGAATAGAACATTCACAAGTCTGTAAATTCTAAAGTTAAAAAAATAATAATAAAATAAAAGTGGATTTTTGTTGTATTTGAATTATACCTCAAAAACCTGGGAAGGAAAAAAAAAACATGAAAATGTGTGGATTGAATACATACATCAGGAAAGTTTAGAAATGATTTGTCATAATGTAAACAAACAATTTAAATCGTAATCACATGATATATAGAATTAGTGAATAATGTGTAATTTAATTAATAGTTGTTTGAATCTATACCTTTAGAATAAATTTTCTATCTTGTTAATTAAGAATATAATTCAAAGTATAGAAACCTGAATAATTTGACTTTCAATTTATAATGAATGCAGATCTAAAAATTTAAAATTTGTAAAAATACAAGAGTCAATAGAAAATCAATTTCCACAACAGTGAAAATTTAAATTCTAAAATTTGGTTAAATGAGAAATCTAGAAAAACTATAAAGTTAATTTACCTAATGTCAGTAGGAATAACAGAAAAGTAACACATAATCCACAAGAATACTGCTGCACTTTTCTGGTTTGATGAGTGGAAGATCTTGTGCATTCTGTATTTCTGTTTTTTGCTATCCTCAAATTTATGCACGTGCTCCAATACATTGTACCATAAACTCCACACACATTCATGTTGTTAAGAGTACCCTATAAAAGTTACCCAAGTTCAATTCAGTATCATTTTTCTTAGTTTGTTCATTGTGGTTGTTTTGTTTTTAAAGATTTTATTTATTTATTTATTTACTTACTTATTTATTTATTTATTTATTTATTTATTTATTTATTTAAGGTGGGAGAGAGAGAGAGCTCGCAGGAGCAAGGCTGGGGGGGGGCGCAGGGAGAAGGACAAGCCAGCTCTGCACTGAGGGCAGAGCCCAACATGCGGCTTGATCTCAGGACTCAGAGATCATGACCTGAGCTGAAATCATGAGTTGGAGGCTTAACCAACTGAGCCACCCAGCTGCCCCTTTTTTCTATTTTGCTAATAAAAAGAAAAACATGAAGTCTTTATAGAATGCCAAAATAATACTCTCTCCTATAACTGTTTGTCTTTATATTACAGAAGAAAATGAAGCAAACCGAATTATGAGAAATTACATTATATCCATACAAAGTCAAGTTGAAGCTCAGAAGAGAGCGAAATTTACCTAGCAAAATGATCGAGGAAAGATTCATGTAGTTCCTTTTTATATCATCAGTGTCTTAAAATATCAATGAGAAGTGATAGAAATAAAAACTAAACATGAACTCCCTAAATAAGGTGAAGTTGGAGCGACAGGTATCTGACTCACAGACGAATGTTTACATTTGACCCAGCATGTTGGTCAGGTTGAGAGGTAACTGTGAGAGGCCATATTCAGAGATTGTGTTGGTATCGATTATGGAGGCTGCTGAATGCTTTGTTGACACAACTCTATTTAAATTGAAGGACATGAAAATTCATGGGAGAGTTGAATAAGGAATGCACATGACTATACTTTTAGGAAAATTAATCTGCTGGCCTGCTTTTCTTTTTGGTTTTGCATGATAAATTAAAAGGGTAATATTTGAAGAAACTAAAATGGGGGGGTTAAGGTATTTGCAAAAGTATAGAGAGAGCTTCTACTAGGGCAGGGGACATGTGGATTTAGAGCTCAGGTGAACCAGATACATAAATAGATAATTCATCATGCAAGAAATGCTAGTGGAATTTTGGGTGTGTGAAATATTACAAAGAAAATCTAGCAAAGAAGGGCTAAAAATTAGAGGCAGAGTCTGGGAATGTAATGAGGCTTAGGAAGAATATGGAGGAAAGGGAGCAGAAATGAAGAATGGTAAAGATAGAAATCAAGGCAATCCTCCTAAGCATCTTTGTCCCTCATGTTAAATTTGGCATTTGGAAACAGCATACAGAACACTAATTTGTTTACTCTTTCTTTAATTAAAGATTAGGAATCCTAATAAGTCTAAGGTTGCAGGATCTTTATAGGCCTTCAGTCCATAATGTGTATTTCTGATTTATACAATGTCATTCAAGTTTGTAAAGCTATATTACTATACAACAAAATATAACACAACTACCATGCCTAATTGTATATCAATACAAATTATTAAACCTATTTAAACTGTCTTCTGAAAACAATAAATTTAAAGAACTCATTGTCATAACATTAACCTTGATGCATTATAATAAATGATCTTCCAGCAAATCAGAGTATGAAAAGCAATATGATTTTGAAAGAGACACTAACATAATTACTGTTATTACAAAATAAAAGGGAGAGAGTAATCTGACCTAAAATATATTTGGCTACAACTGACAGTATTTTGATTAAAGTTTTACTATTTTTAAATTTAAAATTGAATTGAATCAGATTCAGTCAAATTTACTCAATTCTGTTTTAGATATTCCAATCTTATAATAATGCAAATTAAATATCTTGATCATGCAAATTAATACATTGATATGCAAACATTTTGATAATGATTGCCTCATATATTTTTGTTTGTAGAATTTTGAAGTTATAAGTTATTTCCAGTAGACAAAAAAAAAAAAAAATCAGTCATCATATTCATTCAAATGGGGTCAAAAAATGTTGACAAGATTATAAAATGATTAAATGGTGATTAATAAACGTCTTGGATTTTACATTATTCTGCAAGGAATTTCTGAAACTAATTAAATTAGGATACTTAATTATATATATATATATAAATATATTATTAAATATAACAGTATAATGTATGCATTGGCAATTTCAATTGAATTTATTCTAAATGTCTGTATTACAAATCCAAAACATTTAAGAATTTGATGCAGTTAGAAAATTAAAACAAAAATCATCAGAAAAAACAGAAGAAGGAATACAGCATTCAATAAATTACTAACTGCACACTTTTTTCTCTTGCCTATTGATATCTGTAAAAGTCTATGGCATTTTCGAGATCTTGCTGCCTGATAACTACTTGAGTTTTCCCTAAGCTATAGTAATTTTTTTTGCTAAAATATCTAGCAGTTATTCTATCTTGGGTTAGCATTGATAACAAATGCAATGACTGAATTTCTCTCTATGATGTCTAAAGTAACCAAATGAAACCATTTTTTATTGAATTCTAAATAATATTTTTTAGAGAAAACTAATTCTCCCAGTCAATATAGTCCTCTTATTCCATTCCAAAAAGATGTTTTCTATTACATCAGTTACAAGATTTAAATATCAGTTCATATTCATCTAGTTTCCACCTTAGAAAATGTAGAATTGACCTTGATGTCTATTCACCTTTCTCTACATCTTTGACTTTCTTCACTGTTTAATCTCTTACTCCTTTCCCTTTACGCTGTGAAAAAGTTTCAACTTGGTGTTCCATTTCACTCCCCTGAATTTTCCCACTGGCAATTTTGTTCTTTGTGTTATCCAATAAGTTGTTCCAATTCACTGTTCACTGTTACAATTTATCCACTTATTTTTTTTTTTACTTGTTTTGTAAAATACCTTTGTCTGACTTCCTCACTTTGCCTTTAAGCCTCATTCTGTTTAATTTTCATTTCTTCCAGGCCTCTTCCATCTTATTAAGATTCTGCAAAAGACTGTTTCTATTTTTCAGAAAATATATGCTGAAGAAATGATTCCAAATTATTTTTCTATTACTGATAATTGTATCATCAGAAGTATACATTTCTCAATCATTGAATACATTATGTTTTTCTTCAGAGTAGTGTTTCTCCAAATACTCCAAATTCATTTTATATTAATTTATATCAGTTCTTAAATATGTATATTTATATAAAATATTTTATATAATCTATATATATAATCTATCTATATATAAATTTATATAAAATTTTTGTAGAAAATTAAGAGTATGGTCTTCCCTTGCTTCTACACTTTATGCAGATGGAAGCTTACAGAATTGACTCCTAAATCAACAGTGTACAGGACACTGATGTCTGAAAATGTTGAATTCCTAAATTTCCTTGAAATATCACCTTTCCCCTTATCAGAGGCAAATAGTACTCCTTGCCTTTAAACCACATAATCTCACTTGAAATAAGTGTCCTGTAAATGACTTTCTTCTCCCCAAATCCATCTGTTTCCTTTCCTTGCTGCTGCATGCCTACACCTGTAGCTCAGTTTAGCCAAAGCAGAGAAAAATAAGCCCCGCGTCACTAAAGTAACTTCAGAATGCAGAACAGAAGGGCTGCATAGGGATTCAGTATTGACAGAAAACGCAGTCACTCGGGTCACCTGGCTCAGTCAGTTAAGCCTCTGATTCTTGATTTCATCTCAAGTCCTGATCTCAGGGTCTTGAAATCAAGCCCCATGTTGGGCTCTGTGCTCAGTGGGGAGACTGCTTCAGATTCTCTTTCTCCCTCTGCCCCTCCCTGTGTTCATGCGCATTCTCTCTCTCTCTCAAAAAATAAAATATAAATAAATAAATCTTAGAAAGAGAAGGAAGGAAGGAAGGAAGGAAGGAAGGAAGGAAGGAAGAAAGGAAGGAAGGAAGGAAGGAAGAAAAAGAAAAAGAAAGAAAGAAAGAAAGAAAGAAAGAAAGAAAGAAAGAAAGGGCACTCATTTGCGAATCTTCTGCAAAGACACCTTAAGTTGGTACCAATAGTTTCTCAGATGGCTACTTAACACATGTACTCAATGAAGGGCTTCATTAAATTTAATGGAGAAACCAGAATGTCCCTATATTGGTGTCCAGTAACATTCCTGGAATTAGGAATGTGAGGCCTAATTTATCATATTTGGCCTGAGATCCCACCATCTGATATATTTACTTGGATGGTCCAGAGAACCCTATTTTTATTAAGGCAAAAAATAATGGACTACTGAGGAAAGTGCTGGGATTCCTGAGAACCTTGGGGAATGGCTTTTCCCCGTTAACCACATATTCTGCCACAGAGGTAGGCTCTCAAATAACAGTAGGAAAGACGTCATCGGCCATCTCAGAATGACATAGGGGAGGAGGCAGCCTTCAACACTAAGGCCAAGGTGGACATAATTTCAAAACGACCAGCAAGGCCTGAGTGGGAAGCAGGATATATTCACCTGCAACTATTCATGGCAATAGCTAATAGATTTTAGAGTCAGTAGTGTTGAGATAGGAAAATAGCTAATGACAGTGTTGCTTGATTTATTTATATAAGAAAACAAAAATGAAAGTTGGCACAGAGAAGGTGAATGAATCTGTCACTACAATGAAAAATTATGGCCTCTTGCCCAGGTTCCAGATTTAGTCAGTCGACTTACCCAGGATGAAGAAAAGGCCAGATCAGCTTGAGGTGAGATGTTGCACATCATAAAAATAATCAGTACACATTCCTTCCCAACCAGATTCTCAATCTACTCACCAAGGCAAATGTCCCCGAGAAAAGGAGAGTCCCAAGATTTTCAAGGTCTCTTCAGTATAAGGGTTGATACAGAACTAATACCAGGAGGCCTGAAATTCTGTCATGCCTTTATAAGAAGACTGGAAATGAAAAATCTAGGTAGTAAATGGAATTCTGGCACAAATCAGTGAATCTAATGGATCCAATGACTACTGTGGTAGGAAGAATGCTCCCTCCCCAAAGCCCATGCCCTGATCTCTGCAATCTGTGCATATGATACCATACATGGCAAAGGGGGCTTATCTGATGTGATTAAGAGTTTGAGATAGTGAGTTTATCCTGGATAATTAAGTGTGGGCTCCATGTAAAATGTCCTTATAAGAGAAAAATGAAGCAGGAAAGTCAGAGTTAGAGAAAGAATGGTGATGTTGAAAGTAGGGTAAAACTGATATAAGGGCCACATGCCAAGAATTAAGCGAAGCTCCTAGAGTTTGGAAAGAGAATAAAAGACATTTTCCCCTAAAGCCTCAGAAAGGAACTCACTTGAGGTCAACACCTTAATTTTAGTCTTGTAAAATCCATTTTTAATTTCTGATCTCCAGAAATGTAAGATAATAATTTTGTTCTTGTTTTAAGCGACAAATTACGTCACACTGGCAATAAGAAACTAACAGAACCTCTTTGCAGTTTGTTTTGTTTTCATTTTGTAAAGTGTAATAGGATAGATATACTTAGCAGCTGGTAGGAACTTCACATTGATTCCCTGGTTAACTGGGAATCCCTGGAAAAACAAGGGCCACTAGATCACAAAACATCACATTAAAGTCTGTCAAACTGCCCTCTCCCTCCACATACATAGTAAATCAAAAGTAAGGTCACAGAAATTAACGTACCTTCAAATATTTGAAAAATGCAGTGATAGAGGTTCTACCATTGCCCTATTTAATTTACCTCTATGGACATTGCAAAAACAGATGGATCATGCTCAATGGTTGTGGACAATGATGAATATAAACAGGTCATACCTCAACTGCAGTTGCCATCTTGGATACTGTATGCTTATCAGAGCAGACAAGCATAGCTTCAGACACCTGGCATCCAGCTTTTGTTTTAGTAAATATTTCCTTCTCAGTACACATGAAGAGGACAGATCAAAAGCAGGCTGCCATTGCATGGCAAGAAAAAAAGAAAATCGCTGCCGCTTGGACTCAGGAGTATCTTTTTTTTTTTTTTTTTTTTAAGATTTTATTTATTTATTTGACGGAGAGAGATGCAGCGAGAGCAGGAACACAAGCAGGGGGAGAGGGAGAGGGAGAAGCAGACTCCCCACCGAGCAGGGAGCCCGATGCATGATCTCAGGACCCCGGGATCATGACCTGAGCCGAAGGCAGATGCTTAATGACTGAGCCACCCAGGTGCCCCTGGACTCAGGAGTATCTTAATTGTTCTACTTTCCATTATAATGTGGTATAAAGAGATCTTAATCATGGTGACCTTCCAAAGAACATCATGCTAGTTAATATATAGATGACAATAAGCTAATAAGACCTGGTGAATACGAATTGGCAATAAGACACAGGTATGCCAGAGGGTAGGAGATAAGACCATATATGGTGAGGATTCCAGTTTCCTAAGACATGCCAGCATATCTATAAAAAGTTAAGATGCTGTACCTCATACTTTCTACAAATAATAAGGCACACAGTTTGGTAGAATTTCATATGTTCTGAAGGCAACACACATTACACTTGGAGAGCTTTGATCCACTCTTCATAGACACAGGAAACTGCCAATTTCAAATAGATACCAGGAAAAGAGAAGGCAGTGGAACGGCTCCAAGCTGTGGTACCAGCCGCACTACCCCTGGGGCATGTGATCCAAGATACAGAATGGTGGTAGGTGTATTTAGTATGTAGAGGCTCTGGAAACGCCCACTGGAGAATCGACAGAGACTCCCTAGGGTTCTGTTGAATGATCACATCTTCAAAGACAGAGCTGTTCTACTTGAAAACAGCTCAAGACTTCTGGCTCCAGCAATAACATGGAAAGATCTAGGGAGTTTTCTCTCCCATCATTACAACGAGAAACAGTTGGAGAAACTGAAAATCAATGTCTTTCCTATACCAATCAGAGAAAGAAATTTGCAAGGCAAACTGCTATCCCGAAATCTGAGAGTCAGGTGTACTCATGGAGACCAGCAACTGAAACCTGTTTATCTGGATTGGAAGTCACTGGAGTAATAAATTGATAGGAACACTTAAATAGTAATTTTAAGAAACTAATGGAAGCTGAGTGTGGATTAGCACGAAAATAAGAAAATCCTACAGGTCACTGTCTTAGGGGATCCCCTACAGTTTACTGGGTTTTCCCTCCAGGAGCCCCACCAGGTTCTCATGGCAATGAGAAAGTTCCCTTTGTGGGCCTCATAGAGGAAGAAGAAAAATAATTGTGAAACATGCCCAGAGACTTCTCCATAGCAAAAACGTACACTCTAGGGGAAAAGAATTTGCCAGATTCACCAAAGCAAGCTTCTGAAATCTTCCCAGATAGCTGAAAAGAATGTCTCCCCACTCTGGCCTCCTCCGTCTTCCTGTCTCTTCTAAGTGAGGGAGGGACGGGGACAACAATGATGTATTCAATAGGGGATGAGACTCTAAGAAATAAATTAGGAATATGGCAGTCAGCTAAGAGAGTAAAGGCAAGGGACACAAAACTATAGGAGTGAAAAAAAGATGGAAAAACTTGTAAAGTTCCTAGCACTGAGACACAACCCCCTAAAAGATTGGGTTGATCAGAATATTATAGAACTATAATCTCCGACACCTTATGACCCCTTCACAAGGCTCCAGATCAAAATAGTGCATTATAGTAAAAGGACTGTCATACAGACTCTGTCCTAGCAGCAAAATATAGGAAAGCCCCAGACAAGAGAGATGAAAGCACAGGGAATTAGAGGATGTGGGGCCTCTGTTACCTGTAACTACCACAAACATGAAACGTAAACCGACTCCCAAATCCTCATGCAAAAGTCTTATTTACTCACTTTCTATTAACTCGTGCAACATGTCCATTTTCAACAAAAAAATTACAAAGCTAACAAAAGACAAGGGAAAAATGAATATGAGGACACAAAGTGAACATCAGTACCAGACTCAGATATGACACAAATGTTAGAATGATCAGACAGGGAATTTCAAATAACCATTTTTTAATAGGTTAAGAAAACCATACCAGAGCATGTAAGTAATGTATGCAGAAAGATGTAAACTCCAAGAAAAAATCAAAAGAAACTGCTAGAAATCAAAGACTGGAACTGAAATGAAGACTGCCTTCAATGTGCCCACCGGTGGACATGACATGACCAAGCAGAGAATCCATGAGCTTGAAGACAGATCAATGAGAAATACCCTAAACTGAAATGGAAAAGGAAAAAACGCTGAAGAAAAACAGAACAAAACATTCAAATCCCGGGAAATTTCAAAAGGTATAACATATATGTAAGAAATATTAAAAGGAGAAGAAGGATGGAAAATGGAGCACAATAAATATTTGAAATAATAATGGCCAAGAACATTCCAAAATTTACTAAAGTATACAACTAGAAAGCGCTAATAACATTAAGCAGAACAAATATCACACACACACACTGATATTTTGCAGTATCCCCAAAACAGCATAAAACACATTATTCTCAAGTACACATGGAATTTTCAAGGATAGAGATCATATTCTGGGCCATAAAATACATCTTAAAAATTTTTTAATTTCCCGTAGTAGAATTACTCTAGAAATCACGAAGAGAAAGGCAGTTGAAATTAAACAAAACACTTTTACAAAACACATAATCTCAAATGGCATTTTAAAAATGGAACTGAATTGAAATAAAAATATAACTTATCAAAATTTGTGAAATGCTGACAAAGGTGTACTTAGAGGGAAAACAGCATTAATATAGAAAATATGAAAAATATTATATGTATCAGAGAAGTGGAAATAATAATTAAATCCTTCCAACAAAAGAGAGGATTAGCACAGGGTGATCCTCCAAGGTAGGGGATAGCCAGAGTATGAGCCATTAGCAGTCAGCACAGACACAGTGGGGGCTGGGCTTGGCTGCTGGTGGAGCACCTGGGCAGGACACACCCACTGCCTCCTACACACAGGAGCAGGCAGGTGTCACACCTCCAATGCTGTTGTTCAGTTTTTTTGTTTTCTGTTTTTTTTAATTTGTGACTGTTTACAGCTATATCTGCTCTCACGAGTGAGAGTCCAAGCCATGATAAAATTTTAAAAGCTCTCCAATAGACTGTAAAGTGAATACGCCAAGTAGACCATGGAATAAAAAATCTGGAATTTAGGTAAGTTCAGGGGAAGGAAAGAACAATGAAAACACCATACATGTAAGGCAGTAATCAGGCTAGATCAGATTCCTATTGTAACTCTTAGCAGCATTTTCTTTCTCACACAAAAAATAAACATAATAATAATTCTTCATACATATTTTCATTTTAAAATTTCTGTGATAAGTCTTCTATTTTCTTAAAAAGCGTGCAACAATTTTGAATGTCGTGCAGAGTAGATGGCAGAATAAAGCAATCACCAACTATCTAAGTAACAGTGTACCATTTAAAATCAGTGAGATAGTGAATACATATGCTTCATCTGCAATGACAGGGATTTCTGATGGAAGAAAGATGCCCTCAGACAAAATTTTTAAAGAATCAGGCCAGAAATTAGGTATCCTAAAATAATGCCAGAATTACAAGACATGCTTAAAACAAAGGCACTTACAGAAGATGCATGATGCAAAACAATTATTATTTTGGAAACTGACACACAAATCAATAAATATATATTCACAAAAACCAACTGTAACCCAACACCAGCTAGAATTTAGAATTCATTAATTTCTGGGACACTCTGGTTTATGCCTATTAACCAGATACTATTTTAAAAACTGCAAGAAAGGTTTTTGCTTCATTAACGTTACTAAATTATTTGTGAATAATGATTGAAAGTGTGTGCTTTAACAGAGCAAAAACATTGAGAACATTAATTTGGGGGTCAAGGGATGAAACCCCTGTATATATATATATTGTACTATGAATGACTAACTTCATTTCCTCAATTTTGCCATGATACCCATTTATTGAAATAATGTAGATAAATAAAAAGCTTTGTCAAGAGGAGCAACAATTAAAAATCTAGATGAAATAAGCAAGACTATTTTTTTAAAAGAAAGATAATTATTAACAAAAATACATGACTCATTTTAATCAACTTAAGTTTATTTTTGCGTTTGAATCATTTCCATGATACATGCCAAGAGAAAGGAAGATCCAAACCTGTGATAACCGTGCCCAAAATATAAATCTGATTGGGCACCTGGGTGGCTCAGTCGTTTGGGGGTCTGCCTTCAGCTCAGGTCATGATCTCAGGGTCCTGGGATCAAGCCCTGCATCGGGCTCCCTGCTCAGTGGAGAGTCTACTTCTCCATCTCCCTCTGTGATCTCTCTTGCTCTCACTCTCTCTCAAATAAATAAACAAAAAATTGAAAAAATATATAAACTTGATGTTTTTCTTCACCTTTATCAGATACTAGCTCCAGATTGGTAAATTAACTAAAGCTCATATTGTTTATTCCTCTAAGTTCCAAACTCTATTAGTTTTTATTAACTACTTTTTCCTGCTTACTAATCCATGTTTGCATATGTTCAGGACCATAGAGTGTTCTTCAAAGATGTCAAATTAATTTTATGGCAATTCTCCAATAAAGAATATGAAATCTCCAGTTCAGTTTCTAACCAGGTAGGCACTCATCCAACAGAAGAATAAGTATCAATTGGACTTTTTTTTTTTTTTTTTTAGGGACTCTTAATTACAGGAGTAGAGCTAGAAAAGAACCCCATGGTATTGTTCCAAAAGAGGAGTCTGTAATCCTTACGATCAAGTAACGAGTAATCATGGACACATCCAAGTACACCTGGGATTCTCCAAAAATGAAAACAAATGAAACAAAACAAACAAACAAAAAACTTCAGTCTCTTATTCAAGATGAGAGGAGAGGAAGTATGGATTTGCCTTCAGTTAAATTTTAGTTATAACAGGTATTGAAAATATATGTCGTTGTTCAGGTGATAGGGATTTTTTTAATAAAAGCTGAGTTTTACTTAAGTCTACAGGATACAAACAAATTTGCTAAAAGAAGTGATATCTTTAGCATTTTAACTGTGAGCAAAGCCACCTTCATCAGTTTACGCTAACAACTATCTTATGAGACTATGTGTATATATATATATATATATATATATATATATATATATATATATATATATATATGCGAATATTTTACCCCATTTGAATGAACCAAGGCATTTTGCTTTTCCCATGTATACTAGGAAGAAAGTGGAAGAGTACCTTTTTCTTCAACTCCTCATTTTTGTTTTTGTTTTTTGTATGTGTGCTATTTCTGTGTGTTTGAGAAGACTCTAGCATTTACTAATTATTCTGTCCTATAATTGTCTTCTGCATTATAACCTGGTATGTGAGAGCACTCCATGTACAAGATAATCAAACGTCCCACAATGTGAAGAAGAAATATTTCATGAATACGATAATAAAGTGAGAAAGTTTTACCCCTTAAGGAAAAGGTAAATATAATTAAAGAGAGATAGAAAATAAAACAAATATTAGACTATCTTTTGAGTTTTCCTGAGTGTCTGATTTTTTTTCAATGGAAAGATAAAAACAAGTTCTGAATCAGTTACACATTCTCTGAAATTGTATTCTGTCATGCAAAGTGGGTTTTAAAAAGGTATATAAATTTAAACTTAGAGAAGGCACACAAAAATCCATTGTGCATTTCTTTGACCCAAAGAATTCACCTCTTTATGGTTATCCCCAAACTTTCTGCATCAGAACTCTTGCTAAGGGTTAAAGTTTCAGTGAAGAGAAAATTATCCTTAGGCTTGACTGACTCTGATGTGGAATGCCTCTGCCTGTCTGAAAATCCATCACACCTCCCAAGAATGATACCCACCCTGCCTCTTTTATAATCTCTCAAGTGTTTTCTCCCTCTCTCTTTGGCTAGTCAATAAACACCATTATATTGATTTTTATAGGCAAATCTGCATTTAATTCCTTTGAAATTGGTGTTTCTTACATGTATAAACTTATTTTAATAATGCAGTGAATGACTGAAAATTGCCTTGGTATCTAGGGTTGCCATAGAATACAACACAATTTCCCCTTTAACATTAATGAGATTATTTTCTTTTTCATATATATATATATTTCATATATATATATATATATATATATATATATTTTTTTTTTTTTAAGTAGGCTCCATGCCCAGTGTGGGGCCCAACATAGGGCTTGAACTAACAACCCTGAGATCAAGACCTGAGCCAAGATCAAGAATCGGACACTAAACTAACTGAGCCACCCAGGCACCCCTTTCTCTTCTATTAAAGACCTTTTCACTTTGTGTCAAGATTTTGAGGAATGAATTAAAGTCTTTAAGTGAAAGACAGGTGTAGAAATAACTCAGCAAGAAGTATCCTAAAAGTGAGAACAAGATTTAAATATGGATATCTTGTTAAACAGAGAGTAGTGAACATGTCTGATGCAAAGATCAAAGGTTAGGAACTGCAAGCAAAGAGAAAGGAGAAAAGGGGAAAGAACTGTGGTCACCAGAATGATGCAAGGATCCCCACGTGCAAAACTGAATGGTAAGAGGCGTGTTCCCTGTCACATGGATCCACACCAGAAACTATCAGATGACCATGGTGAAATTCTGAGGTTAAGTGTTCCAACATTTTACACACTATCTGCTCAGTGTTATCAAGGAAAAGAGAGGGGGTTATGTGCTGAGAACTGGGGTTTAATTTGCAACTCTATAATTTATCAGAGTGGCTGTAACAGGCTGGCTATAAGCTCATCTGGGCTCACCTAAACTATCATACTTTCAAAAATGATGCTATTCTGCAGGATCAAATCCTCTGGGCTTTACTATTTGGTAGACAACAAATTTTTGATGGTTTTACTTCTTATGTTGCAATTATACTCAACATTCCTCCCCAAATACATACATGAGCATTTTTAAAAACTGTGTTTTACATTTTTTGGTTGTCCAAGAGGATCTAGATTAAGGATTTTTATGGTCATTCTCCTTTTAGTCTGGTATTATAACAGGGAATAAATGTTATGTTATTCCTGGGGTTGATCATATATTCTCTCCTATTCCCAGCCACATAAACCTTCTATAATTAGCAGCACTACAATGTTATATAAATTTTATAATTTTATATAAAATTATATGCATATTTTATATATATACATGCATACACATATTTGAATATATAAATCCAAATAACACTAACTTAGCAACAGTACAGAAGTTCTCTCTCGCGCTTTATTCTCTCACTGCTTTTTATGTAAAAATATTTCCAGTTTCCCAAGCCTTTCTCTGAGAGATTTATCTCTTGACCTTGTATAAATCTTCTTGCCACTCAACTATCACCAGGTGTATTCAGATATTTGACTGTCACTTTGTAGGGTTGAATTACTCATGGTATACCAGGAAACTTAGTCTTATATTTTCCTTGTTATCATTTTTATGTTCCTTTCCGTCTAGCAAGTTTTCATTCATTTTTATTTAGTAGCAGTGAAGCATCTCATTATTGATCCCTTAATGCAAAATGATTCCATGTTGTCCTCAAAGGGGTCTTCATTCTGTTTGTGCTTGATTAAGTAAATAACGAAATCTTTAAAAGAGAACAGATGATTTTCATAATAGCACAGGGATACATAATCTAGTGTCTGTCAGGAAAATGTTCTTGGTAAAAAGCAACATCTCAGACTCTCACATGTATGTATCACCCAGACATCAAGCCTAAAGCTTATGAAGTTTTTATTCACAGTTATAACTATTCACCCTCACACCGAATATTTATTTAAAAGTATGTTCCAGATAAAGGGAGGGAGGTAATGGAACTTCCAGGAGAGGAGAAATTGTAGAGTGGGCTTATCTGTCTAGCCAATGTCCCTCAGCAGCATGGTGGAGTCTCTGGGTCTGAGTCCTCCCAGGTGCAGCTGTCCTTTAGAGCCTTTTAACAGCAAAGCATTATTTTATTAGCCAGTCACAAATACTGGGTGAGGTTTCCCATTATATGAAAAGTACACAGGTTTTAAGTATGTACACATTTGCTTGTTTGGGCGATTTTTAAAATAATTTGATATATAAAAATTGGAGTATCTCCAAAGTAGGCTTTTGAGCTACAAGGTCTCAGTCAGCAGTGAAGAAATAAACCCAGGAGCCAATATACAGAGCAGTCTTTGGCTCCCTTATATAACAACAATGAATACTTGCTGGTGATTTATTACATAAGTAGCCATGTGTTATAAATACATTTTGTTTTGAAAGGTTTAGTTAACACCAGTTTTCCTGATGGTACTATTTTATCTTCTTTTGTTTGTTGACCTGTTTTTTTCAGTATGTGTTTTCTGTTTGCACATGATGTTTTCTCGTTACAAATTACTAGTACCATCCAAAATACGCCAATATTTTTTATATTAAGTATTTCTAATATAAAATTTATCTATAATAAAAAAACTTACCTGGGGCACCTGGGTAGCTCAGTCAGGTAAGCTTCTGACTTCAGCTCAGGTCATGATCTCAGGGTCCTGGGATCCAGCCCCAAGTCAGGCTCCCTGCTCAGCAGAGTCTGCTTATCCCTCTCCCTCTGCCCCTCCCCCCACTTGTGCACACACGCACGCACTCTCTCTCTCAAATAAATAAAATCTTTTAAAAAAAGTTATCTGTATTACATGAAGATCAAAGTCAGTCATCCTAGAGCTTTTATACACATACACCCAATATGTGCATATACATATACAGAGAGAGAGGAGAAAGAGAGAGGGAGAGGTGTAGATGCATGACACACAAACATATATAAAAGTATATGAAATAGTCATTACTTTCAAATCAGTGCAGTGTATTCTGCTTGCATATATTCTTTAGAAAATAAATGCACAAAATTTGTTAATTTTATTACTTTGCGAGATAAGTGGACCTATCTATAGAACTTACATTTTCTAATAACTTCTTAAACACCATTTCAATTTTTGATTTTCCTCATACAGAGTGTGAGTTTTTGTTCCAACAACATGGCAGAGTAAAAACACTAAAAATAGCAGAGGATGAGGTTTGAGCAGATATCAAGAAAATTTACATTATAGGATTTGCAACTCCAGAAAATCTAAAGAGCAAGTTCTCTGAGAGTGGGTCCTTCAATGCTGAAAGAAGTTGATAAACTAGAGTGATTCCAAAACTGAAATCAATTTAATGGTCAATATGTTTTGTTTTGCCTGTCCATTTGTACTTCACATAACACATATTCTTCTAGGCTTGTTGCTTTAAAATTTCGCTTTAAGTGTTTATAGAAAGTCACTCTTTTGCTTAGTAGCAACATGTTAGAAATTTGCTCTGAATGCCATTTACCAGAGTAACACATACCAAGGACAGAAGAATATAGGAAATGGACAAATTTAAGAAACCTCTTATTTACACTGAAAATTTTCTGTAGGAAAAAAAATAATTTGGTAACTTTTGCATGTAAGACACATGATAGCCCTTAATATGCAATTTCTTATTTCCACAAGACAAAGAACTGGATACAATAATCAATACTCAAATCTTAGTCAAGATAATTTTCCTGGAAAGGATAGCAGCGATTTTTTATAATAGAAATTCAAGCCACCCATTTAACTCATAGGACCAATATCCTCCTTCCATAGAACATTTAGACAGTTTAGCTTTGTTTCAAGATTGTGATTTAAAGAGGAAAGCTTATGTATGTCAAATGGGCCATATGAATAAAGATGTTGTTTATAAATAGAGACAAAGGTACTTGAAAAAAACAGAATTTACAAAGGCATGCTATTATTGATTAATGTACAACAAGGAAATTAAAACAGAAACAAAATGGTATTGCAAATATTTAATTTCTGACATATAAAAATGTTTTCATTTACCAAACTTAAGAACTAATGAGGTGTCACCAAAGCAATATTTGTGATGCATTTTGCAGAAAAATTCAGTAAACAGAAAACATTTATCAGGTTGAGGCTAAAAAGGACTGACAGACAAGAATGTGCTAGCCAGAAGCTAAAGAATGATTTTAACAATTACATGTTAAGAAAGAAGAAATAGGTTTCCTAATCTGTTTCCAAATGTCTTCATATCATATCATAACTTACCATTCATCAAAAAGAGATTAATTCCTGTAGCTTCTCAGAGAAAAGACTGCCTATGGTCTTTGATTGGGCTCCCAATCACAAACATGAACTGTCAATTTGCCTCACATCTCCACTTTTTTGTTTGTAAAATACTATGGTAGGTAATTACAAAACAAATATACATTTAGAGTGGCAACCCTGAATATTGCTTATTTTCATGACATATGCCCTTATATTGCTAACGTCAGGAACGCTGAACTGCTAAAATATTTGTCAGGTTTGGAATTTCAAACTAGAGGACATTTTACATTTTTAAGATTACCTCTAGCAATCCACAGAAAAGATTAATGGATAGTGATTAACTTCCTATTATAAGGGTCAGTATTTTCAATTTTGTAAATGGAATTCAAGAGTTATTTTTAAAATCATATGAGTTACATTTTTAATGTGTTTGGCTTTCTCTATTCTTCTAAAGAAAATTATTCATGTGATTTATAGCTGTAAATATCATCTTATCAATGTTTTCATGGTTAATAGTCACAGAAATGAAATGACTTACTTTCTACATGACCCGAACACTAATTACATAGTGAATACTTTAGGGAAATATGCATGTTAATAGACATATTTAATTGATTACTGGAAGAATTTTCTATTATCTTATATATGCTCAGAAACTGTACTCAAGAGAAAAGGCTATCAGCAGCTACTAACTACATCACAGTATTGGGAGTTTATTTTTTTTAATAAAATAAGTTATATTGTATATTGAGATAACAAATCTCTGTTGAAAATTATATGATACATATAGACATTCTTTTAAAAAGCAAAGTATTTACAAATTAAATATATGAGAGAAAAATAACAAGAAAAATTATTTTTCTATAAAGTAAACAATGAAAATATTTGTGGTTTCTAGACACTTTTGAAGAGGTGCCTTTTTATAAGAACACTATTACAAATAAATTACAAATTACAAACTATCAAAATGAATTGTATATTGTCATCATAAGCACTTATCTCCTGTTTGCCTTTGTTTTTTTTCTAATCTATCAGTAGTGTTAGATATTTCTTCTAAATTTCCCATAAAACATCTTCCAGATTCATGTTTTGGTGTATAGTTTCAATCTTTCAAATCACTGAAATGCTATACACAATACATTTTGAAAATATGTCTTATAAACACTGTAGCTACTGCTACCATAACAATTTGTCACCAAATATGTGCAGATTTGACTGAGTTGTATTTATAAATAAATTACCACAAACTTAGTGGTTTAAACAATATAACTTTATTATCTTACAGTTCTGGGGGTCAGAGGTTCAGTGTGGGTCTCACTGGGTTAAAATCAAGATGTTGGCAGAGCTGAATTTCTTTCCAAGTCAGAGGAGAATCCATTTCCTTGTCATTTCCTGTTTCTAGAGGTTGCTAGCCTTCCTCCATTTGTGGCTTCTTTCTTCCATCTTCAACACCAATCCTTTTCTGTCTTCTCTCTGGTTCTCTCCTGCCTCTTCCCCACTTATAAGGATCCTTGCAATTACAGTAGGTTCACCCAGATCATCCAGGATAATGTTCCTATTTAAAGGTCAGCTATTCATAATCCTAACTCCATCTGCTACCTTAATTCTCTTGCTGCATAACCTAACATACTCCTAGGTCCTAGAGGTTTAAAATTGGACATCTTTGGGGTGGCCATTATTTTGCCCAGCACATAATAAAATGTTTGGTTATAATGAGTTTTCATAGTTTCATCCCTCTACCAACTAATTCCCATGTTTTGTTTTTTTTTTTTAATTAATATATCCTGGGCCAGCTTCTATAAAGTTTGAATTCAAGTGATCTTTGAAATAGAAAATAATTAATAGAATAATATTAATATTATTAACAATAGAAAATAATAGTAAAGGTATAAACAAGTACTAATTTTCAGATGATCTGTCCTGACCACAGATCAAATAATATAATCCAAATTTTGTAAAAGGAGCATTTGAATTATCAAAATCTGACCCTTAAGATTGACAAAGTTTTATGTTGGGCCCACAGGATTAAGTAGTGTATATTCTCTAAATATATGTAAAATATTACACTACTGTGTTTAGTAGTTTTCTGTATGTTTTAAAAAATACGCAAACTGGGGCACCTGGGTGGCTCAGTCAGTTGAGCGACCAACTCTTGATTTTGGCTCAGGTCTTGATCCCAGGGTCATGGGATCTAGTCCCGTCAGGCATGCACTCAGCACAGTCTGCTTGTCCCTCTCACTCCCCCTCTGCCCTCCCCCCTCAAGTAAATAAATAAATGAATGAATATATCTTTAAAAAATACGTAAACCTCATATTGGTGTGGAATAAGGATTGCCATGTATGAGTTACTAATGGTATGGTGGTTCTACCTAATATCATTTTATTTCAGTAATTATCCAATTAAATAAAGTATATGTACTTAAATCAATTACTCCTGAGTTCTAGTAGAAGGCATGGCTAGTATAATGTTTGTTTGTTTGTTTTTAAATAAAGATATTATCTCTCAGAACAGGTAGCCTATGGTTCGGTTGCAGATTTGATTAATTCATGGCTCAGCATCATCGTCAAGATCCAGGTTCCATGGATAGAAGCCCGTATCACAGGACGGCAATAACAGCATTAGGCATCACCTCTCCATGCACCGACATCCTGAGTCTGTTCCTTAAATGTTTTTCCTATATATGCCTAGAATAATAAATATTTGTCCTGTAAGACTAAGGATGGGGTCAACCTTTCCCAAGACACAGAACATGTAGGAGAGCACATAAACATAAACATAAGCAATGTTTTGGTTTTGTCAATGAGGAAGAAGGAAGGGGATGCCTTTGAGGGGGCAGGCAGTAGAGTCTGTGACAACCACGGGATAGTGCGAACCAGGAAAATATACTCACGTTTTAGTTTCAAAGGTTGTTTGACACTTGTTTATGCTTTGAGATTGTCCTTTATAACATATCTAAGTTCATTGTTTTAAGTTTCACTGAACTTAATTAATTATTGTGATTATATGACCTGCATAGCATAGTGTTTTCTCAAGAAAAAAAAAAAAGTCACAAAATAGTAGAACAGAAACAGGAGCATATTGACTTTTGATCTTGTAATATTAGGCTTATACACTTCAAAACAAATGGACTATTGGCAAAACATCTGATTACTTGGATACGGCTTTGACTAAGGCTGAGTGTTCAAAAATAAAGTAAAGGAATATGCTACAATTTTCCTGGTAATCCTTTCAAGCTAAAGGCAACTGGATGTCTTTGGGCTCTTGAATTATCCAGACTATTAGTGTACGCCTCTTGAAGTCACTATTATGCCCTCCATATAGGCATACGTATTTATGCTTATACACATGCTTAATATATATAAACACCGAATAGGAGAACAAAACTTAACTTCCAAATATTCTCATGAACCTAGTAATTTTTAAAGTAAATTATCACATCGAATATATTTCTTATATTTGAAAGAAAGAAAATCAACGTATAACTTCCAAAACCAGCCCCTGTAAGCACTTTCAAACTGAGCACAGTCATGAGATGATCTGTAAAATCTAGAGGCTGGAGCAGCTTAGACTGGACAGGACAGAAGGGACTTGGGGCCACCCTCTATGTGAAGTTTCCATGATTTAGGCCCACAGGTGAGACCTCAGACAGTCTTCCACTGGCTCCTACACCACAGAATCAGAAGCCAAACCAATCAGAAACATATTTTGATTTAATTAAAATAAAATAAATGTCAGTAAAATGTTAATTCACTAATTAAACATGGTAATTAAGTAATTAAAATACTGTTTTAATGTAAATAAAACAGTGTGCAGTTCTAGAACTTATGCACATTAATTCATGTAATTCTATAAACCATTCTGAGAGGCATTTACACTAGAGGAAACAGATTTGATGCATCTTGCCCAATGTCACACATCAACAGAGTTTCAGAGGATGAAAATGGTCCTAGGTGGTTTGGATCTTGAGTCCATGTCCCGGAACATCACGTTTTCATCTGGCTTCTCAGATTCTGCTTTTGCAATAATTTCTGGGAGTTTTGAGTCCCTAGCACCACAATGTAAACATAATTCTCAGCTACTGTCTTTGTGAGAGAAAAAGCTGTCAGGTTACATCCCTTAAGATGTAGAAGCCATGAGAGGACTTAGGGGATGGATAACTGACAGACGAATTAAAAAAAAATAATAAATTCAGGGCGTCTGGGTGGCTCAGTCATTAGGTGTCTGCCTTCAGCTCAGGTCATGGTCCCAGGGTCCTGGGATCAAACCCCACTCCCCCTGCTTATGTTTCCTCTCTCGCTGTGTCTCTCTCTGTCAAATAAATAAATAAAATCTTAAAAAAATAATAAATTAAATGATAGTGTTTTAAAAATATGGTTTAGGGACTATCTGTTTCAGAATGTCCAAGGATACTTACTAAAAACCAGAACACTGAACTCTACCCAAGATCGATTGAATTTATTGAAATCTCCAGTGCATTCAAGTCCACACAAACTTTGAGAATCACCGCTATATTTACATTGCTGATTTGCCTATGGCTGATTCTGTGAACAAATTCAGTGAATTGTGGCATCAGTTCCATTTCATCTGAGAGCCGTATGATTAACAACAAAACTACTTCAATCAGTTTTGGGGGAAAAATTGCCAGACACCATTGCTACCTTAAGTTACCAGTTTCTCCCCAAGGGGACAGATATCCCAATGCTTGCTGTCATTCTCTTCATTTCCAGAGCACAAATCAGATTACTGAAGGAAAAAAAAAAAAAGTAATCTGGGAAAGCAGAGTGATTAGATGAATTGTATGGGCAAGCATTTTTTCAGATATATATTAGATGTATTTTCAAGTACATGGAGAGGGATAAAGAAATTTGAATAGGACTTATAAACAGGAATATGTAAAACTGTGAAAGGGAATTTTAAAATACTATGTCTATTATTCTAAACAATATGATTTAATTTTGTACCTATAGCTAATATCCATTTATACACAAATCAAACATGTCACTTATTATTTTATTTCTAAAATATTTTATAAGAATGTCTGCTATGAACTGTACTATATCAATTAGATGTTTTTGTTTTTTGTTTTTTTTTCAAGTGGCATTTAATATAGAGCTAGTATTTGTCTTTAAGAAAATCCCTCACCAAAACATTACAACAATAACTATGTGTCAAATAAATTAAAATCATACTGGACTAGTAGGTAGAGATTTTTAAGTACTGATGAGGGTACACTTAGGGTCATTCTCACCACTATTCTATATCTTTTTAAATAAAACATATATTTGAAATATTTGCTGAGGTTATTTTCAGTATATAAACTCACTCAAAATCTTGTGATTGTGGTTGTTGCTTAATAATAGAAAAATGCTTATAATTCCCTGGACATTATATAGAACAGCAACATGGAAAAAACTGCACTCTAAATCTTTTGAAATGAAATAGCTAAGGAAAATGTAGCACAATTATTCATTCAGAAGATGAGATGAGTGGAGGTAAACAACACTGAATGAACGTATAAAAAGAGCAGATATCAATCCTGGTTCAACCCCATAGTGTTGATGGGATTTTATTCTTTGAGGGCCGGGTTTTTTCTTGTACTAGTCTACATGACTTCTAAATTCACATTTATTATTTTTCCATGGTTCAGTGTTACTATGGTAAAAAAATAAAATAGTAGTAATTTAAGTATGCAGGATGTATTTATTATTCAATCACTAGATGGCAGTAAATGTGCAACTCTGAGGTGACTCCACTCTTCTGCATACTCAAGGAGAGCTCAAAGCGCAGGCAAGACTATCACTGTTCGACAGCTTGCCTTCAAAGGTTAGCTAGAGGAGAATATATCCTATCATAAGAAATCACTACAGAGTGTAAGAAGAATAAAATGTCGTAGCTCAATAATATAGTAAGAAATATCTTCAAATAGTAATTTAAAATACTTTATCTGAGGTAAACAGTTTCTACCTTCCCATTTAAAACTTCAAAGAAGGAATAAATAAAAGCTGTGGATCTGGACTTGTAAAAAAGGGATCAAAAAGCATATATCTTGCCACACACATCATATGTTTCTGCTCAATCCATAGTAAATTATAAAATATGTGTGCATGTGTGTATATATGGCAGGAAATATCAAGAATGGTATATCCATTTATCAAGTAAAATTGAATTATCTCATTGAGAGTAATGGTACAAGGAATCCCATTCCATTACTTTTAATGTGATTGTGTCTATATATTCCATACCAATACATTCTTCATAAATACCAAGCTTCCCAGCATATTCACATAAAGAATGAGAAAAGGAAATGAGAGTCCTGTTAAATGACTATCTAATCCCATTTCTTGTAAATTCTGCTTGTCATCAGCCATTTACCACTTATCCCATAACTATATTACTTCAATAATATTGTCATGATAATTTTGTCCCTCTGTCAATCTAAAGTACATCTGGCAGAAGGGTGATAATTTGTCATTATTTGTAAATTTCCAAAGTGCAATAAATTTTAAAATAATTTTGAAGTATACATGTATGTTATTTAAAAAAAATAGACATCGATAGATTAGATAGATAGATAGACAGACAGACACTTCTAAATCTCTCTTATTGCTCTGGGGCCGATACATATCACACACTGCTTGAGCATTATCGACAATGGTAGTTTTCAAACAGTAAACTTCATTCTTCACAGGAACTGTGTGTTTGTCTACAATTTTTGGCAAGCCAAAAATGTACAGAAAAGAGGTCACAGTGACAGAGACTCCACTAAGCAGCATATTTGGCTTGAAGAGACTGGTTATATAAATAAAGTCCTCTGTCATTTACATAGCAATAGGAGGAGGGAACATTTTACATTTGCTACTTTTGAGCCTTACTTCAACGCTGAACTGACAAACCTTTGTACAGGAAAGAATCAAACTGAATGACTCATTCACAAAAATTCTGACATGATTAACAAAATTGTTTTTTTTTCCTTCTAATCAGAAATAAATAATTCCCCTCCAATGTTAATCCCTATGATCTCAGTGGGTTGGAAAGATGTTTTGAGGCACTATTACAATCGCCTGGTGAGCTTTTTCAAAATGTCCAGCCCTTATTCCTCGAAATATTTTCAAAGCTTCCTGAGTGGGAAAGTAGAGGAGGAAAAACAAAGGATAGTGAAACATGTAGGGCCTTCCCATTCAAGCTGGCTGAAATCACTGCTCTTCCTCTAATTTAGTGATTTTTTTTTTTTTTTAAGATTTTATTTATTTGACAGAGACAGCGAGAGAGGGAACACAAGCAGGGGGAGTGGGAGAGAGAGAAGCAGGCTTCCCGCACAGCAGGGAGCCCAATGTGGGGCTCGATCCCAGGACCCTAAGATCATGACCTGAGCCAAAGGCAGACGCTTAACGACTGAGCCACCCAGGCGCCCCCTAATTTAGTGATTTATAAAAATCATCATACCTCTCTAGGCCTCAATTTATTTTAACGTTTCTATCTATAAAGAAGTTCCACATGATTGTTGCAAGGACTAAATGAGATAATATTTACAAAATACATCTACAGTCCCAAAGAAATGCTAAATAATTGAATCAAGAGGCATTCCTATACACCAACAACAAGTCAGAAGAAAGAGAAATTAAGGAGTCGATCCCATTTACAATTGCACCCAAAACCATAAGATACCTAGGAATAAATCTAACCAAAGAGGCAAAGGATCTGTACTCAGAAAACTATAAAATACTCATGAAAGAAATTGAGGAAGACACAAAGAAATGGAAAAACGTTCCACGCTCATGGATTGGAAGAACAAATATTGTGAAGATGTCAATGCTACCTAGAGCAATCTACACATTCAATGCAATCTCCATCAAAATACCATCAACTTTTTTCAAAGAAATGGAACAAATAATCCTAAAATTTGTATGGAACCAGAAAAGACCCCGCATAGCCAGAGGAATGTTGAAAAAGAAAAGCAAAGCTGGCGGCATCACAATTCCAGACTTCCAGCTCTACTACAAAGCTGTCATCATCAAGACAGTATGGTACTGGCACAAAAACAGGCACATAGATCAATGGAACAGAATAGAGAGCCCAGAAATGGACCCTCAACTCTATGGTCAACTAATCTTTGACAAAGCAGGAAAGAATGTCCAATGGAAAAAAGACAGTCTCTTCAACAAATGGTGTTGGGAAAATTGGACAGCCACATGCAGAAGAATGAAACTGGACCATTTCCTTACACCACACACAAAAATAGACTCCAAATGGTTGAAAGACCTCAATGTGAGACAGGAGTCCATCAAAATCCTAAAGGAGAACACAGGCAGCAACCTCTTCGACCTCAGCCGCAGCAACTTCTTCCTAGAAACATCACCAAAGGCAAGGGAAGCAAGGGCAAAAATGAACTATTGGGACTTCATCAAGATAAAAAGCTTTTGCAAAGCAAAGGAAACAGTCAACAAAACCAAAAGACAACTGACAGAATGGGAGAAGATATTTGCAAATGACATATCAGATAAAGGGCTAGTATCCAAAATCTATAAAGAACTCATCAAACTCAACACCAAAAGAACAAAGAATCCAATCAAGAAATGGGCAGAAGACATGAACAGACATTTTTCCAAAGAAGACATCCAAATGGCCAACAGACACATGAAAAAGTGTTCAATATCGCTCGGCATCAGGGAAATCCAAATCAAAACCTCACTGAGATACCACCTCACACCAGTCAGAATGGCTAAAATTAACAAGTCAGGAAATGACAGATGTTGGCGGGGATGCAGAGAAAGGGGAACCCTCTTACACTGTTGGTGGGAATGCAAGCTGGTGCAGCCACTCTGGAAAACAGTATGGAGGTTCCTCAAAAAGTTGAAAATAGAGCTACCATATGATCCAGCAATTGCACTACTGGGTATTTACCCCAAAGATACAAAAGTAGGGACCCGAAAGGGTACGTGCACCCCGATGTTTATAGCAGCAATGTCCACAATAGCCAAACTGTGGAAAGAGCCAAGATGTCCATCAACAGATGAATGGATAAAGAAGATGTGGTATATATACACAATGGAATATTATGCAGCCATCAAAAGGAATGAGATCTTGCCATTTGCAACGACGTGGATGGACCTGGAGGGTATTATGCTGAGCGAAATAAGTCAAACAGAGAAAGACATGTATCATATGACCTCACTGATATGAGGAATTCTTAATCTCAGGAAACAAACTGAGGGTTGCTGGAGTGGGGGGTGGGGTGGGAGGGATGGGGTGACTGGGTGATGGACACTGGGGAGGGTATGTGTTCTGGTAAGTGCTGTGAATTGTGCAAGACTGTTGAATCTCAGATCTGCACCTCTGAAACAAATAATGCAATATATGTTAAGAAAGAAAAAAAGAAGAAGAAGAATGTAGCAGGAGGGGAAGAATGAAGGGGGGGAAATCGGAGGGGGAGAAGAACCATGAGAGACGATGGACTCTGAAAAACAGAGGGTTCTAGAGGGGAGGGGGGTGGGAGGATGGGTTAGCCTGGTGATGGGTATTGAGGAGGGCACGTTCTGCATGGAGCACTGGGTGTTATGCACAAACAATGAATCATGGAACACTATATCTAAAACTAATGATGTAATGTATGGGGATTAACATAACAATAAAAAATTTAAAAACAAATAAACAAATAAATAAATAAAACTGAAAAAAAATAATTGAATCAAGAAATCAAACCACTATTCTCACAGTGATCATTTCTGGTTGGAAATAGCTAAGGAATACAGGGAAAAAGAATTTTATTTGCATTAGATTTAAGTGTCACCAGTAAAGCACGTGGTCCTAATTTGGAAATGTTTTGGAGCTCTGACTGTCCTCAGTGAAGAAGGAGAACTGATTCTCTGAGGATAGAAACTCAACAGGTTCCTTACTGACCAGAAAGGAACTAGACAGGAATCTAGCCCAATAATGAAGAATGGTGACCAGACTCACTCAGAATTAATTCATTTACCATTATGTCGATGTATCATTTATTGATTCCTTAATATAAGTCAGACTTTGGGGCTCCTGGGTGGCTCAGTCGTTAAGCGTCTGCCTTTGGCTCAGGTCATGATCCCAGGACCCTGGGATCTCGCCTGCATTGGTTGGCCTCCCTGCTCAGCGGGGAGACTGCATCTCCCCCTCCTTCTGCCCTCCCCCCAACTCATGCTCTCTCTTGTGCACTCTCTCAAATAAATTTAAAAAATCTTAAATAAATAAATAAATAAATAAATAAATAAATGCGCCAGGCTTTGTGATAAGTCTTTCATATATTAACCTATTTAATCCTCACAATAACCATGTATGTTCTGAGTGATTAGTCTTACTCATTCATTTGGAAAAAAAGAATACTGAGGCTTACATTTAAGTAACTTGATTACATCATTCTAAAGCTAATTCAGTGGCAGAGCCAGTCCTTTCTGTTTTGACAATTACAGAACAATGGAGTGAACACGAGGAAAGAGTTATATGCCCACATATGAGAGAAAGCTTATTGGGTTGAGTAAGGAAAAGCTTCCTGGAAAAGGAAATTTGTAGACTAAGGCTTGAAAATAAGTTGGCATAGGTCAAATGAAGACACTGGGGTCATGAGATACGGTGGAAGGCAGCTCACAGACAGAGAAACAACAAAGGAATGTGAAACAAACAAAGAAACAAACCTAAAATATCAACTGGGTTGGAGTTCAAAGGAGAAGTTAGAGAGTGATTGACAGGAGACTAGGGAATAAAGAGCCAGATGAAGTGTCCTTGAAACATTTTCAGTCATAGTCAAGAAATTATTAAAAAGTTTCATACAAAAGATTTTATATACAGTATCGCAAAATGGATAAAAGTTTCAGAGCATACATTTGAGAGGGAAATGCTGTAAGGAGGAAGAATTTGGCATGTTTTTGCATGTTGTTAGAGTTCAGGTAAGAGACTATGAACTTCTAAACTAAGACCGAAAAATATAAATTGCACAAGTAAAATTTGATAAATAAGAGTTAAAAGCAAAAGACTCTGTAATAGATTTGATTTGGGGCATCAAGCAAGTTAGAAAAACACAGTTCACAGAGGTGATAATGAGTTAGATTTCAGGCATGATGTATCTAAGGTATTAAGGGAAAACTGGCCAAGTATATGCATTAGAATTTGAGTATACGTTTCTGAAACTCAGGAGATCAGAGTTTAAAATGTACATTTAGAAATCAACATTATTCAGATGATATATGAAAATATGAAAATATATATATGAAAATGATAAATTTCTTGAAAAATTGAATAAAAAATTGAATAAAAAAATGAACAGTATTTTAAGGTCCAAAGTCATAAGGGCTTTGAAACCCCCTTTTACCAATTTAGGAATAAAAAGGCAATTAAGTTTTACATCAAGTGGCTTCTAAATTGCAGACGAGAGGTATTTTGGGGATTAGCCTAAGAAGAGAGAGGGAGAACACGAGGTTGTGTAAGATTTAGGAAATATACATAATAGAAAATTAGTCCATAACATGAATGTTCAAATATCATTTTTTGCCGCCACGGGAAAGAGAATTATTTCATGAGGAAGTCCAGGTCCACTCATCATTCTTGATTTCCTACAAAGAAGGAATCAAGGTTTCTGGGAGAAGTTAAATTAAATGTTTTCCATTAATTCACTACAAGTACCAATTCAAAATATTGCTTCTGATAAGTATATTCCCTAATTTAACAGAAACATGTTGCATGCTCACATCAAATTATAATGTCAGCCTTTCCAGTTTTAAGTTGCTCTGGAACATCCTCAGTAAAATAAATGTTCCTCACTGATTTTGCTAGAGGCAATGCATAACTTGTTCTTTATCCACCACTGCCTAAAAATTGATTAATCTCTTCTCAAAACATCATTTAACCTTTCATTTCCTCCAATAAGACATGCTTCAGTGGTCACTAAGTCTTGATTAACTAGGCTTATTAACCCTAAGATAATTTTGAGCCGTTTTATTCCAAGAAAGAAGAATAGTGCTTGTTATATAGCAGGTGTTTAATAAATATGCATTAACTTTTTATATATAATATCAACTATGGATTATATTAATATTGTGCTAATTGTTAATAATGTATTATTATTAATCACTAACATACAAATCAATAATCAATTTACTGACTATGAAATGTATTAGTCACTTTTAAAATAGTCTTATTTGGTCCTTATAACAGTACTATGATGTGCATCCCTTTTATCAGTGGGGAAAACTAGACTTAGGTTAAATCACATGCCCAAGGTCAAGGGCTGTTTGGTGGAATAGGTGGGATTTACCGAAGTCAGCCTAGCATCATCCTGTGTCAATCTTACTCCAGATGTGGTTCCTTAGGTTACCTGAAGCAGAATCCTTGGGATACTTATAAAGCAGACATAAGAATCTACATATTTGACAAGCTTCATTTTTTTTTTTTTTTTTAATGTAGACCAAAGTGACAAAATCAGCCCAAGGGAGAGCCAAGCACATCATCAGAAGAGTTAAAACCTGTGGATTCCCTGAACCTCATCAGCTTAAGGATAGTTCATTAAGTACTTGTTGTTCCATTATCTAGCAAATCTTAATTGAGAGGTCTCTATATGCATGGTAAAATACCATATAATCAGTATCATTCTCTTGCCTATTGGGGTGACTGTCTCACTAAAACTTGGGGCACATTTATGTGAAGAACGTAGGCTGATTTCACCTGTTACTAAAAATATCAAAGCATGCTTTTTCTTGGATTAGTATTACAATGTGAACATATTCATTCCTTGTATGACCCAGTCCAAAGAAAAAAAATTCTTAATATTATATTATTGTTGTTATATGATCTATTTAGAATTTCTAGGTATTTTGAAAATTCCATTTACTTTACAGGGAATAAGGGGCAAACAACATTGATAGAGTTTTCATATGTCCCTTAAATTTAGACCTGCAACATGAGTATCATACTTGTTCACAGAGTCAAGTGGTTTTCTTTTGGGTTAGATAATACAACTCATCAAAAAAAAGTTTAAGGTAGTCACTTCCTCTAGGTAGAATTTGCTAAAGGTATTTTCCCTTCACTGGGCTCTCTGCTTGATAGCAAATAGCATTTTGCTTTTCGTGCAAATTTGTTTTTGTATTAGTCATTAAGAAACCAGTAATCAAAGTAGCCTTCTTATTTTGTACTATTATCCAGGATTGAGGACATTGGAGAATGCCAAGGTCTGTACCTAGTGAGGTGATACATTTATTGTCAATCACGAGCACTTTCATTCAGTGAGGCTTACAGAGGCAAAGCAAATACAAATTACCAAAAAGACTGTATCCCTTGGGTGCTAGATTATAAAGGTTTCTAGGTGGGGGCAGGGGGGGTAGAAAAACAAATCAAAACAAAATAAAACGATTGCCTTACTGAGGCCATGTTCTTTTAGGATTGTGGGTTCAAAACCATTATGTCTTTTAAGATATGTAAGTCTGAACATCACATCCCTGAAAAGAAAGCCCCTTAGTAATACTATGCAATTACACAAATATTAGGAGTGTTGTATCATAGATTTTACTAAATCATTTGTGAAGTTAAGAGCTCACAGTCTTGAGAATTTCTGATTCCCTTGGGACAGCTTCATGCCCTACCTTCTTTTCAGTGTGCCATTTTTATTTGAAGTTCAAGATGAAAGACTTCTTTAATGTTACTATCAATCATATTTGAAGACTTTTAGATAACACTTCAGTTATACCAACCTTAAATCGTGGGCATTTTGAAAGTCTTAATGTAGTCTCTAAACCTAGTTTTGATTCCTGGTTTTCTTTGTTAAATTAAGATAATTTTAGCAAGCATTTAAAAAATATCATCCCTTTTTCATGATATCTGTTCTATATAATTATGATTTTTTAATGAGTTAAGAGTTATAACTAGAAATGAATGAAAGAAAAAGTTTTACTATATTTAAACACCTTTCTTCTTATTTAAATAAAAGAACCAAAAAGTTTTCATCTGCCCATTCATTATTTATACATAGTCACAACTATGAGAATTTTTTTTACAAAATCGATTGCTACCTACACTGGTTCAGGAATCAGATCACAGAACTCTTTGCATTTTCTATAAATAAATCTTGAGTTAGCATTTTTTTACAAAAAGGATAAAGTATTGACATTATTGAATACTTAACTTTTGCTAACAGCCACATCAAATACTCTCACATATATAATTTGTATTCCTCCTAACAACCTTGTGAGTTAAATAACATTATCTTAGTTTTACTTATTGGGAAACAAAAATCGTAAGATTTAGCTAACCTGAAATAAAATATAATTAATAATCTTTAAATAAAAACTGAACTCATCTCTGTCAATTTCCATATAATCTGATCACATACACTTACATATATTAATTTCCATAAATTATAATTACATAAACTCTAAAATCAAGAGAAATTTGGGGTGCTTGGATGGCTCAGTCAGCACAGCATGCGACACTTGACCTTGGGGCCATGAGCTCAAGCCCCACATTGGGCATAGAGCTTACATTAAGTAACAAATTTTTTTTAATAAAATCAAGAGTGATTTTAGCAAGATGGGCTATTGGAAGCAGCCCCTGAATTAGTTAAATCTATGTTGTATATGCACGCAACTACAGATATGTGAAATAAGTATAAAATGAAACATGTTGGTGCATGTGGCATTCCACATTTCCTGTGGCTGTATTTGGTGTAGCTGGGAGTGGGGACCACAAGGCCTCAGGCTTGAACAGAGTTTAGGATTATGCAAAATGTGGACACTCAGATTATGGGAATGGAGTGAACATCTCCCAAGCAGTGACTGTGCATCTTTAACAATATCGTCACCTAGAAGTCTACATTGGGAATTTGAATACTCACTTGTTGAATGTATTGAAGAACACCTAGATAATAAGGAATTGCTTCTGTGCGGACTAGTTTTACAGCACTCAGAAACAACAACCATTAATATCCTTACAAATCAGAAAACTCTATCTTCCAACAGATCACCAAGGTGAGAGAGAAACACTGATGCACTCAAGAGTAGTAATAATTCAAGTCATTGTAAGTATGAAGCTCATGAGGAGAGCATTAGGAGATCAACAAGCAACAGTACCGCAGGGGCTCAGCCAGGACATGCATTGTCAGAAGAGATAAGGCATCGTCTTCTCTGTTAAACCACCCTCACATTTTCTCCTTTTCTAGACGATACTGTTCTAGCCTTATTGCCTTTGAATTTGCTGTCTCATCCATCTGACCCCTCTTCTTTCAGATATCAACATGACTTGGCCCTCTCAGTTCAGCGGTCTGTGGATGAGGCTTTTCAAAATGTCCTCATATATCTTCTTGCCTCCCCAAACCATGTACTATGTTCTACTATATGTTCTCCATGTAATTTATGAAAAGTATTATTATATTATTAATATTATATATAGATATATATTAATATATATTAATATGTATTAACATTTATTTATGCATGTGTTCTTTTGTCCACTTTCCCCAAACTTGACTCTAAATTCCAAGAGAGTGGTCTTTGTATGGGTCTTGCTCCTTTTGTGATCCCAGTGCCCACAGCAGTCTGGAGACACAGCTGGTGTTCAGTTAATGATAACTGCTCTTATATGCATAGTAACCCAAATGTAGATTCTCTCTTTCAGGTGAGAAGGGACTGGGCTTAGATTAATGTCCTTGCTTTATGGTGACAGGGCTCTGGATAACAGGAGAAAGAGTCCAAATTCAGGTTTGGCTATCAGTTTCCTGACCAGGATGGTTGGAGTTATGTGTGAAATAACACGGTCCAAAGCAGCAGTTAGGTAGCAAATTGAGGGGCAGATAACAGGAAAAACTAATATATGAGGAATAAGCTCAGATGAAAAAAAAAATGCTGGGATTTGCAGCGCCTGGGTGGCTCGGCTGGTTAAGCATCTGACTCTTGATTTCGGCTCAGGTCATGATCTCAGGGTCCTGGAACCAACCCTGCTTGTCTTCCTTTCCCTCTGCCCGCACCCCCCTACCCCCGCGTTTGCGCTTGCTCTCTCTCTCTCTATAATAAATAAATAAATCTTTAAAAAAAAACACTGGGAATTATTAAGAAAGTGAAATTCTGCAGAAAGAAGTTGGCCATTCAACAGATATGAGAAAAAGAACACAAGTAAGTCTAAAACTGACTCATAGAACCAGTCTACAAAGCAACAGAGTATTTCCTTCCTTAGTAAATTGCGAACTGAATTTATTACTGAACTCTCATTAAAACATAAAGTACTATATGCTGGCTAACTGAACACAAAAAAACACAAAAAAACACACACAAAAAACAAAGTATGTAAAAATAATGTCATTAGGTGCATCATTAGATCCCAATCTACTGTGATCTACAGATCTTACACACACACACACAAAGCCTTTATGTAAAAGTCGTGTGAAAATTGTTATTTCCTGATTATATTCCTGATATATGATCCACTGAGGATCTAGTTTATATTAAATTTTATAAAGATCTCATTTGAAGGGAAATTGAGGAAAAGAGGTTATAGATGTACCCGGACAGTGCTATCTTTAAAATCTCTAGCTACTCTGAGTTCTGTACACCCACAGAATGCGAAGAATATATACATTCCACGCAGAAGGTGCGAAAACAATTAGAATGCATTTGCACATACTCCTTAAAATACTGAATATCATTCATGTTTTTGAAGTCAACTTGTTCACAAGGACTGGAGATAAACATTTAATTCTAAGCAGGCTTTGAAGAGAACAGTCCCCATTTTTTATTCCTTTATTTAATTATTCCTTACTACACCAAGACATTTTTGTATACCTGAAAGGTGCTGGTATTGTACCAAGTAGTCTGCTGGTCACTGCATGTGGAGTGAGAGTGAAGGAACTATTTTCTTTCCCCTAGAGCAGTACTGGTACTCAACAGAGGGAGCTAAGTTATTTGTACAAATTACTGTTAAGCTCTGCAGAAAATGCTGGTGTCACAGAAAAGAGTAGCAGCTGCACATGTAAAGGATGCATAGAAAAGGCAACCAGGAAACCTCTAGAGAAAAAGGAACATCCAACTTGAGCACTTGGAAGGGAGGACCAGCATTAATAAGAACATGGAAAATCTAGTCTCAAGGTAACAGAAACTCCTCTCTGTATCAAACACACCTCTGTATTAAGTTCAGGGTAAAAGGAAGCAGGGAGAAGAAAAGTTGAAAGACGCATTGAAGGTTATATTTAATATTGTGCTAAAAGCTAAAACATTTCTTAATAGAAGATGTTTGTTTATTTTCAAGCGTATGTAACTCATCATTTTAAGACATCTAACAAATCATTTCTTTACCTTTTTTTTTTTTTTGCCTTTTTGTATATTTCCTTTGAATTTCTCCATCTGGATGCAAAAACAAAACACATCCAAATAGCAAATTAAAAAACAAAAGACACTCCAGATGATATCTGCCTGATAGGGAAGGTGATGCATCATTTGTCAATTAGTGCCAAGAAGACTTCCATTCTATCCTTGAAAATACATTCAAAGGGCCTTTCTCCTCACTAACATCCATAGCAATCTGCCAGATTTCCCTAAGCTTTTCATTATGCTAATGTCATCATGATGATGCATTTGATATTGAAAGGAAGTTAATGGATAGTAATTCCGTGCATAACAATTTAAACTTTTTAAAATTATTTCTTTTCAAACCTTCTCTGTGGCAAACATTTAGGAGCAGGCTAACTAACACATATAACATATGAGTTTGGGAATTTGATATTGTTGGAAAGGCCAAACATATTTCACTTCCTTTAAAGTTTAGGCTACAAACATATTCTAGGCCAGTGGCTCTCAAACATTAGAATCCAGAGTAATAGTTTCGGGAGCTCATGAAAAACTGTTTTCTAGGTCCTACTCCCAGAAACAAGTCTTTCAGTATGACTGAGGGAAGGTGAGGAATCTTAAAAAAATACCTCATGTAATTTTCAGCAGTTGGTCCATGTTCCACTTTCTGAGAAATGGCTGTAATCAATTACATACATTGTGAGAGTACCAGATGGGTTATTAGTGGAACTTACCCAAGAAGTGAGTTATTTTCAAGATCAAAAGCAGAAAGAGCAAAACTTAGAAATCTGATATTTTATCAATATTTAAAATCAAACAGCAATTTTATTTTATTTTACTCTTTTTGAAGATTTTATTTATTTATTTGACAGAGAGAGACACAGCGAGAGAGGGAACACAAGCCAGGGGAGTGGGAGAGGGAGAAGCAGGCCCCCCGTGGAGCAGGAAGCCCGATGCGGAACTTAATCCCAGGACCCTGGGATCGTGACCTGAGCCGAAGGCAGACGCTTAACCTACTGAGCCACCCAGGCGCCCCTCAAACAGTAATTTTAAAATGATATTAAATTTAATAAGGAATCAAGATACAGAAGGCAGTATTCTGTCTGTAGCTAAAGAAAATATGAGTCAGAAAAAAATTAGTTTATCAGCATCATTGCTGAGGGATGAAGGTTTAGCATATATTTCTTGTATGATGGTCAAGCATATCCCTCTAGTAGACAACTATTTGACGAGATGACAATGGCCATTAAAAGCACCCAACTAATTCTCCCCAGCTGGATTATATTTTCTCCAAAACAACTACTTTATAATTTACTTTGATGTAGATATTTTCTATTTAGTGACCAGGACTTATTTTATTGTTGGTCTAGTTTCCATATGAAATTGATTAAGTTAGCATTTTGATTTCTATATCAGCCTCCTGTGAAGAAAATAGGGTGAGTTAAGTATGTAAACCAGATCAAAACAGATGCAATAACAAACTACTTTCTGTTCCTACAGATCTCTGAACCAGCCCCTGGATTTCACGGTTCTAAGAAGGCCCAACAGTCTTGTGAGCTAAGTGGTAAACTGTGTTCTCCAGCTCATATTGCTAATGCAAGTTGTGAGACTTAAAATTCTCATTTATATATTTTCAAATAGCTTATTTTCCTATAATTTGACTTAACATTTGTGCTCCATAATACAGAAGCATGGTATCTTTTCTCTTTAAATCAGAATAAATGTGGGAAACCATTTCAAATAATTTGATAAATTTAGAATTGCTTGGCTTACCTTACCTAGTAACAATGTGGAATTGTTCTGTATTCTCCCAAATTGTCTGATGTGTTTTGTTCAGTGAAGTTTAAATTGCTGAGGGGATCTTAAGACTTCGTCTTCCAGCCTAAACTAATTTTTTGACAAATGATAGCATTCATCATGGTGGCAAATAGCAGCCTCCAGAATTAAAAAAAAAAAAAAAAAAAAAAAAAAAGAGAGAAAGAGAGAGAGAAAGAAAGAAAGGCAAGGAAATTACCTGATCTTTCTGATTCTAAACAACACTGTGGCTTGGTCGGCCTCAGATGCAGAGCTTTCATGCTCAGGGGAATAACCTACGACTGCAGGCTTTCTCAGGGGGCTCTACGCGCTGCAGCTATGTCAGGGACAAGGTGCCATTTTCCACGCTTGTCTGGATGTTTCATCTCAATGTCCATTTGTGCAAGGATTGATGGCTCTGTAAGCAGTGGAAAGATCAAGCTGCTTTATAATGCTGTGTCAGTCAAATCTCAAACTTGAGTAACATTTTACCGTGAGATTGTGACCTTGGACGAGTGCCCCTTAAGAAATACAAGGAGGAGAAAAATGTAGTTCAACATGCGGCCTTAGAGTTCTCCGAGTGTAAAAGAAACAGACACAGGGCCTTAACGTGCAGTGCAAATGCACTGATTATCGTTGAACAACTGAGACATTTAAGGATGACATAACTCTTGAAACATTAGATTAGTTGAAAGGATTTGTTCCATTAATTCTTAGACAGTTAACATTTCATATAGAAAAAGAGGTAATTAGCACTAAAATTGTCTTCAATCCCATGAGAAGTTTTTGGCCTTAATACCGCCGAAAGCTGTACTACACAAAGGTTACCGTTATTTATTGCCATGCCTCCCATCTTTAATAGGACTCTATTCAATAAAAATTACCAAGAAGACTTTTCTGCTGCTTTCTTTAACATCCCGAAATCAATGACTTGAAATAAGTCCATCTGTTAAAGGCTAAAATGTCTTTTTCACAGATATACTTGTACCCAAGATACAAATTGCCTTTTTTTTTTTTTTTTTAAGAAAGAACGGTGGTGAATAATGATTTTATTTTAAGGGAAAAATGTGTTTTAGGACTAAGGATGGGATAATTATAGTGAGTTCAACCCACTTAGAGGGAAAATACTATATATTAAACAATTCAAATAGAGTTGGAACTCTTTATATGTTATAAGCTTTGTGACCAATTGTTACTAAGTAACAATTTACTTAGTAGTCCATTCAATTTTCATTTGTATGCCTAAAGACTACAAACAACCCCACAATATTCATATTTTAACTATACTGTATTAAGCAATTATGCCTATGTCTTCTCTTTACTTTCTTAGAGATACTCAAAGATAGAAACTTGCCATTTCATCGCTCTATTATGAATAATTTGATTCATTAATTTTACAAATTATTTGTATCTACTATGTGCTACTCCAAGCATATGCCATTGTAAATACATAATAATTTTTAACTTCCATAAGTTTTTAACAGGATATATAAATAAAAATCTGTTAAAAATAGATAAGAAATGTGAAATGCTGCATACAACAACAGTCTTTGGCAGACTTTTTAGAAAACAAGTACACATCAAATTCTTCCATGAAAAAACAAAGTTGTATAATTGTCATTTCTGATATTTTTTTAAGATTTTATTTTTATTTATTTGAGAGAGAGTGAGTGAGAGAGAGAGAGAGACAAAGAGACAAAGAGAGAGAGAGCACAAGCAGGGGGAGCAGCAGAGGGAGAAGCAGACTCCCTACTGAGCAGGGAGCCCAATGTGGGGCTCCATCCTAGGACCCTGAGATCATGACCTAAGCTGAAGGCAGACGCTTAACCAACTGAGCCACCCAGGTGCCCCCATCATTTATGATATTTAAAAATGAAATGCAGTGCAATAGTAATGGTCAACTACATTACAAATAGTAACTTTGACAGATTTCGTTCTTTAATAATTTTATATAATTTGCAGGTTTTAAAACTATTGTAACATTTTGTTTTAGTTTGCTGTTTTGGATAATGTCAGGAGACATGGTAATTGTGTTCCTTAAAGAGAATTTAATTTTAAATGAAAAAAATTACATTAAATTGTTTCACCATATTTAGATTTATGTCTGATATAGCTCTCCTTCACGACAATGAGCTACTACTCATTCTTATCTACCCAACACAACTAAGGAAAAGGATCTATACCCATCTCTAATAGGTGGTTACTACAATAATAATTCAATAATCACAGGCTGAATTTAAAGTGTAGGTTTTTATCCAGGACATGACCCTTGATGTATACAATATTATAATTGGAGACACTTTACAAATTATCAAATAAAACATTCCCATTTTTCAAATATTAAATTGCAAACTAAGGCTTATAAAATTTGCTCATGGCCACCCAGGAGGATTCCCCTTCCCTTCTACGTAATGTTCTTGAGATTCATCAATGTTTTTGTGCATAATCTGCTTATTCTTCTTTTAGCTGAATAGTATTCCACATAACAGTGTTTATCCTTTCAGTTGTGGAGCAGCATTTTGATTGTTTCCAGTTTGGGCTTTATGTACAGTTTTGATATTCGTTGGCCAAGACTACTCTAACAAGGTACCACAAACTGGGCAATCTAAATCCACAGAAATCAGAGTCCAGAAGTTCAAAATCAAGGTGTTGGCATGGCCAATCTCCCTCTGCAGTCCCTGGGAGAGATTCCTTTTTAGCTTCTTCTAATTTTTGGTGTCCTCAGACATTTCTTGGCTTTCAGATGCATCATTCCAATCTCTGTCTCTGTCTTCACATTCCAGTTTTCCTGTGCATCTGTGTCCTAACATGGTGTCTTTCTCTTCTTATAAGGACACCAGTCATATCGGATTAGGATCCACCCTAATGACCTCATCTTAATTTGATTGCATCTGCAAAGACCCTATTTCCAAATGAGGTCACATTCATAGGTATCAGAGGTTAGGACTTCAACATATCTTTAGGGCACGATTCAACCTGTAACAGCGACAAAAACTATCATGTGCAAGTCTTTATATGACATGTGCTTTCATTTTTACTGTTCAAATTCCTAAAAGAATTTCTACATTATATGCAAGTATATATTAAAGGTGGTCTTGCCATTTTATATCACCCCTATTAAAGTATGAGAGCTCCAGTTGAACTGTCTTTTTTTTTTTTTCCAAGATTTTATTTATTTATTTGAGAGAGAAAGAGAGAGTGAGAGAGAGCACGAGAAGGGAGAGGATCAGAAGGAGAAGCAGACTCGCTGCTGACCTGGGAGCCCAATGCAGGACTCGATCCTGGGACTCCAGGATCATGACCTGAGCTGAAGGCAGTCGCTTAACCAACTGAGCCATCCAAGCACCCCGGACTATCTTCTTGAAAACACTCAGCATTACTAGTTTATTTTTTGAGACATTTTAGTGAGTGGAGAGTGGTATCACCTTGTGATTTTGAATTTGAGAATAACAATGTTGAAAAATTTTGCATATGTTTAATGGTTACTCATATATTTTCCTGTGTGAAATTTCTGTTAAAGTATTGATGATTTTTTATTGTTTTATCTTATAAAATTTTTCAGAGGTATTTACATTTTTGAGTTTATATATTATTAATATTCCTCTCAACCTGCTCCTTGAGAATTCATTTTCTTAACACTGTCTATCAAACTAAGGGGATTTCATGTCAGTGAAGTTTAACTTATCAAGTTTTTCCTTTATTGTTTGTGAATTTTGTTTCCTAAGAAATCTTTGCTTACCCCATTTATTCTCACTACTGAGAAGATTCTCATTAAGGTATCCTTTCAGATTTTTATATCTTTAGTTAATATGCTTAGTTTTATTAGTATATGGTGTGAGATAAGAGGCAATGCTGGTGATCTTTTTCTTTTTTTCCCACAGATAATCTGTTGTTCTAGTGGATTTGTTGTTGTACATTTCTTTTCTAATTGAATTACCCTGATATCTTTATCAGCAAATACTTCACTACATGCTTGGGGGTTAACTGCTTCACAATCCATGATGTTCTCCTGATCTATACCCTACCATATTGAGTATGATAGCTTTATATGACATATTGAAATCACTCACTTATGTCCTCTGCCTTTGTTCTCTTTTTCCAAATTATTCTTTCTACCCTAGGTCATTTGTTTTGATTTTATCAGAATTGCTCTGACTTTATAAAACAATGCGAGAAGAATCATAGTCTTAACAATATTGTATTGTATTGATCCATTAAAATTCAATATTTCTTCATTGCCTTTTATATTTTATAATGTTCAATGCATAAACCTTAACTTGATTGTTAAATAAGTAGTTCATGCTTGATGATACAGTATTTGATTTCTTTAGATTGCACTTTATTAAAGTAAAATTCATATAAAATTCATAATATTTACTATTCTAAAACATTCAATTTTGTGTCTTTCAGTGCATTCACAATGTTCTGCAACCCTCAATATATTTAGTTCCAGAAAATTTTTATCACCTCAAAAGGAAATATTATATTCATTAAGTACCTCTACCCATTTCCCTTCCCCAAGACCCTAACAAACACTAATCTTCTTTCTGTCTTTATGGATTAATATATTTTGGTCATTTCTGTAAAAGGATGGGGCTTTCAGTGTCTGGCTTCTTTCACATAACATAGAATTTTAAAAGTCCATTCATATTATAACATGCATCACTACTTCAGTCATTTTTAAGGCTAAATAATAGTCTATTTCATATACCACATTTTGTTTATCCATTGATTTGTTGATAGACATTAGGGTTGTTTCCACCTTTTGAATATTGTGAATCCCAATATATTTGGAAACTAACCAATATAATTCTAAATAACCAATGAATCCAAGAATAAATCAGAGGGGAAATTAGAAAGTATTGTGAATTGAATTAAAATGATTATAGACATCATGTTTTAAACAGAGACAAAGGGAAAAAGATTGAAAGACTACATGAAAAGGAAGAAGATGGAATGGGGAACAGGGAGAGAGATAACATTAAACACCTTGATTACTAGACAGTATTTAGATCAGTTATTGTTAAACTAGAGTAAGCGACTACATCTCTATTGTTCCCAACTCTTATCATGGTTCTTATAAATAATTTTTCACTCCTTTCCTGCATGCAGGGGATAATTTATCTTATATCCCTGATTCTAACTCTATTTACCTGTAACAGGTAACCTTGACAATATTTCATTTAGTATGAATCTCATTATTTTCATTCCAACTCAAGATACCCACCTTTTGTTCTTTTGTTCAATGTCATTATTTTCCTCCACTTTTTAAATATCTATTCGTTAGTCATTTGTTATGGCATTCTGACAAGTTAACATGTTTTCCTGTTAAAAAATTCTCTAGGGGGGCACCTGGGTGGTTCAGTCAGTAAAGTTTCTGCCTTCGGCTCAGGTCATCCTGGAGTCCGAGATCTAGCCCCGCATAGGGCTCCCTGCTCAGCAGGGAGTCTGCTTCTCCATCTGCCCCTTACCCTGCTTGTGTTCTCTCTCTCTCTCTCTCTCTCTCAAATAAATAAAATCTTTTAAAAAAATTCTCTACAGCAAAATAGCAACATACTATAAACATCAAATAGTTAATAATTATGTTCAGAATATAATATCCAGGCTCTTTATCACCAATGGTGCTTTATGACTCTATACAGCTAATAAGACCCCATAACTTTCTATCACATCAATTACTTTGACATGAAGCTCCATTCTAAACTTTCCAAACCCTTTTTTATTCCTCTGAATGAGAGCTTAAAAGAAATACTAGTATCTTATTTATCTACTCAGTCTCATATTTGACATTTTGACTAGCAGACAAAACCTTTTGAATGGCTTGAATTTCTCACTTTTCAAAAATTCCATTTTCTATTAATTTCTTAAATGAAAAGATTTTAAAAATGTGGAAATTATAAAAGAAGACTTTAGTATATAAAAGATAATTTTTTGTTACTTTCCAGTGGTAGGCCAGTTTTTTATTTTATATAATTTTTTTTTTTTTTTTTTTTTTTTTGCTAAGGGCATCTCTTTCTATATCTTTTTTTTTTTTTTTTTTAAGATTTTATTTATTTATTTGACGTAGAGAGAGACAGCGAGAGAGGGAACACAAGCAGGGGAAGTGGGAGAGGGAGAAGCAGGCTTCCCGCTGAGCTGGGAGCCCGATGCGGGGCTCGATCCCAGGACCTTGAGATCATGACCTGAGCCGAAGGCAGACGCTTAACGACTGAGCCACCCAGGCGCCCCATCTCTTTCTATATCTATAAAAACAAATTACTTCATAATGCCATGCTCATCAGTTTTTTTATTTCTGAAAGTTACACTATAAAGCACATAGCAAAGATTATTTAATTCTGGTTACTAATGCTAACCATTAAGCTATTTTTTTTAATTATAAGACAATCATGCTATCATAGAATGTACAAATTCCTAAATATCAGTTTTCATGTATAACTTCTGAAGAGATTCAACATTTATATTTTAATTACATGTTCTTGTTTTTCTAACCCAAAAGAAATACAGTTGTTACATTGTCCCTTCTTTATAAATTCTTTTTTGAAATAGTTATCTAGAAACAGCAAAGATCTTTCCCCAGACAGACTGTAACTTTTTACCCATCCCCACTAGCATAGAAAATGGTATCATCTGCATTTAAATTACTTATTTATTCAACTCGTTTATATAAAAGTGTACTAAACCTAAAATTCAGTTCTGGAACACTGCTCTGAACCTAGAGGACATCTCATTTCATACAGTGACTTGTCTCTAGTAACTGTCAAACCAATAATCTATACAGAGCTGCACTGCAGCATCATTCAAATGCAGCATCTTGGAGAGCCTAATAAGAAACCAGACCATAAAGTAGACCTTTCTAAAATGGAAAAAGAAAAAAAAAATCCTATTACTATTTGAGACTGCCATCCTTTCAAAACATCTTAGCTAAACTGGTTCCCTCTGGGTCCAATGATTGTTTCATGCCATGTGTTCATTAAAAAGGGTGCTAATCATTAACATTTAGTAGCCATTTTGAAAACGATCTCAAAATATATTTTCTACAAATCTGAACACATTCAATCACACTTATTCAGTCGGAAAACCTCCGTAATATATATACCATATCTTCATGTATAAAAAAACATTGTTAATTACCAATCTAGTTACATGACGCAAATATTGAGAGGCTACTATGTGTGCAGAACACTGTTAAGGTGTGAAGATACAAAAAAATAAGATTTGTATCTTTATTAAAGAAACGTGCAAAACATAGATTATGGAGAGACAGAATTATAATCAACAAGAAGTGAGAACGTCTAGGCGAGAACATTAAGTTATTGCTATATTCTGGAGAAAAGGTGCATTTACTGGTCTTCAGGGAATCAAAGAAAACTTCATAGAGGAAAGAGTGTTTTAGTTGACATGGGACCAAAGTATTTTTAATAGCTAGTCTATAGGAAATAAACATTTAAACTTTAGAAAACAGTAATAGTGTGGAAATGGGTATAGAAAAAAATGAATTCAGAAAGTAATGGTCATGTATGTGTAGGAGTAAGGTATTTTGGGAACAATGTTGTAAAAAGGTCTGAATAGGTTATTTGTGTTAGATGATGGAGGGATATGAAAGCTACATTAAAGAGACACATGTATTCTGTAGAAAATGTTAAATACCTCAGATTTCTGATGTTATCCAACCTTTTTTTTCTTTTTTTTTTCTTTTTTAAGATTTTATTTATTTATTTGACAGAGAGAGACACAGCGAGAGAGGGAACACAAGCAGGGGGAGTGGGAGAGGGAGAAGCAGGCTTCCTGCTGAGCAGGGAGCCCGATGCGGGGCTCGATCCCAGGACCCCAGGATCATGACCTGAGCCGAAGGCAGACGCTCAACGACTGAGCCACCCAGGTGCCCCCCAACCCTTATTTTCAATGTAACTTTCAGTAGGTGAGAGAAGAAATTAAAGGAAAACAAGGTAACTGAGGCAGGAAGACTAGGACTAGTGAGATAAAATGAAAATCTCAGCTAAGATTGTGATGGCTGTGGGAAGACATAGGCATTCTATTTATGAGTGTGTACATGTGCACACCTGTGTGTGCACATATGTGCATGTGTGTGCACGTGTGTGTAAATGAAAACGGTAATATTCAGAAGTATCTATATGTACTATAAGCACCGCTTTCAGCCAGAAGTATTACAGGAATACTCTTTTCTTTTTTCTTTTCTGCAGGAAGTTTCCCTTCTTTTATGTCTAAAAGTCATGGAAGACTTAGAGTCTCATGTCTTTATGACTTATGATACCTCTCTTGATCAACTATAATGAAAGCTTTGAGCTCATAATTATATAACCATCCTTTTCTCCATTCATTTAGTCTTTCCACTTTATTTTAAAGCCCAATCAATTTTTCTTTTAAAAGATCTTAAATATAATATTCCTTTTCTTGCTTTTTTTTTTTTCATTTCAATGCATGCACCCTCAATCATGTCCTCAGTAATTTGCTATTTTTCCTATTCCTTTTTCTTACTTCCACAAAGACACACCTTACTCAGTGTTAACCATATTAATCTTCCAAAGGGGCAAGTGTATGTTGAGCGGGCAGTGAAGCACTGCAATTGACAATGGTCAACTTAGGAGTCAGGGAGAGCAACCTAGCTCCAAGTTCAAGTCTGCTGCATTTTCACTGCAACAGTGTTCTAGTTGATTAACTGTTTACTTTGGTTTCTTCTTTATTAGCAGAAACATAATGATAGTTTATCTTTGCATCTATCAACATCAGGCTGCCATAAAAATGCTACATAACAAATGACATTAATAATCAGTGTTATACCTCATGGGTGTATTTCTTATTCGTGTGTCTTCAAAATAGCAACATTCTAGCTATCTTACATTAAGAGTGTCTGAAAACTAAACATTTGTCCAGGCCTGCTATGTGTGTGCTTTGTACTAGTTTTCTATTAGTGCCATAATAAATTTAAAAAATTTAGGGTTAAACATAAAGTTATTATGTTACAGTTTTGTAGATTAGAAATCTTCTACTGGTCTTCAAGGAATAAAATCAAGGTAGGCTGTCTCTCTAGTTGGTAGGTGTCTCTCTTGTGGTAAAGTATGATTCTTGATCAGATTATTGGCAGAATATAATTCCTTGTAGTTGTAGGACTGAGATCCCATTTCTTCTTAGCTATGTGATGACGAACATTTTCAGCCAAACAATAATGGAGAGAAGTATACTCCCCCCCGCCCCATGAAGATACAGAGGGAGGAGTGGATATTTGCTAACCAATTATATATTTGATCATACTGTTTGGCATATTTAGCAAATAATTTGTGTTAAAGGCTTAGCATTTTACCTGATGTATAGTTGGCACTTCATTGGTGTATTAGTCAGGATTCTCCAGAGAAATAGAACTAATAGGGTGTATGTATATCATATATACACTGTAAAGAAGAAATTCCTGTTTCTCCTCTACTCTTAAAACTTCCCTTCTGACAACAAATGTGTGGGGGTTTTCTCACACCCATCAATTCTCAGATACTAGCGAAGCGTCCTACAATTTAATTCAATTCTGATAGTATCTACCTGGAGATAACATCAGATTCTATAGGTTAAGGGCACAGTCCCACAAGACTGCCCTCACATCAGATGGTAATCACAAGACCAGGAGGTCACCTGTGCTTCTTTCTGACCAACCACATATAGATCAGAGGTCCCCATGACCCCTTCCTCAGGTTCAATTATTTGTTAGAACAGCTACAGAACTAAGAAAAACAATTGACTTACTGGATTACCAGTTTATTACAAAGGATAGGAATCAACAGCCAGATGCAGAGATGCATAGGATGAGGCCTAGAAGGGTCCTGAACACAAAGGACTCTGTGCCCACAGAGTTTGAGTTGCCACCCTCCCAGCACATAGATCTGCTCTCCACCAACTCAGAAGCTGCTCTCCAAACCCTGTTCTCTTGGGCTTTTATGGAGGCTTCATTACACAGACATGACTGATTAAACCATTGGCAATTGGTGATTAGTTTAACCCTACCACCCCTCCTCTCCCCGAGGTAGGAGAGTGGGGATGAGTGATTCAATTCTCAAACCATAAGGTTGATTTCCTTGGCAAGCAGCCGCTATCCTGTGATTATCTAGGGGCTTTCCAAAAATCACCTCATTAATATAAACTTGGGTGTGGTTGAAAGGGGCTTATCAAGAATAATAAAAGACACCAATTTCACCTTTATCTCTCAGAAGTTATTGCAAAGATAAAATTGTTTCCATAGAATCGGTATTACTTATTGGATAATATGTTACTCCATATAGAGAAAGATAATTCAAACCAAATGTTGCCTTGGAAATAACTCCCAGATAGATACCGAGCAAAATGTGGAGGTTTAAGGTCACAAGTTTCCCAAGTTTGTTTGTGTTTTGACCCTGTTGTATAGGAGGCTGTCCACAAAGGACTTTTTTTTTTTTTTGATCCTATGAATCTTATTTTAGTATGCCCAAATAACAAAGGCTTCATTCTTCTTTCATCCAGAACAGTTTCTCAGGATAATTTTATGCTGCTGGAAATTCTGAAAATAAGATAACAATGCAGAAATGGAGTAGGGGTTCCTGTGTGCACCTGGTTGCCTCCCTGGCAAAGAAAAAGGTGTTCTTACCACTTGCTCTAGAATGCAAATTCCTTAAGTTCTAGGTTTCTCAGCTGTGATCCTGCCCACTGCACATCAAGCATCCATCTAGACGCATCCCACTGCCCCATGAAATGGGAATCAAGCACAAATATTCTGATGCTCCTGCTGCTTGCTAGGCTATCACTAATACAGTTTTTATCTCTGACATAGGAATCTCTTACCTTTTGTTAGCATCCATGGAACTGTGGGAGGTTAACTTATTAGTGTATCGTTCTTTTGGTGTGTGTTTATTGCTTCTGGAATCCCTACACATTGTCAAATTTATTAAGTAAGGTAACATCCCCAGAGCAGGTCATATAGATAATACATTGTTATAAAATATTTTTGAAAAATTAACCTACTTTGTTTTGTAAATAGTATCTAGGTGACTGAACACAATGTTGGACTGAGGGCGAAGACCAGAATTCTTGTCCCTACTTGCCAGTAATTAACTATTAGATCTTGAGTAAAAAGGTAATGTGGTTAATATTCATTGAGTATTTATTGTGTGTATGGCATCTTGCTAAGTTAATATATCATTTAATAGTCATGTATTATACTCAATTGAAAGATTAGAAACTGAGGCAGAGTGATAGGCAGTTCTCTCTAGTTACAGGACTAATAGGAAGCAGATAAAAAAAAAATCTGGATTCAGGCCATTCAGCTCCAGAGTTATACTTTTAACTTTTTTTTTTTTTTTTTTTGTATAATGAAAAGATTATGAATGTTGGAAACAGACATACCTTTGCTGATATGTGGGTGTAACTCTATTGTATTTGTGGATCTAGGCAAATTACATAAGCTTCTAAACCTCATTTCCTACAATGGTGGAACACTTAACCTACTCTGAAGGGTGTTTATGTGAATTAAACCAGATCATAGAGGTGGTATCTCCTTGCACATTGTTTGGTATCTTATTGGCTTTCGGTAAATTTTAATGTCCTTTCTCCCAGTGCTTCTGAAATATGTATGTGCCATCAACTGTTTTATGTTTAACCTTGTAGATCTTTCTTTAAAGTGTTAAGTTTATGTTCTCATTTTGTATAACAGCTTTTTCAAAATGATTTTACATTTCAAAAACTCATTTTTCCCACTACCTAGCTCGATGATAAAAGTGGAAAAGTCTTATCTTACCATATTCTGTGCTTTTTGAAATAACTCTCCAAATAGAGGATTAAATGAAAATTCCCTGACTCTCAGATGTACCTAAAAATAAATGGTAGATGTGGTCATATAATTTAATGTTTGAAAAATGATACTTTCTGCAATAATTTACTTAGGAGGTCAACTAATTCTTAGAAGGTAGTTATTGTAACTTTTCATTACTGATGATGATAAATTCTATTTTATAACACATATATAAAATCCTGACTTCATAATACTTTTTCCATCAGTTAACAATGTGTTTGTTATAAAAGAAAGCTATAATGCCTTGATGAAAATAGTGAATAGTTCATAAAATCTATGCAGCTCGAATTGGTCTCATAATCTGTTTGCAGTTAAGGAACAAAGTGGTTTATGTTATTGCATGTATTATTACTGATTCTGATCATTTAATTATCAGTTAAGTTTAATCCAAATATTAACTTTGAGAGCTCATACATATTTTAGAACAAATATAAACAAAAAGACACCTTAGGGAATGGTTATATTGTATTGATATAATTAAATTGCAGGCTGCCAATTAAGAACACATGTATTATTGTGAATTCCTAAGCTTAAAGACAAAGAAAATTACATAAATTCAAAGAAAACTGCCTAACTGAAAATTGAAAGAAAAAAACTTTAAAGTGATTTTTATAAACATATTTTTATAATCATGTTGTTTCTAAGCAAATGGCATGATTCAATTTTTTTCCTACAAGGAAAGAATGTTGCCTTAGACCATCACAAGATAAACAATTTAAATAAATAATTCATTATTAAATAATAAAATGTTCTTTTTTAGAAATTTGCACTAATTTCAATGTGATGATGAATTGTAAATTTGAGAGTACTAAGCACAGAGATAGATCGTCAGCTTCTTTTGTGCACATCAGAGGCCTATTTCAGATACAGACTTCCTTCTCCCAGCTGCCTGGCTTCACAGAAGTTATGGAAGGAAGTGATAGCAGGAGTTCAAGGCACACTATGAGAGTACAGCTAGTCTTATTTTTCTTTCTTTACGACAACTTCCAAATTACAGCCTTTTTGCCCAGAATCCCAATATTTAGTATAGAGGATTCCTTTAATGAAATAATTTGACTTGCTTTATCTATTTTTAAAATTGTCTAACTTGAATTACCAACTGTGTTAATTCCTATCTGAAGAATTTGCTGTGTATTTAATTTTGTCTTCAACTTATTAAAGTTTAGTTTTCTTATAATTTTGTCTTTTAGGGCTGAGTATCCTTACAATGCAATTTTTTTTTTTTAATATTGTATCATGAAGACCAGGCCCAAAGAGAGCTGGAATTGAATACTTGCTATCTACTACAATCTGTATCACATTTTTAAGTTGTTTAACTTCATTGAGATACAGTTTCTTTATGGATTAACTTCACATGTTTTTTTTTATGGTTTGGATTAAATTACTCAATGAGCTACTTGGCATAGTGAAAAATCAAGTGAAACTCAACCTAAATGGTGCTTATTTATAGAACTGCATGTTTAGTTGTTTTAGTATTTTTCAAAAGCCTGGCCTAAAGTCTGGCGAACAGTTGGAAGATTCCTTAACAATGGATATTTGCCAGATGCCAAAGGTCATATGATTTGTTCTAATAAAGAGAGTATATTAACAAGAGGATGTATGATTGGAGACACCGAGTGATCACATTTTGTAAAAATCTTTGTTTTTCTTTTAAAAGATTTTATTTACTTAAGAGAGATATCAAGAGAGAGCACTAGTTGGGGGAGTGGGAGAGGGAGAAGCAGGCTCCCTGCTGAGCAGGGAGCCCAGCTTGGAACTTGATCCCAGGAACCTGGGATCATGACCTGAGCCGAAGGCAGACGCTTAACCGACTGAGCCACCCAGGAGCCCATTGTTTGTTTGTTACAAAGATTTTATTTATTGGGGCCCGTGGGTGGCTCAGTTGGTTAAGCGTCAGACTCTTGATTTCAGCTTAGGTGGTGATCTCTAGGTCATGAGATTGAGCCCCTCGACGGGCTCGGCACTCCGTGTGGACTCTTAGGTTTTGCTTCCCTCTCTTTTTTTTTCACTCCCCCTATATTAATCAGTTTTGTTTCTTAAATTCCACATATGAGTGAAATCATATGGTATTTGTCTTTCTCTGCCTGACTTAATTCGCTTAGCATAATACACTCTAACTCCATCCACATCATTGTAAAAGTCAGGATTTAATTCTTTTTGATGGCTGAGTAATATCCCATTATATCTATATCTGTATCTATATCACTTTCTCTTTATCCATTCATCAGTGAATGGACATTTGGGCTTTTTCCAAAATTTGGCTATTGTTGCTAATGCTACTATCTTCAGAGGACTTCATGGCAACACTAATCTGTACCACATCCTCATAGATGCCACGGAGCTTTTTAGTTTACCAGGAAAGGAGAATCACAAAGACTTCTACTTGAACTTTCCCTCTCAGGTTCTCATGTAGTATAAAAGGAAGAAAACACAGAGAACTGCTAAATTCTACTTCAACTGGGCTTCCAGGACTTAGAATATAACCAAGGCTATTTTGCACGCCTACAATGCCCATTGTGAGAGGGACTTGGGACAAAGTTCATGTATCCTGTATCACTATACCTAGTATTTTCACATGGAATTCAGGAAAATCACTGAGTCTTTTCCCCCAACATATCCTTTCCCATTTGTCTCTGCATCATGTTCTTCCCTAAAGAGATTCTGCACACTGTACTACTTACTCATTGCTAGATGGCACGGGGACACAGGAAAAGGCAATTCTTGATCTCATTTTTATTGGTCATTATTTGATATTTCGTTTTCTCCATGATGTAACCAGCTCAGTTTAACTAGTGGTTACTGTCAGCCTCCCTCCTCTCTATTCCTCAGGCTTCTGTTGAGGTGTTTGTTGTCTCAGGGCCTCTGGTCAGTACACACCTCACTAAGGAGTCCCCTCATCTTGGCTGTAAAGACTATTCACTCCTATATTATTTTTTATTTGCCTTTTTTCTCATGAGATAAGGGAACTCCTGGCCCATGGGATACGTGAGACTATCTGTGGCCTCTGAGCCCCACTCTCCATTCTGGATTCACGCAAGCCTGTGACTAGCAGAGTTCAAGTGAGACAAGTGTCCCTTACTACTAGGCCCTTTTTTTTCTTGTCTCAGTATGTATGCATGTGTGTTGCATGCATGTGTGGGCTTCTAAGTGTTCAAATTCTACTTTGATTCCTGCTTTTCAAATTCTCTTCCTTTTAGCCAGCCCAGAGCATTTTATCTAGCATAAAGGAAAAAGCAAGGGTGAGAAGACATAGTCTCCACTTGTCCCCATTTCAAATCTATCCTGTTTAACAACAAGATGGTGGCTGTGGAACATAGAATTAATTTTTGTTTTCTAATGTGGATTCTTGCTGATTTGCTCATCCACCTAGCTGTTAATGGTTGTTCAAACAGTAGGGTAGGAAAGAAAACATTAATATTTTTATATACAATGCTGCCAGAAATCAATACTTTACTTACCTTCCTTCTATATGTAATTTGCATTCTTAAAACCATTTTTAAATTTATTTTCCTGATTTATGATTATATGACTAAAGCTTCATCAAGAAGAGCTGTTGGTGGCGCCTGGGTGGCTCAGTCGTTAACCGTCTGCCTTCGGCTCAGGTCATGATCCCAGGGTCCTGGGATCGAGCCCCGCATCGGGCTCCCTGCTCCACGGGAAGCCTGCTTCTCCCTCTCCCACTCCCCCCGCTTGTGTTCCCTCTCTCACTGTGTCTCTCTCTGTCAAATAAATAAACAAAATCTTTAAAAAAAATTAAAAAATTTAAAAAAATAAAAAAAAAGAAGAGTTGTCACTGAAATCTATCTTAACTATCACTTCAGCTATGACAATTTACATTGATATCTGGAAGTCCTCAAGAGTATGCTTTTGCGTTTTCTTTGTCAATTAGGCATTGCACATTTTGGAAGGTTTTTGTTTTTGTTTTTGTTTTTTTTAGCATAAACCAGTGATAAAATTTTTCTCAGATAAGCATATCTTACATATTTCCAAATACAAAGACATTTTTGATCTTATTAAATATTACATAATTTACTCACATTGATAGATTGAATGAGTTTGATGCATAGATACCCATGTAATTCTCTTCCACATATGGGTAGTTTTCACTACATTTTTATGACTGGAAGTGACTGTGTTTTTGGGGAAATTAAAATTATGTCATGAAAAAACACTAATCAAAAGGCTTGAGCATTAATACACATTCTACTGAGTCACCACCATAAGATTTTGGACAAGTTACTGACCCACCTGAGTAATTTTTTCATGTTCCAAAAGAAGTATAAAATTACCAAGATTTATATTTATGAATTCTTTTCTAGAAAATGACTCTGATACACATTTATATTAAAAAGTATATATAACTGGGCACCTGGGTGGCTCAGTTGGTTAAGCGACTGCCTTCGGCTCAGGTCATGATCCTGGAGTCCCGGGATCGAGTCCCGCATCGGGCTCCCTGCTCAGCAAGGAGCCTGCTTCTCCCTCTGACCCTCCCCCCTCTCATGTGCTCTCTCTCTCTCATTCTCTCTGTCTCAAATAAATAAATAAAATCTTAAAAAAAAAAAAAAGTATATATAACTGCACATAACTTACCACAATTATATTATTCAGATATACATGATATGTAGGTGGAAACATTAACACTGTGTTATAAATCACCAGTGGTGAAATCATAATGGATACATTACGTTGCATTTTTCATTTTTATTATATGAAAATTCATTTCATTAAAATTGAAAAAATAGGACCATAATCTTAGTTAATAAGTCAAGGTAAAAAGATGCGAGTGTATACGCTTCTATAAGATTTAAATATTGTTACAAATATATAGCATTACAGGAAACAAATGAACATGCAATTCACCAAGAGAGAGGCTGAATAAAATAAGTTACATACTGTGTCTTATGGCCAAAGGTAGCTAATTTAAGTTGATTAAAAAAATTAAAGCATACTTATGTAAGAGTTAGTGATGCATGGTGTTTTCATTTTATTCTATATCTTTGAGTATATATTCCATGAAAATGTTTTACATACGTGGATACAACATGGACAGATAGCTAGAGATTGTGGTCTTCTACTTCATTCATAGACAGAGGTATTAACTTTAAGTGTTTAAATTAACTACAGAGGATCTGTTAATAAATGTTATCCCAGAAAAATGAATGCAAGAGCAACTATGGGGGAAAGGGAGGAGAGGAGGTGGCAAACTGGTTGGGTGTGATGTTGATAAAGGCTGTATGCAACAGAATATTCTATAGGTGGTGTTAGAAGACAAACAAGCTCTTCTTTCTCACAAGCATGGCTGTGAGAATTGTACATTCATAGTACTTTGCTCATACGTTATTACATTGTTCACCAAAAAAAAAAATTTTGTATTTTTAGTATGTTTTTTAGATTAAATGATTTTGTTAGCATATGATACTAAAATACCTATCAAAATTGTGTCACTATTACTCTTCCTTTTGACTGCTATAAATGTATTCTCAAAGAAATTTTAAAATTAAAAAAAGAACAAATTAAATGTTAAACACCTATGCAGATATTTCAGAAAAAGGATCATTTTTAGATTTTTTTAAAGATTTATTTATCTATTTTAGAGAAAGAGAGAGAGCAGGGGGAGGAGCAGAGGGAAAGAGACAAGCAGACTCCACACTGAGTGTGGAGCCCAATTTGGGGCTTGATCTCACGACCTTGACATCATGATCTGAGCCAAAATCAAGAGTCGTATGCTGAACCAGCTGAGCTACCCAGGCACCCTGAGAAAGGATCATTTTTTTTTTTTTTTAAAGATTTTATTTATTTTTATTTGAGAGAGAGACAATGAGAGAGAGCGAGTACATGAGGGGGGGAGGGTCAGAGGGAGAAGCAGACTCCCTGCCGAGCAGGGAGCCCGATGCGGGACTCGATCCAGGGACTCCAGGATCATGACCTGAGCTGAAGGCAGTCGCTTAACCAACTGAGCCACCCAGGCGCCCAGAGAAAGGATCATTTTAATGGAACAAATATGAGAAAGATGCTATAAAAGTCTAGTCCCTTTAAAGCAAGTATCCTAGTATATTTCTTCATTATTCGAACACATTGACTTGAAGTAACATATAGTTACATAAAAACTGGTTATTGGTTATTTCTTTTAGAGACAAGCAATTAATAATAATTTGTATTTACCCAAATGTTTTAGTAATAATTATAATACCTTATTAAGTTAAATTATTTTATATATGCAACATTTATTTCTTCTACTAAAATGTTTGGTTCAATTCATAAGACATTTTATCATAACTTTATTTATAAACATATGAAATGTCTACATTTGATTGCTTCCCTTTTTAATATTATATTTAAATGTACTTGTCTGGATATTACAAGGGCATATATTAGTCCCAGTTCACATCTGTCATTTATCAAAAGAAAAAAATAACAGACTGTATTCATGAAATGGTGGTTGAATCAATTTTGAATTAATTATGGAGCCACTGTGAAATGTATATAGATAGAACAAGAAAATTTTATATTTTTTTTTAAAAAAGAATTTCCTATTTGCTCCCAAGTCTGTAAAACAGCATCCATTAGGCATTATTAAAAAAAACAAAAAAACAAAAAAACAAAACTTTATCTACCTATTTATGTACCCTGCAAATTACATTTGCTTTATAACTGAGGTCTGGCACCCTAAGATCTAAAATTCACCTCCAGTATCTTTGAAACTGTAACTGTGGCACCCAATAGAATTACTTATTACTCAAATTTTAAGATATCTGAAGTTAGAACCAAAATTTCAGTTCTGAACTATGTTACTATATCAAGAATTGTACCACTTAACTATTTTTAAATTAATTTTAAGTGATAAAATTCTAAAGTTTGTTAATAATCCTAAAATATTAGATCTTGTCTTTTTATAAGTGTCAATTGTGAATAATTTCCCTGCAAGAACTTAATTGGTTAAACAAATCTGAACAAAGCCAGGTAAATCTCAGGTTTAATTTGGATACATTTATCTAAGTCCTTCAAATTCAGTCATTACACAGTGACAGACTAAATATGAATGTAACTAATTGGTAAAAAATCTCTTAATTAACAGAAGTTTTAGTTCAAACAGATGCAAATACAAAGGTCAGTGTGTCCCGCTGGGTGAAAGATTTTACTCCATGATAGGCAAAAGAAAAGTGCAAGAGAATTAAAGGCCTAGAGACAGATGTGTGGAAGAAGTAAGTGTCTGAATGCATGATTTAAAAGTGTGCTTGGAGTGTCCTGAAAACTTATTTCCATGACAGTGTAAGAGTGCAAATGACATGCTTTAATGAAGTGACAACAGAATGTCAAGAAGACTGAATCAGATTTATTGGTGTCAAAATCTGCCCTTGCCAATAGGATTCATATATTTACAGTAAGAAAAATCCTTAAATTAAGCTAACAAAAGTTTCTGTAATTAGGCATGTTTGAAATGCATTAATGGATACTGAAACTCTGATTCTTAGAAGGAACAAACCTGCAGGCGTGTGCACATATAAACACATACACAAGCTACATGAAATAAACACATATCACACACAAACATACATATCAGCAACTCACCTCATTGACAACCATAATGGCATTTAAAGAGGAAGAGGCCTTTATTTTTATATGGAGATAGCAGAATAAAAGGAAACTAAGCAGAGAACACTCATAGAACCTGATATTTTCTTTTGTAGATTCTGATAAGACTTTTTTTTTTTTTCCCTAAACTTTACCAAACTAAATTTTGACTTTGGAGAAGATATTACTCAATTGGAGGTTTAAATTTTAGAAACTTCTAAAGTAAAACTTATTTTTTGATTTCATATAATAGGTGGATCAAGGGAAATAGTACTTAAAGAACAAACAGAAACCTTGAGGTCTCATCTACATGTAGACCTGATTTACATGACAAGATCCTGGGCTTCCAAAGCAGTAATAGGATGAGTCTTTTTCAAGGTTTTGGGGAGGGTGACTGTATTTGCATGTGGAAGTAATGTAGTTAATTTGTGGCCAGAGAGTAAACTGTGGTAGATTAAAGATGGCCACCATTTTTTGCGGTTACTTTCACCAGGGGTTAGAATAAAATTCTTTTATCTTGACTTGGGCCAGCCAGAGTGACTTACTTGACCAATAGAATGGGGAGAGTGATAATATAGGGCTTCTGAGACTAAGTTATAAGAAGACTTGTAGCTTTCACTTAGAACTCTTGGAATGTTCATTCTTAGAACCCAACTGTCATTCCACTGGAAGAAGCCCACACCCAAGGAGCTCAGTTGAAAGCTCCAGAAGGAAACAAAAGGAATCCTACAACTGAGAGTCCTAGCTGGGCCACTGATCAAAAACCAGCATCAATGTGCCATGTGTGAATCACACTGACAGTAAATCTTGTAGCCCTACATAAGTCACCTTGGTTGTCACTATGTGAAGTAGAGAAGAGCTGCCATCTGAGCATTTCCCAAGTTGCAGATTTGTGAATAGAATAAATAATTAATGTTGTTTTAAGTTATAACTTTGCCCAAAACAGCAGATAATCAGAACAGTCATGTATCATGCTACATTCACACTAAAATATTCATGTATCCTTATATTCTCTGGTTACACATCTCAAGCATTCACCTGATACTCTCCTAACTGTCTCCAAACCTTATCCAGGTCTATTGGCACATTTGCAGATATGTTCATATTCCTACTGAGGGTTCAGGAAACTCTGAGAACCCCTCAGGCCCATTATTTACAATCTCAGCTCAGTCACTGCTGTTGTGAGGCATGTGGATCTCTCTAGGACAATCTTTCTAGAGGCTATCGTTAGAAGATAGGCAATAATTTTTGTATTCTGAAATTTCAAAACATAAATGGATGGTTCTTTTTCTTTCCTCCCCCCTTCTTCTTCCTAACTCAAATGCTAAAAACTTCATGCCCACATTTAAGTTCATGTTAAATTGCATCAAATTCTCATTGACTGGATGAAATTTAATCCTCTTTTAAGATGGGATTTCTTTCTTTACATAATCCTGTATTATCCCTTTTCCTATATTCTGAATTTCTGTGTATGATTTATTTTTTCAAAATTCTCAGCCCATAGGATTAAAATAATTATTTGATAAAATTAGATCTTGGAATTGAAGGCTCTTTTTAGGTGGAGTTTATCTTTCATGCATTGTGTTACTCTATTTTAGAACTCAGTATTAAAAAACAGATTCTTTATTTCAACCATATCATTTTCTTCTAGACAGTATATATAGAAATTCTTAACTGCTGAATCAGTAGTTGGGGTGGTATCATGAGCACAAGGAGGCAAAGGTAGATCAACCTTGATTTTCACTCAAAATATTCTTATTATTATTATTATTATTATTATTATCATTATTATTATTATTATCATTATTATTAACAATGCCTGGCTTCATAAACAAACTTATAATAAAAAGGTTTTTTTTTTTTTTAAGCCAGGAAGCAATATTTTGTTTTAATGCTATCAAGCCAAATAATCAAGTCTCCAGGAATACTTAAAGCCTCAAAAATTCTTTATCTACTTAATTCTCACTCTTACCCCAAATGTCACTAGCTTTTTGATAAAAGTGCAATTACAGGAAATTGCTCTAGCAGAAATATTTTGGCAACCACAGTAAACCAATCAATAGTACATCAGGTTCATAATGGTGTAAACTTTAAGGGAAGGAGTGAACATGTTTGCTATAAATGCTTCTCACCAGAAATGTTGGCAATTATACAAAATATTTAAACCTCAGTTGTCAAATGAGCACCAATGGGGGAAATTTATAAGTAAGGCTAATAGATTCAAGCCACAAAATCTAAGTATATAGCAATATTCAGAATGATATTTTGTGAAAATAATCATTTCTATAGTCTATATATTTTATATAATCTCTCCTTTCAATAATTTTGTTTAAAAGTTTTTGACCTCAGTAAACAGGAACACTGAAACTTAGTGTTTTCCTATAATTTGGGAGGCATATAACAAATGGAGGCACTACCCCTGGAGTTCTTCCAGAGATAATGATTAACCAAGACAAGTAAAATGAAGACCACCCAGAAGATGAGAGCTCATCTCTACAGACATTTTAAAGATTTCCTTTAATTCACTATCTCTGTCCTGACTTACCCTAATCCTTATGCTTTCTGTATCCCCCTTAAAATATCTAATCTCTGGTGCTAATATAACTAAGCATGATTAATTTTAAAATCTGACATAGAAACGTGAATTACCACTTGGCTAGTATCCCAAGATAAATGTTTCTAAAAAAGGGAACTCTAATCCATGTGATGCATTGAGGATACATTTGTTTTGGTGAATTTTCTGCTTCTCCTTGGCAACTGATGGTCAGTATCCCAGAAAAGAGAAAGAGAGAGAGAGAGAGAGAGAAAATATATGAATATCCTGTGTTCCAATATTTGCTGATAATCAGATGTTTGGAATTTATAACACATTTTCTTATAGAAATGATATTATCTATAGATGTTTGAAAGCCCATGTGTTCTTAGTTTGCCAGGAGGAACATTCAGTGTTAACCGCTGGACCAGTGATTTCTAAGCACTAAATAGTAGGGTGCCTTAGAATCAATGGATAGACACTTGGCTATAACAGACTATAGTTCTTAATTTACAAGAAATACAAGGATATATTTATAAAACTTTTTAAAAATACATGTTTTTAAATCAAAGGCCAACATGATACTCACTGATAAAGTCTTTCTACCAAAGTAAGAATTCATGAATATAATATCCACTACTATTATTTTATGAAAGCCTGATTAAAAATGTCTATTTATTCCAGAAGATTTACATGTGTCAGGACTTACTCTAGAAGCTATAAATACAACTGTGAATGGTGAAGAAAAGGCATCTGCCTTCACAATGGTTACATTTTAGTTGGGAACCAACAATAAAGACAGATAATTTCAGATTTGGGCAGGAAATGTCTCCCAGGAAAGTAATAGTTATGCTGGATGTTTATTGCTGATAAGGCACCAATCACATGACTATGTTGAAAAATAATATTCCAGAAAGAATGAACATCTTGCTTGTGTGAAGGTATTGATTTGGGAATAAGTTTAGTGTGTTCAAGGATAGAAAAGAAAGTGTAATTGAGACACAATAAAGAAGAGGATATAGGTACAAAACAACATTAGTAGAAAGGGTCTTAATCATGTAGGGTTTTAAAGGTCACTGCCAGCAGTTTAGATTTTAACACAAATATAGTCACTGAGAGATTTTTAAAGATTTCTTCTTTTAAAAGGCAATACAATCAAATGAGAATCCATTGCAATAAACATGAGGACTGAGAAAAATAGAATAAAAAGTCATTGTCCCAAAATCTATAGTACATGTAGATATAGATTTGTTAAATAATTTAGAGGAAAAGAATTCCATTCAAAATGCCCACAATATCAGACTTGGGAGGAAATGGAAAAATATGATACATTAATTGCAAAGACAGAAACAAACAATATTTATGGCATCATTCACCATGAATAGCTTTGTACTCAAGAACAATGAAAAAAAGTTAAAAGCAAAAAAGTCAAGACCTTGTAATGAACATAGTAATTATTAACAACAGGAATATGAGCCTGTTAGAACCAAAGAAATTTCAATAATTTTCTCATGCAATTGGATGTATTACAGTAGACAGCTTTACAATGTCATGTTAGTTGTCTTAGTCTTGCAATAGTTGGAGTTTTTTGTTTCTTTGGTTTTTCACCTGATGAAAGAAACAACCCTATTTGTATTATTCAAGAAAAGATTTCCAAGTCAGTGCACCAGCAAATACTTCTGTGATGAAATTTGGCTCACTTAAATTGTTGAGTATTTTCATACACACAAAAATTATGATTTTATTAGTTCATGGTAGTAAAACAGACTTTAGGAAACTCATTCTACTGGTGGCACCCTTCCATGCTTACACACCTCTCCAGAAATGAAATTGATGGTCTGATCCACTTTCCCCAAAATTGTGGATTTGAGATCAGATGATTAAAGAAAATCATCTAATTTCAACCCTTATGCCTTAACATTTTCCAGTTCACTTTTCTCAATTATTATAGAGTGTGAATGAAAAACTACTGGTGGAAACTATTAAAACACAGTGCAAAAGGATATTAAAAAATAGCAGATATCTGTTTCAGCTCAGAGACAGAGAACAGGAAAGATGTCACTCCCCCCATCCCTTACAAGACTGCACATTATAGATTTCTTGTGAGCTCATAAAACTGAGAACCAAAGGCAAACTGCCCTACTAAAATCAAGAGCTGGATCCGAGACTTCAGTGAGACACAAAAATTGAGCATTTGCTTACCTCGGCAAAAGTGCCAAAGGCCATAAAGTCTGGGGGATGCTACAAAAAACTGGACAGGAAGTGTTGACAAATCGCTAGAGGCAAAGTTTGGGCAAGCAATGTCAGTAGGGGACACAAGCATAGGGAAGTCCCCTCCTCTTTATTGTATTTTCCTCCAGGAACCCATCAGGCTCTCAGTGAGAAAAATCCTGAAGAATAAGGAGAAAGCCCATCCTTCCCCAGATTGCCACCACCCCCCACAGTGGCACAAGCTGGTAGATGGGAAGAACAGTCACTGCAAAGCCACCCAGACACATTTACCCTATGTCCTCAGGCTATTAAATTAAAAAGGCAATAAATTTAAATGAAGAGAATTACATAATATAAATTCTCATAATAGAATTAAATTAGACATTAATAACTGAAGGATATCTGGAAAATCTGCAAATATTTAGAAATTTAAAAATAAACTTAGAAGCAACTAGGGAACAAAAGAGGAAGTATCAGGTAAACAATAAAAAATAAACTTTTGAAATAAATTTAAAATAAAAAAAACAATTATCAAAATTTGTAGGATTCAGCTAAGGCAGTGCTTAAAGGTAATTCTTTTTCACAAATGCACATAGTAAAAAAGAAGAAAGACTTAAAATGAAAACCCTAAGCTCCCACCTTAGGAAACTAAAGAAAAAAATATATATGCTAAACTTACAGGCAGCTGAAGGATTAAAATAACAAAAATCAGAACAGAAAACAGTAAAATTTAAAATAGGAAGCAGTCGAGAGAATAGGAGAAGCAAAAGTTGGTTCTTCGAAAATATAAATAAAATTGATTGAAAACATGAACCACAACATGTATGTCACAACCTCATAAACATTAACTCAAAATTGATCATATCCATAAAGGCAAAACATAAAAATATAACATTGCTGAAAGAAAATGCAGAATATCTATGTGATCTTGGTTTGGAAATATTAAAAGATTGGTCTTTATCAAAATTAAATACTTTGTTCTGTGAAACTTACTTTTACAAGAATAAAAAGACAAGCTATAATCTTAGAAAAAATGCTTATATACCATATATATTTTAAAGAACTTCTATCCAGAACATATAAAGAATTATTAAAATAGCAACTAAAAAATCAATTTAAAATGATTAAAAGTATATGTATTAAAAATATACTGATGACAAATAAAAAGCTCAAAAGAGGCTTTACATTCTTATTACTAAGAAAATGCAAATTACAGCCAGAATGAGATAACACTACACATCTATTTGAATGGCTAATATTTAAAAACAAAAACAAAACAAAAAAGCCTAATGATACCGAATGTTAGCAAGGATGTGAAGCAACAGGAACAATATGGATCAATTTTAAATGAATTTTGATAATGAAGGAGCCAGATGTGAAAGGCTACATATTATATGATTTCCATTCATATGACATTCTGTAAAAGGCAAAACTATAGGTCTAGAAAACAGATAAATGATAGAGATTGGGGGTGGAGACCTTTTCTACAAAGGGGACACGGGGAATTTTAAATGATAGAAGCTATTTCACATTGCGTTGGGGTAGTGGATACATGACTGTATATTTATCAAAACACACAGAACTGTTCATCACAAATTTAAATGTATGCTAGTTTTAAAAAATTATGAAATAAACTCTCAAAAATAAATAAAAATAATCATGAACCAGGATGTCAAAGGATCCCAAGATAGAATGCAGACGACAAATGAATGGGATTGTCATAAAAATCTATGACCTAAGAGCACTAAATGGGGCATGGGAGGGACAGCAGACATGGTAACTTTGAAAAATGGTGTTTTGACTGCAAATTCTAAGTTAAAGGCAAAATGAATAATACATAAACATTGTAATCAGTAAGTTTATTTTTCATGACGTATGGGTTAACAATTCTGATACTACTTTTTATACATATTGGGGTTGAACAAATAAGTGAACGGATGGTGAATGATGAGATCCAGATTTTTCACTGTCAGAGAGAAAAGTTACAAATCAGCAGGAGGGCCAGGCTATAATGAATCCTGCGGTGCTGTATTACAGTTGGAAACATCAGCATGAACTTATGTTTATTTGTGTGTGTGTGTGTGTGTGTGTGTGTGTATGGATAGATAGATATAGACATACGTAAGGATATGTATGTGTTTTCACATATATACATATACATACATATAGTTGGGTAGATACAGAAACAATTATTATAAATATGAATATAAATGGATTGGTATACATATATGTACTATCTGGTTCTTTCTGCCTAGAGCACCTAGAAGCAATGACGCCAGTAACATATAACACTACCGACACTTAAATCTTATTTCTAAATACTAATCTCCAGTAAAAGGATGCTGGACTCCTTGGAGCAATGGTTGATTCTAGACTGGGGAAAGCAAAATACAAGAGGAGCCTGGAACTCTTGTAGCACAAAATGTAAGGAAGTACTCAAAAACAAAAGGATAAGGGTATGTCAAAGGGAAGCAGGAGTCAACCTAAAGATTTCCCAGTGCCCAAATCTGGAAAAATATTAGCAACAAAATAATTAACATAGTTCCAGATAATAACCCAAAGTATAAAATAAAAATACATGAATATCTCCCGATATAATGAATGATTGCAAAAGTAAATAAATGAGAAGAGACAAATCTTACAGAAGCATCCTAAATAACATGTACACATACTGTTTCAGGAAGTGGAAGTTAGCTCTCCCACTCATCATGTGAAATGGATTTCATTGTAGAGAAAGGGAAAATTAGCACCCTCCAGTGGAGAAGATGACCCCGATGTCCTAACCAAGTGACCAGATTAAAGCTACCAATGATGTCATGTGGCTATCTTGTTGCCCTTGTGTGATGCAATGGGATGGGAATGGCACATCACTTCTAAAGACCCATAACTCCAGTCTGATTATGAGGTACAAACCTCAGAAACCCAAATCAAGTTAAAACTAGGGACATCTTTTAAAAGACTTTCCAAGTACACCTCACAACTGTCAAAGTTATCAAACCTGAGGAAAGACTCAGAAACCACAATAGGCTAAGTAGACATGATCACTAGATACAATGTTGTATCCTGAATTGGATCCTGGAATAGAAAGAGTACAGTCATGGGGAAACTGGTGAAATCTAGGGTCTGCATTTTAGTTAATATTAACTAAATATCGTTGGTTTCTTACACATGACAAAGATATCATGATAATACAAGATGATAACATTAGGGAAACTGAAATTCTGTTTCTGAATTTTCTGTAGAAAATTCTGAAATTTTCTATACTGTCTTTGTGAATTTTCTGTAAAACTAAAATTATTAAAAACCAAAAATTATTAAAGAAAACTAAGAGTCTATATTTCCACACTTTATAGAATAAAACACGGGGTAATGGTGCCTATTTTCTATCGATATTGGTATTGCAAAACTGAACAGTTACATGACAATATGCAAATATTAAGTGACAAAAAACTAAGATTGGTCTATTTTTATAAAAGAAAGATGCTGGGTTTTCAGTTACAAATCAGGAGAAGTTAAAAAAAAAGCAATAATATATTTATCTTTTTTCAATTTTGAACTTAAAAATACTGCTGCCAAAAATCAAACAAATCTGCATTATTTCACAGAGTATTTGTATGTGTGATATTGTGATTTCTAATAAGAAATACATTATTTGATCTTTGTCTCCATTTCTGGCATAGAATTCCTAATGCCCTTGGAATTCCTAAGCTATGGCAGTGATAAGGATGTCTTTTGTCATGTTAATGAAGCGACTTTTGGACCCTGTGTAAGGATGAAGGCTGGTTGCCAGGGAAACCAATCCTCTGATAAGAGGGTTAGAACTTCAGTCTCATTGCCTGACCTCAGGGGAGGGGAAATGGACTGGAGATTGAATCAATTTCCAGTGGCCAATGGTTTAATCAGCCATGACTACGTAATGAAGCTTCCATAAAAAAACAAAAGGACAGAGTTTATAAAGCTCTGGGTTGGTGAACACAGGGAGATGTGGGGAGAGTAGTGTGCCTGGAGCGAGCACCAAAGATCCATGCCCCTTCTTCATACCTCGCCCTAGGTATCTCTTCCATCTGGCTCTTCCTGGGCTATACACTTTCATAATAAACTGGTGATCTAGCAAGTAAAATATTTCCCTGAGTTCCATGAGCCCGTCTACCAAATTAAACAAGCCCAAGTTGGGGTCCTTGGAATCTCCAATCTATAGCTAGTCCATCAGAAGCCCAGGCTTTCAATTGGTGCCTTAAGTGTGCCTGTCCCATGGACAGGGGTGGGTAAGGGGTGGGGTTGGGTAGTTTTGTAGACTGAGCCCTCAAACTATGGAATCTGAAACTATCTACCGATAAGTAGTGTCAAAATCGAGTTGAATTGTAGGGCACCCAGCTGGTATCGCAGAGAATTAATTGCTTGGTGCCATAAAAAAAAACCCTCACCCACCCCCCACTCCCTGCCTAACACATGTTGGAATTGGGTTCAGAGCCCCTATAGTAAGGGAAATACTTTAGTAAAAAATAATTGTTATAATTTTTGTATCTACCCACTGAAATTGCTTCCTGCCTATTGTAACCTTCTGAATTTGCAATGCCTAACCTAGGCTCGCTGGAAATTATACTGGTGGTTTTTTGCTTTGTTTTTTAAGAGGTAGGAAAGCAGAGAAGATGTAGGGATTCTAGGAGACAGTATGTAGCACTTCTGTAATACTACCGAAGTCACTGGGTTTTGTTTTTGAGCTGGCCATGAAATCAGTAGTGTTAGCAGCCCAGGCCTTTAAAGCGGCCAGAGTAGGGAGCAATTAAACAGACTTGATACTGGGCACGGGGGCACCCAATCCTGGTAAATGTCTTTTTGTATAAATTTTTATAAAACAAAAAACAAACAAAAACATTAGAGTTGCTCCCATGTAGATAAAGGTGAGAGAGATCAATCTAGAGGGATGGAAGCAAGAGCAGTATCTATCCATTGCTAGAGAATAAAGGAAGGAAGGATGACTGGAGCGGGGAAGGGGAACAGGTAATTTTGCAAAACTGAACAAATTTTATTCCCATAATTTTTTCTCTCTATAAATCAAGAATTGGGCCATTACTAAGAATGAGGTATGTGGTTAGGAGATTAGGATCTTGGGATCATAAAGCTATGTAGAAATTACTTTTGTGCTATTTGAGGAGAAAAATGATTTTTTTTCCAACTTACTAAAATGGCCATAGTTTAAAAAAACAGATAATTCTCAATCTGGAAGTAAGTGAGACATCTAGGATGTAAGTATAACTTCTTTTTTTTTTTTAATTTTATTTATTTATTTGAGAGGGAGAATGAGATAGAGAGAGAGAGCATGAGAGGGGGGAGGGTCAGAGGGAGAAGCAGACTCCCTGCTGAGCAGGGAGCCCGATGCGGGACTCGATTCCGGGACTCCAGGATCATGACCTGAGCCGAAGGCAGTCGCTTAACCAACTGAGCCACCCAGGTGCCCCGGATGTAAGTATAACTTCTTACTGGTCTGATTACATCGCATCTCAGGAAGCTGAGTTCTGCTTTGTGTTTTTGTTTCTTTGTTTTCTGCCATTCTAAGTTTCCACTTTAACCACCAAAGTTTTTATTTATAAGTGTCTCACCCACAGTAATGGGTAACAGATCATGGAAACCAAAGACCAAAGTCAAAGCTGAAATTGCCATAGAAAACTACCACTCCATAATCATCTACTTTTCAGAGGCTTAGCCAAGCAGTCCTGTACCACAAAAGCCATAAAAATGTTCAAGATTGATGGCCTTAATTATGAGAGCAGTACAAAAGTCCTTGGAGCAGTGAAGTAGGCAGAGGGTTTCTCAAGTATAGCAAAAGGGTATCTTTGAATCAAATTTATTCAACTCACCATTTAAGAAGGTTACTCAGACCAGCATCTTCGGAAAGAAATATCACAAAAGGACACATTTATAATTTTTCACACATTCAATAAATACTGTAAAATATGTATATATTATGAGCTAGTGATGATATTTTATTTTATAAAATGTGTTTATGGGACTGCACCAAGATGCCGAATACCAAACCGTAGTAGTATTTGACTTCAGCTCAAATTGTTGCCGTATAAATCCATGTTATCCATGGGGTGCCTGGCTGGCTCAGCCAACAGAGCGTAGGACTCTTGATCTCCTGGTCATGAGTACAAGTCCCACGTTGGGTGTAGAGATTACTTAGAAAAAAAAACAATTAATGTTATCCAAAGCATTGTGCATATATCTATGTGAAGATGCAAGACCATGGAGTACAGAAATGAGATATTATAAATTTTATATATGTATGTGTATATTTTTCTTTGTAGGTGATATTATACAGAGATTATGTACATATATATGAAATTTACGAAGAGGCATTAAGCTTTTGTACTATATAATATCTAGATTCCATGTCATACCATCATTTGGTCCTATATTTCAGTGTCCGGCAACAACTCATGTATTTGAGATGTCCTGATGGAGATACCATGTGCAGAGAGGGTGAGTATGGCCTTAGGGAACTCTTCCAAATTAAGTGTTTTGAGATGTATTCTAATTAATTACATCTAATTAAACAGAATATCATCTAATTTTAATTGAGTTAACCATGACAAAATGGATGAGTGATTTAAAAAACAATTCTTACAAGGAAACTATGGATTGGGAACCATTATAAGTGTAAATGAGAGTCTCAGAGCTGACATGCTTCTACTTCTGCTATGAATCTGTGTTTTAAAAATGTCTGTTTACATAATATTAAATATTTTAAAGAACATCACAGATAATTATATAATTTTACCTCTCATGTTCCTCTACACATTTAAAAAAAAAAAAAAAAACTAGGAATACTTTTATGTAGACAGAATGCTAACATCACATTTAACAAAAATAAAAATATCATGTAATCTCTTGTCAATGATCAAACTTCCCTGATTTTCTCAAACTTACATTTTTATATTTGATCATTCAATCCTGCTTCTAAAACAAATCCACACATAATTTTTAAGCCAATTTTAATCAAGAGCTTGGAGTTTGTAAGCTTCTTGGACTGTGATTTAATATTTTTTTATCACCTATGGAAAATTCCTGGCAAGTATGTTTCAAATATGCCATCTTCTCCATTCTCTCTACCTTCTCCATCTTGAACTCCAATTACAAATACATGCAACATTCTCCATGTTCCTTTTTTTCTCTTTTATGCTTTTCCTTTTGTCTTGCTGTTGTTAAAAGATAAACTGAAGTATATACATATATATACATATATTTCTTTTTTAGTTTATTTGAGCAAAAATTGATTCAAATTGGGCAGCTCCAAACTGGTAGTGATTAGGAGTTCTCCATCAACAAGAGCTCAGGGAGAAACTTTGATAATGAAAATGTGAAAGCAAAGTAAAGAAAGTATTGGTTGGCTATAGCTTACACCTACTTAAGCTTTGTGATTAGTTGTCCTTAGGTTTCAATTTCACAACCTTCAAACATTTACAGGCTTAGATTCTGGTTTACTTACATAGGTCACCATGGTGTTAGAACCAGCACAGTCTAATGGTCTCCTTGTTTAATTAATTTAACTCTGTGCTTCAACCTAGATTTCCTGTTGATCAGTCCATTAATCCTCTGTTCTTTTTTTTTTTTAAGATTTTATTTATGGGGCGCCTGGGTGGCTCAGTCGTTAAGCGCCTGCCTTCGCCTCAGGTCATGATCCCAGGGTCCTGGGATCCAGCCCCGCATCGGGCTCCCTGCTCCGCGGGAAGCCTGCTTCTCCCTCTCCCACTCCCCCTGCTTGTGTTCCCTCTCTCGCTGTGTCTCTCTCTGTCAAATAAGTAAATAAAATCTTTAAAAAAAAAAAAAGATTTTATTTATTTATTTGAGAGAGAGAGAGCGCAGGTGGAAGGGAGGGGCAGAGAGAGAGGGAGAAGCAGACTCCATGCTGAGCAGGGAGCCCGACACGGACTCTGTCCCAGGACCACGAGATCATGACCTGAGCCGAAGGCAGACGCTTAACTGAGACCCCCAGGCACCCCAAACTCTATTTAATTCTTAATTTTACTTTCAAAATTTATATTGTATTCATTTATATACATCAGACCTCTTTTGAAATTCTTTGAAAACATATTAATGATATTTGTTTTAAATCCCCTGTCAAATAACTGAAATATATTAGTCACTTAGAGTTTGCATCTATTTTCTATTATTCTCACTTGGTTTTCAGGGATTAGGACATCATTTTTTTTTCTCCATGTTTTATCAAATGACTGACATTGCATTTCAAAGTCTGTCAAGGTCCAGGCTGGTGGTATATTCTCACAAAAAGCAGTAAGCATTTTTTTGCTGGGAAGGTGGTGTGCGAACAGATCATCTTCATCCTGTTCAAGGTTGATTTAGGCATTGGTACGGCTGGTTTATTTCAGATTTTTCTTTAATTTTAAGGTCTTTTACCTGGAGTGTAGCCCTTGTGCAATCTTAACCCAAACTCTGACTTTTCTCAGTGTTGCATGGCTGGCTGAAGAAAGCCCTCCTTGGCTTTTTAGTTTCCCAGTTGTTACTTTTTCCTGGTTTCTTAGAATTATTCCCTGTGCATACTTATCTTAAAAGCCTGCAGAAAACTTTGAAGTGATAATTCATGCAGATGTTTGGGTTTCTCTTCAGCCCCTTCACTGCTGGACTTGCCTCTTACAACTCAGCACTTTGGGCAGCCATGACCTTCAACATGCATATTTAGCCCAATGAGGCTGCAGCTTCACTTTGGTCTGTCTGCTGTGCCACCTACCAGCAAGTACCCGCAGGGAGAAGACTGAGAGTGTGTCCTGCGCATAAGACTTCTCCATTTCACAGGAATAGTAGCTTTTCAATTTCTGCCCATATCCTTTGTGCTACAATGTTTTCAAACAGCTTCTCTGTGTATCTTGTAATTTTTTCCTGTCTTTTCAGAGAGGATTTTTCAATGTAAGTATTGCATCATAGGTAGAACCAAAAGTTCCCATTTGGTGTGTTATATTATTTATTTATTGTTTTAGTTTTTATTTATTTATTTGACAGAGAGAGACACAGGGAGAGAGGGAACACAAGCAGGGCGAGTGGGAGAGGGAGAAGCAGGCCTCCCGCGGAGCAGGGAGCCCGATGCGGGGCTCGATCCCAGGACCCTGGGACCATGACCTGAGCCGAAGGCAGATGCTTAACCACTGAGCCACCCAGGTGCCCCGTGTTATATTATTTCTACACTATCAGAACACATAATAATTGCATAGAACATTTTCATCATTTTATTCTCTAATACTCATCTTTTAATTTTTCTTCTGTAAATAGATACATCAATGCACAAGATTATAAAGTTTATCCAATCATTCCAAGGTTGTCCAATGTTTATTTTCTAATGGATACCCTGGAGAAATTCAGGAGTTAAATGTCTCTGAGCACTGCATGGTCCTAAAAATTGGAGTCTAGAGTGTATATTTGAAAATGGTATACCTAGATAGAAACACAATCCTGCATTGCATTTTCTTTATTGATGTTCTTAAAATATTTTCTAGTATGAAATGTTGATATTTTTTTCTGGATCAAGAATTCGATAATGAAGTGGGTTTTTGTTTGTTTGTTTGTTTAGTACATACCTTTATTTTCATTTTTATATTTTTCCTTACAGTTAAAGTCCAGTAGCTTTACTGGACTATGTCTTTTTTTTTCCTTTCCAGACTTTCACATTTATTATAGGGAATGAAAGCATTATTAAATATTACCTTTACACAAACACGCCCAAATATTGCTCTTTCAAGCTTCCATGTCAATTTGATAGAGAAGTATCTGATTTTTTTTTATTTTATTATGTTAGTCACCATACAGTACATCATTAGTTTTTGATACAGTGATCCATGATTCATTGTTTGCGTATAACACCAATCCATGCAATATGTGCCCTCCTTAATACCCATCACCTGGCTAGCCCATCCCCCCAACCCCCTCCCCTCTAAAATCCTCAGTTTGTTTCTCAGAGTCCATAGTTTCTCATGGTTCGAGCTTTACTGGACTATGTCTTGATGTTGATTATTCTAGGTCTATTTCTATAGGTACCAATTCCATTTTACATTTTTAAAATGTAGTGTCAAGATTTTAATTTTAGCAATGTTTTCCTGATGATTCTAGATGTTTCTTTCTTTTCCAAGTATGTGGTGTTGATAACAAATATTGGAATATAGACACCGATTTTATCACCATTAATAGGAAGCCTCCTACTTTCTTTTAAAATTTACAAAGAAGGAAAATAATAATAAAAAAAAAATTTGCAAAGGAACATCCCCTAAGATTTGTTTTTAATGCCTGAAAATGTCATAGGTTGAAACTTTTTAAAAATGCAATTGTTGATAAAAGAACTTTCTAAAAAGTACTTTGATGCTCTTTTTAGCAGTCTTTTTCCCCAATTAAATTGATAACTCAGATCAAAGAGTATACCGAAGCTAACGTAAGATTTTCACAATTGTGCTGTACCATATGTATGACAACACATGACAGTGGTCACTGTCAATCATGGTTTTAATAAAGTAAGGCTGAAGCGCATACACACCCACCAAAGTATGTAAGGGATTTCCAAAAGACGTAGGGACACAAACTGTCATGGCTTTATTGGACATGGTGCTCTAGTTACAATCAAATCCATGGAAGAAATCCATGGAAGAAAAATGATGTTTAAGATCAAATCTATTTTGCACAAATATTTAATTCTCCTCAAATATATGCTTAAATGAGATGTACTTAGAAAACAGTGACTCTATAAGATTTCATTATCTTCTGCCCAATTTCTTAAAGATAGACCCAGATATATAACAGAATTTCTAAATTTATTTCTTTTTATTTCGGGTCATCAATTTTACCAATTTACTAAATACCTAAGGGGCAGTTGAACAAAGTCAGGAAATACACTTTATTATATAATTTGTGGTATCAAATCTTTATATTTTGCCTAATGAAGAAAAATTAGTCACATGTGTTATAAAAACATGGTATCTCAAGAATTGCCCTGAATAAAATTTAGCACATTTTCATTTTCAGTGTGGTGTGGAAAGAATGAGAACATAAAGACTAAAGTTTCTGTACTGCTATTCATGTGTACATGACCAAAACAAATCAAATAACAAAGAAATAAAATTACCAGAAAGAGTTCACCTTTATTTTTGTACAACTCTATCTAATATTATGTATTACATCTTCTACTCACTGGAATGTTTTCCATTCAAAATGCAGAGCTTTAAACTGAAAATGATTAAAACTTTTCTTTCTACAGGATTTGTAAACACAATTTTATAATCATTCTAACAATGGTTTAAAAGAATTATCTGCTTTCTGGCAATGACAATAGCATAATGTTTTCTTAGCACATAGTACTTTCCATAATGATCATGTAAGAATGTAGAAAACTTTGTAGTTCTGTATAATCAAAGTTGGCACAGTTTACTTCAACATCATTCTGCCATAGTTATCTTTCTGGGTATATCAACTCTTAAATTTAAAGAGTATTTTTTTGAGTAAAAGACATGGAATAAATAAAAAATAAAATCATTTTATTTCAGCATGTTTTTAAACATCCACAAAAATTCTAATTCATTCAAATTATCTAAGGGTTTTTAACTATTCAGTCCCTGACTCAGGCTTAAGTTCTTAAAAAATACTTTTAAAGTTATACGCAAACAATGAATCATGGAACACTACATCAAAAACTAATGATGTAATGTATGATGATTAACATAACATAATAATAAAAAATAAAATAAAATAAAAGATTTGAGATATTTTGGTCAAATTTTAAGACATTTGATAAAAATTTCAACTATTTTATGTAGATATTTATGTAGAATTTATAAAGCCATCACATTTTGATTTTTACTTTTAAAATTTGTATTATGAGACAATCTCAGATTTATAGGAAAGCTGCAAAAATAGTACAAAGAATTTCCATGCATTCTTCACATAAATTTTACAAATATTACCATGTAATTACATTGGTTTACCATCTGTCTATCCATCTATTGATCTCTTATCATGTGTCTATAGGTTTATATATATACATATATATTTACATATATATTTATTGATACAGCACATTATACACACATGTGTATTTTTTCTGAGGTTTTTGAAAGTAAGTTGTCGACCTAATGTCCCCTTTCTTCTGATCTCTTAAACTAGAAAATTCTCTTATGTAACCACAGTGCAATTATAAATATAAGGGAATTCATATTGACCCAAAACAATGATCTCATCTATTGAATATGTTATAATTTCACCTAATTATTCCTCTGACTTACTTTATAAAACAAACACTGCTTGTCCAGAAACTGTTACAATATTACAGGTGCATTAGGCTATCCTTTTTCTAGTCCCCTATCACAAGGGGTAGTTCACCCATCTTTGTTTATCACTGGGGTATTTTCAAGAGTACAGACCAATTACTTTGTAGAATATCCCTCAGGTTGGGTTTGTCTGGTACAGGTTGTAATTTGGGGAAGGAATAAACCAGAAATGACACTGTATTCTTAGCACACCAGAAGTACAGATGGCCATTAGTCCCATACACGAGATGTTAATTTGGATCATTTGGTTAAAGTGATGTCTGCCGGGTTTCTCCACAGGCAAAGTAACCCCACTGCAAAGTTACTGGTTCCCGCTCTGTTATTATGCATAAAATTTTAAGACCATATAAATATCCTCTTTCCCATCTTATTTTCACCATCTAGCTTTGATACCCATTGGTGACCTTGCCTGAAACCGTGGGTACTATGGTGGTTGCTAACTGAGTGCTTTTCTAGTTCCATTAATCCTCCATAATTATTAGAATTCTATTGTATGGGAGAAGTTTCCCTTACTCCATTTACTTATGTATTCATTCATTCACATATATCTGTAGGATTCATAATTTCCACTTTTGATCAATGTGTTTAATCCATTCCTCTCATTATTTTCTTTGATGATCAGTTCATCTCACATTTGGTTCTTTAAGCTGTCCCGTGTCCTATGACACTTCCTCAACATTCCTTGAATATTACCATTTCACAACAAGATGTTCAAGGCCACTTTTCCTGCCCAAGGTTTGGATCAGGCATTTCTCCAAGGAACTCTGGTTCTTATTATTGCAGAACAATATTTGCAAACTAAAGTGTGGATACTAAATGTGCTCATTCCTCTATGGCACAAGTGCTTCCTGGCCCAGTTAGCTTATTGAGACAAGGGAATGTATCTTTATCTATAGACATGGATAAATATGTGCATACACACATATACAAACAGAGGCACAAATGTGTAAAAACACTAATGCCCACCTATACCTGTTTCTACATCAATCTATCTAGTCAACCTAATACCTATTATTCCTGTCCAACACCATGGTTTTTATTCTAGCCTCTCCTCTTTCCATATTAATAATTTTATTTTCTGCCATTGGGAAACCTGTCTTTCATTATCAACCATGTATTTATTTATTTGATCAAGCTTAGAATATAGAGTTGTGAACCCATGCTACTATGAAAAAAAAGTTCATTAACTATAACACAACATTGTTTATTATTTGTCTTTAATCTAGATTATATTGTTATATTGTGTTCAAAATTACTTGGATTAGTTCTTACCCACACACTTTATTAATATTGTTATGCTCTCATTTGTAATTCAGTTAGGCTATTCTCTCTTTTTTATTTTTGTCATTTTTTATTGCATTTGTGGCCTTCCACATCTATACTGATTTTTATTTACCTCTGTATTGAGTATATTAAAAAGCATGGTCCCAAAAGTCAAAAATACAGAAAAATTATACTCAACATCATGTCTCCCCTATAATCCTTTCTATCTTGTCCCTAACCCCTACCTTGTAGGTAAACAAATTTATTAGCTTATTGGCTCATTTTTCCTTTGTTTTAGGTGCTCCCAAACAAAAGAAGGCATATGTTTATGTTGTTTTATTTCTTCCTTTCTCTAATATAAAAGCTAGCATACTATACTCTTTTTCACCTTTTCCCTTTAATAATATACTATGGGAGTCACTCCATTTCTCTTTGTAGACTTTCTCCTCATTTGTATAACTGCATAGTATCCATCTGTATGGATGCACCATGGTACATTCAGCAACTCTTCCATGTATGTGCATTTATGACGCACATATTTTGCAATTACAAACTTTACTAAATAACTATATACATGTGAATTTTATACTGTTGAAGATTTATCTTCATAGCAAAATCCTAAATATGCCAGTGCTGTGTTAAAAAAAAAAAAAGTATATACAGTTTTATTAGCTATATGCACAGCTCTTTTGATGGTAGTTTTAAAATAAAAATATGCAATCCTCTTACTAGCTGGATGGCTTTCTAGAACACAAAAGGAATATCCCATGCTCTTTGTAGAGGCCTAAAATACATTACTACTTTTTTAGCAAACCTATTTTTTTTTCAAATTTTGAGCAATATTAAGTTCCCAAGGTGCAGAAGCTATATCTAATTATTTTTAATTCCCAACACTTAGCATAGTACCTTCAAAATACAGAAATTTCTAAATAAATTAACCCAATATGGATAAAGACATTATTTAAATTGGCACAATTTCCTTCAGGGTTTTTGGTCCTAAGGGGGTGGCAGAAATATAATCTATCTAAGTACCTATCTATCTATATACAGTTCTGGCTGTTTCTGAGTCACAACTGAGTGAGGAAAATTGATAAAGGAATAAAAATAAAAACAGTATCTAAAACTTTCAAGATTTACACAGCCCAATTTGAAGTCCTACAATAAAGCTCCACTAATTAGGACACTGATACTGGTATATGGGCAAATCTGTAGAACAATGGAGTAGAATAGATATCAGAAATACACTGATATCTATTCAACTCAATATCACACTGATATTCAACTGTTTTCATCTAAGGTGCCAAAGCAATCGATTAGGGAAAAGGTAGTCTTTTAAAAGATGCTGGACAAGTGGATACTTATATGCAAAATTTATTTAACTAATTAATTTTAAACACTAGACACCTCATATCATACCAAAATATAATTCAAAATAAATCACAGACCTAAATGGAATACATTAAAATTCTTAATAAAAACAAGATACAGGGGGCGGAGCAAGATGGCAGAGGAGTAGGAGACCTGGATTTCGTCTCCTCTCAGGAATTCAGCTGGATAGGGATCAAACCATTCTGAACACCTACAAACTCAACAGGAGTTCAAAGAAAAGAAGAGCAACAACTCTCTGAACAGAAAAGCGACCACTTTTTGGAAGGTAGGACGTGCTGAGAAGTGAATCCGAGGCGATATTCGGGAGGATAGGTGGCGGGGGAGGGGCCTCCGTCGGCCGCTTCTGGCAAGTGATAGAGCCACGGAGCACAAAATCGGAACTTTTAGAAGTCTGCTCCGCTGAGGGACGTCACTCTGGTGGCGAAGTGGGGGGTGGAACCCTCGCGGGACAGTGTGGTCTCAGGACCCTCGGGGTCACAGAAAGACCGGGGGTGCCTGAGTGCGGCAGAACTCCCAGGTATCGGAGCAGGGAAGCCGGCTGGAGAGACGGAGCCCAGACGCGGGCTCTCAGCTCGGGGTTGCCATAAACCGTGATCCGCGGCACAGTCGGGCCACTGCTCCTCCAGCAGGGACCCAACAAGCGGCAGATCCGGGGAGACTCACCTTCTTCCCCCGGGAGGAGAGGTGCGGGAGCGCACCGCGGGGATCTGCTGGGTTTGGAGACTCCACCCAGGGTCGGGTGCCAGATAGAAAGGCGCGGTCACAGGCCGGGTGAGCGCGGAGTGCGGCCGGAGACCGGGGAGACGGGAGTGACTGACGGCTTTTCTCTGGGGGCTCGCTGAGGAGCGGGACCCCGAGTTCTCGGCTCCGCCGGGGCAGAGACTGGGAGGCCGCCATTTTCACTCTCCGCCTCCAAAGCTGTACGGAGAGCTTGCATGGAACAAAAGCTCCGGAGAGCAAACCCGAGCAGATTACTTAGCCCGGACCGGCAAGGGCGGGGCAATTTTGCCTCCGGCAAAGACATTTGGGAACCACGGCAACAGGCCCCTCCCCCAGAAGATCAGCAAGAACAGCCAGCCAAGACCAAGTTTACCGATCAATGAGAACGGCAGAACTCCAGCGCTAGGGGAACACTGCACATAGAATTCATGGCTTTTTTACCATGATTCTTTAGTCTTTCAAAGTTAATTATTTTTTTTAACTGTCTTTTTTTCTTTTTTCCTTTTTTCTTTTTTTTTGAATTTTTCTTTTTCCCTTTTTCAACCAACATCTTATCAATCCCTTTTTTAAAAAAAAAAAACATTTTTATTTTTCATTTTTAAAGTCATATTCTATCCCTTCATAGTAGTTACCCGTATTTTTGGCATATATATATAAGTTGTTCTCTCCTTAAAATCTTGAGATAGTTTCTTCTAACAGATCAAAATATACTCTAAATCTCTAGTGTATGGTTTTTTTCTACTCCCCTGCATGATCACATTCTCTCCCTTTTTTCTTTCTTTCTTTTTTTTTTTTTTTTAATCCTCTTCTTTCTTTTTTCAAACAACTTATCAAATCCTTTTTAAAATTTTTTTATAATTTCCATCTTTACAGTCATATTCCATCCCTTCATCATATCAACCCTTATTTTTGTACACATATAAGTTTTTCTTTCTTTAAAATTTTGGGAGGGACTTTCTTTTAACAGACCAAAATACACCCAAAATCTAGTGTGTGGCACTGATCTATAATCCAGCCTGATCATATTTGATCACACTCTGTTTTTGTTTTGTTTTGTTTTGTTCTGCTTTTGTTTGTTTTTATCTTTATCTTTATCTTTTTTCTTTTTTTCTTTCCTTTTCTTTTTTCTCTCTTTCCCTTTCTTTTCCCACTGCTTCAGGTCTTTTCTGATTTGTTTAGAGTATATTTTCTGGGGACGTTGTTACCCTGCTAGCATTTTGTTCTCTCATTAATCTATTCTCCTCTGCACAAAATGACAAGACGGAAAAAATCACCTCAACAAAAAGAACAAGAGGTAGTACCGACTGCCAGGGACCTACTCAATACGGACATTAGTACGATGTCAGATCTAGAGTTCAGAATCATCACTTTAAAGATACTAGCTGGGCTTGAAAAAAACATGGAAGTTATTAGAGAAACCCTTTCTGGAGAAGTAAAAGAACTAAAATCGAACCAAGTAGAAATCAAAAAGGCTATCAATGAGGTGCAATCAAATATGGGGGCGCTAACTGCTAGGATAAATGAGGCAGAAGAAAGAATCAGCGAGATAGAAGACCAAATGATGGAAAATAAAGAAGCTGAGAAAAAGAGAGATAAACAACTACTGGATCACGAGGGCAGAATTCGAGAGATAAACGATACCATAAGACGAAACAACATTAGAATAATTGGGATCCCAGAAGAAGAAGAAAGAGAGAGAGGTGCAGAAGGTATAATGGAGCAAATTATAGCAGAGAACTTCCCTAATTTGGGGAAGGAAACAGGCATCAAAATCCAGGAAGCACAGAGAACCCCTCTCAAAATCAATAAAAATAGGTCAACACCCCGACATCTAATAGTAAAACTTACGAGTCTCAGAGACAAAGAGAAAATCCTGAAAGCAGCTCGGGAGAAGAGATATGTAACCTACAATGGTAGAAACATTAGATTGGCAACAGACTTATCCACAGAGACCTGGCAGGCCAGAAAGGACTGGCAGGACATATTCAGAGCACTAAATGAGAAAAATATGCAGCCAAGAATACTATATCCAGCTAGGCTGTCATTGAAAATTGAAGGAGAGATAAAAAGCTTCCAGGACAAACAAAAACTAAAGGAATTTGCAAACACGAAACCAGCCCTACAACAAATATTGAAAGGGGTCCTCTAAGCAAAGAGAGAGCCTAAAAGCAACATAGACCAGAAAGGAACACAAACAATATACAGTAACAGTCACTTTACAGGCAATACAATGGCACTGAACTCCTATCTTTCAATAGTTACCCTGAATGTAAATGGGCTAAATGCCCCAATCAAAAGACACAGGCTATCAGATTGGATTAAAAAACAAGACCCATCGATATGCTGTCTGCAAGAGACTCATTTTAGACCCAAAGACACCCCCAGATTGAAAGTGAGGGGGTGGAAAACCATTTACCATGCTAATGGACACCAAAAGAAAGCTGGGGTGGCAATCCTTATATCAGACAAATTAGATTTTAAACCAAAGACTGTAATAAGAGATGAGGAAGGACACTATATCATACTTAAAGGGTCTATCCAACAAGAAGATCTAACAATTGTAAATATCTATGCCCCTAACATGGGAGCAGCCAATTATATAAGGCAATTAATAACAAAAGCAAAGAAACACATCGACAACAATACAATAATAGTGGGGGACTTTAACACCCCCCTCACTGAAATGGACAGATCGTCTAAGCAAAAGATCAACAAGGAAATAAAGACTTTAAATGACACACTGGACCAAATGGACTTCACAGACATATTCAGAACATTCCATCCCAAAGCAACGGAATACACATTCTTCTCTGGTGCCCATGGAACATTCTCCAGAATAGATCACATCCTAGGTCATAAATCAGGTCTCAACCGGTACCAGAAGATTGGGATCATCCCCTGCCTATTTTCAGACCACAATGCTTTGAAACTAGAACTCAATCACAAGAGGAAAGTCAGAAAGAACTCAAATACATGGAGGTTAAAGAGCATCCTACTGAAGAATGAATGGGTCAACCAGGAAATTAAAGAAGAATTAAAAAAATTCATGGAAACCAATGAAAATGAAAACACAACTATTCAAAATCTTTGGGATACAGCAAAGGCAGTCCTAAGAGGAAAGTATATAGCAATACAAGCCTTTCTCAAGAAACAAGAAAGGTCTCAAGTACACAACCTAACCCTACACCTAAAGGAGCTGGAGAAAGAACAGCAAATAAAGCCTAAACCCAGCAGGAGAAGAGAAATAATAAAGATCAGAGCAGAAATCAATGAAATAGAAACCAAAAGAACAGTAGAACAGATCAACGAAACTAGGAGCTGGTTCTTTGAAAGAATTAACAAGATTGATAAGCCCCTGGCCAGACTTATCAAAAAGAGAGAAATGACCCAAATCAACAAAATCATGAATGAAAGAGGAGAAATCACAACCAACACCAAGGAAATACAAACAATTATAAGAACATATTATGAGCAACTCTATGCCAACAAATTAGATAACCTGGAAGTAATGGATGCATTCCTAGAGATGTATCAACTACCAAAACTGAACCAGGAAGAAATAGAACACCTGAACAGACCTATAACCACTAAGGAAATAGAAGCAGTCATCAAAAATCTCCCAAAACACAAAAGCCCAGGGCCAGATGGCTTCCCAGGGGAATTCTACCAAACATTTCAAGAAGAATTAATACCTATCCTTCTGAAACTGTTCCAAAAAATAGAAATGGAAGGAAAACTTCCAAACTCATTTTATGAGGCCAGCATTACCTTGATCCCAAAACCAGACAAAGACCCCATCAAAAAGGAGAATTACAGACCAATATCCCTGATGAACATGGATGCAAAAATTCTCACCAAAATACTAGCCAATAGGATCCAACAGTACATTAAAAGGATTATTCACCACGACCAAGTCGGATTTATCCCTGGGCTGCAAGGTTGGTTCAACATCCGCAAATCAATCAACGTGATACAATACATTAACAAAAGAAAAAACAAGAATCACATGATCCTCTCAATAGATGCAGAAAAAGCATTTGACAAAGTACAGCATCCTTTCTTGATCAAAACTCTTCAGAGTATAGGGATAGAGGGTACATACCTCAATATCATAAAAGCCATCTATGAAAAACCTACAGCGAATATCATTCTCAATGGGGAAAAACTGAGAGCTTTCCCCCTAAGGTCAGGAACGCGGCAGGGATGTCCACTATCACCACTGCTATTCAACATAGTATTGGAAGTCCTAGCCACAGCAATCAGACAACAAAAAGAAATCAAAGGCATCCAAATTGGCAAAGAAGAAGTCAAACTCTCACTCTTTGCAGATGATATGATACTTTATGTGGAAAATCCCAAAGACTCCACCCCAAAACTGCTAGAACTCATACAGGAATTCAGTCAAGTGGCAGGATATAAAATCAATGCACAGAAGTCAGTGGCATTCCTATACACCAACAACAAGTCAGAAGAAAGAGAAATTAAGGAGTCGATCCCATTTACAATTGCACCCAAAACCATAAGATACCTAGGAATAAATCTAACCAAAGAGGCAAAGGATCTGTACTCAGAAAACTATAAAATACTCATGAAAGAAATTGAGGAAGACACAAAGAAATGGAAAAACGTTCCATGCTCATGGATTGGAAGAACAAATATTGTGAAGATGTCAATCCTACCTAGAGCAATCTACACATTCAATGCAATCCCCATCAAAATACCATCCACTTTCTTCAAAGAAATGGAACAAATAATCCTAAAATTTGTATGGAACCAGAAAAGACCCCGCATAGCCAGAGGAATGTTGAAAAAGAAAAGCAAAGCCGGCGGCATCACAATTCCAGACTTCCAGCTCTACTACAAAGCTGTCATCATCAAGACAGTATGGTACTGGCACAAAAACAGACACATAGATCAATGGAACAGAATAGAGAGCCCAGAAATGGACCCTCAACTCTATGGTCAACTAATCTTCGACAAAGCAGGAAAGAATGTCCAATGGAAAAAAGACAGTCTCTTCAACAAATGGTGTTGGGAAAATTGGACAGCCACATGCAGAAGAATGAAACTGGACCATTTCCTTACACCACACACAAAAATAGACTCCAAATGGTTGAAAGACCTCAATGTGAGACAGGAGTCCATCAAAATCCTAAAGGAGAACACAGGCAGCAACCTCTTCGACCTCAGCCGCAGCAACTTCTTCCTAGAAACATCGCCAAAGGCAAGGGAAGCAAGGGCAAAAATGAACTATTGGGACTTCATCAAGATAAAAAGCTTTTGCAAAGCAAAGGAAACAGTCAACAAAACCAAAAGACAACTGACAGAATGGGAGAAGATATTTGCAAATGACATATCAGATAAAGGGCTAGTATCCAAAATCTATAAAGAACTCATCAAACTCAACACCAAAAGAACAAAGAATCCAATCAAGAAATGGGCAGAAGACATGAACAGACATTTCTCCAAAGAAGACATCCAAATGGCCAACAGACACATGAAAAAGTGTTCAATATCGCTCGGCATCAGGGAAATCCAAATCAAAACCTCAATGAGATACCACCTCACACCAGTCAGAATGGCTAAAATTAACAAGTCAGGAAATGACAGATGTTGGCGGGGATGCGGAGAAAGGGGAACCCTCCTACACTGTTGGTGGGAATGCAAGCTGGTGCAGCCACTCTGGAAAACAGTATGGAGGTTCCTCAAAAAGTTGAAAATAGAGCTACCATATGATCCAGCAATTGCACTACTGGGTATTTACCCCAAAGATAAAAAAGTAGGGACCCGAAAGGCTACGTGCACCCCGATGTTTATAGCAGCAATGTCCACAATAGCCAAACTGTGGAAAGAGCCAAGATGTCCATCGACAGATGAATGGATAAAGAAGATGTGGTATATATATGCAATGGAATATTATGCAGCCATCAAAAGGAATAAGATCTTGCCATTTGCAACGACGTGGATGGAACTGGAGGGTATTATGCTGAGCGAAATAAGTCAAACAGAGAAAGACATGTATCATATGACCTCACTGATATGAGGAATTCTTAATCTCAGGAAACAAACTGAGGGTTGCTCGAGTGGGGGGTGGGGTGGGAGGGATGGGGTGACTGGGTGATGGACACTGGGGAGGGTATGTGTTCTGGTAAGCGCTGTGAATTGTGCAGGACTGTTGAATCTCAGATCTGTACCTCTGAAACAAATAATGCAATATATGTTAAGAAAGGAAAAAAGAAGAAGAAGAATGTAGCAGGAGGGGAAGAATGAAGGGGGGGAAATCAGAGGGGGAGAAGAACCATGAGAGATGATGGACTCTGAAAAACAAACTGGGGGTTCTAGAGGGGAGGGGGTTGGGAGGATGGGTTAGCCTGGTGATGGGTATTGAGGAGGGCACGTTCTGCATGGAGCACTGGGTGTTATGCACAAACAATGAATCATGGAACACTATATCTAAAACTAATGATGTAATGTATGGGGATTAACATAACAATAAAAAAAAATTAAAAAAAAAATAATAAACAAGTGGATTAAAAGATAAAAAAAAAAAAAACAAGATACAATATTTCTGACCTTGATTTAGGCAAAGATTTCTAGATATGACATCAAGAGTACAATACATATTAGAAAATTTGATCAATTGGACTTTATAAAAAATTAAGTAATTTGGTACCTCAAAAGACACAAATTAAAACTTAAAAAAGTCATAGATGAGAGAAAATATTTGCAAGTTATATTAGATAAAGGACTTGTATTCAGAATATATACTGAACGCAAAAACTATAAATAAGACAAAGAACACATATAAAAATGCACTGAAGAGCTAAAAAACATTTCCATAAAGAAAACATATGAAAACATATGAATAGCCATTGACCAGAAGAAAAAATGCTCAACATCGTTTGTCATTAGGAATATGCAAATCAAAACCACATTGAGATATCCCATCATACTTAGGATGACCATAATCAAAAAGGAAGACAATACCAAATACAGGTGAGACTGTGGAGAAACTAGAAACTTCTTATATTGGTGGTGGGAGTGTAAGTGGTACAGCCATCACTGGAAAAGTTTGGAAGTTTCTTAAAATATCAAAGATAAATCTAACATACAACTGAGGAATTCCATTCCTAGGTATCTATACAAGAGAAATGAAAACATGATATATCTGTACACAGATCTACACACTAATGTTTATAGTATCAGTTTTGATAATTGCCCAAAGTGAAACCAATGCAAACATCCATTAACAAACTGGTGAAAGGATAAACAAAATGAGTTATATTTACATGTGTATACTCTGCCAAAACAATTGTAGAGACATATAAAGGTTGAGAGAACAGGAAAAAATGTGAATCAGCAACAAGGAAAAATGCCTAAGAAAGTGAGAATCAAAGTCATTGTATGAAATGAGTGACTGACTAAATTAAGAGAAACTCCACTCCAAGAAGGAAAAATAAGGGAAGAAAATGGAAACAGAGTGATGGAACTAGTTTAAATTCCACTTCAAACTTTGGAAATATTAGTTACAAATACAAAGCATTAAAAATAGCAAGAATGGGGGATGCATGCAACTCTTGATTTTTGGGATTGTGAATTCAAACCCTACATTGGGTATAGAGATTACTAAACAAACAAACGAACAAATTTAAAAAAAAAAAAGACAGTAAGAATGGGAGTTCCTGGGTGACATAATTGGTTAAGCATCCAACTCCTGGCTTCAGCTCAGGGCAACTCAGCACGAGTCTGCTTAAGACTCTATCCCTCTCTCCTTCTCCTCTCCCTCTGCTCCTCCCCTTGTTCTCTCACTCTCTCTCTTTCTCTCTCAAATAAATAAATAAATCTTAAAAAAAAGAATATATAAAAAATAGCAAGAATGACTAATAATCTGATTAAAATATTTATTTTTGTCAACATACTATTTTCACTTCTTTTAACAATTGTCAATACAACACTTAATAGATTTATATAAATATTTGCAACAGTTCAAAATTAAACAAATCAGGTATCAGTAAAATTTTATTAAAAATAGAAGCAATCAGGGCGCCTGGGTGGCTCAGTCGTTAAGCGTCTGCCTTTGGCTCAGGTCATGATCCCAGGGTCCTGGAATCAAGCCCCACATTGGGCTCCCTGCTCGGCAGGAAGCCTGCTTCTCCCACTCCCCCTGCTTGTGTTCCTGCTCTCGCTATCTCTCTCTCTCTGTCAAATAAATAAATAAAATCTTTAAAAAAAAAAAATAGAAGCAATCAACCTAGCTGTATACAATAAACACAAGAAGATGGTACCTTGGTATATTGAGAGCATTATAAGAAAAAAAACCTGTGTATTTATTTCAATAAAATAATTGGAATGATTATGCATTGTTAGGATCAAAAGGAAATCATCTAATTAAAAACTGAAAATGAAACTTTTTTTGAACTTAACCACGCAATTGGGAAATAAAGAAAAAGTCAAGAAGATCAACACTCAGTAAGAACTTCTAGCACAGAAAGAAATTATCTTAATTACAGTTAATGACATTATTAATAGCTGATATAATGAACTTTTACTATATTAAACATAGCTGGATAATCCTATTTCTATCAAAGCTTAGCTTCTAAAAAGAGAACAGAGTATAGTCAGTCATTAATGATTTTCCAAGTTTGAATTTCTCTCTCTCCTTTTGGAAAAATAAATGACCAAAATTAGTGTTCCTTAATATGAGAATAAGTGAATAGTACTAACTTGTGAGATTTCTGAAATTTAAATAAAATTTATTTATATAGGCAATTTTCTACTGTTACTACAAGAGAAATTTTAATCACTAGAATATTCCCACTGAAACAGTACATTTATAAAATATTTTGTGGAATGTTAGTAATAGATTGAAGGTATTTAATTATTTCATCCATACCACATAATATGAAATTAAATAGTTTGGAATCATCTAACTTTGATATACTTTTCTTAGCTGGCACACTTACATAAAAGAATATTTAGGATGCTTTTAGGTAAAACATTAAAATGTAAGATTAACAAGGCCAAATTTTCTTTTTTTGCCTTAAAAAACATGGGATAATTCTATTTATCATCCTGTACACAAGCTTCTAGATCTTTCTTTTAATTTCCATTATTAAATTTTACAATAACTTCAGAAAATAACAAAATATCATGGGCTAAAGTTCGAATCTGTATATACTTATTTTAAAAAGAAGAAAACAAATTGCAAAATACCATACATAACTATTCTCTAAAACAAATTCCTTTTGATAGAGCACACAAATAACTGTAACATATTAGTACACCATACTGATAACACATAAACACATATTTGTATGCAAAGCAAGAAGAAAGCACTGTCTAAGGCCATTTATATAATATGTTCATATTATATTGTATCAAACCACAGGAACAATTACATTAGGAACCTTTGGTATAATTTTTCAGGCTGGGAAAATGCATTAAAAAGTTTTCCTTAATCATGTCTAAAAATTTATGTCTAATGAATATAGCAATTCATGTTGAAGTGAGTCATAAATATGTGGTGAGATTTTAAACGAATTAATAATTATTTGCCATATATTAATAAATTAGCTATTATGTGCCACAAGAAGATTAGAAAAGTACACATGATTATTTTGATGACATAAAATTCAGGATATTTTGAAATTTCAGGGATTTTATTGTGAAACAATAAAAGAAACAGTATTTGTTTTTACTTATCTAAACACAAATGTAACTATTTTAAAATGTTCAATGTGGCAATGAGATGCTGTCACATTTGAATTCTGGTGTAAGATTATAGAGATTGCTATCTATGGTGGGTAGTAAAAGCAAGTCTGAGTTAGGTGATTGTTCTAGTGAATAACGGTCTGGTATTATAGTTCCTTAAAAAATAACAAGAAAAAATAAAAATTAAGCCAAAAATGATCCTATTAACCTATTAATTGAAAATATTAATTTTTCCTTAAAGAAAAACAAAGACAACACTGATTCCTCTAAACAAGCATAACAATAATATGACTTCCTCTAAAGGAAAAAATATTTTTCATGACATTTATTTGCCCTAATTGATGTGTGTGTGTGCTTGTGTAATTTTATAGAAGGCCATTGACCAAATGTAATAAAGAGAAGTCACATGTCTTTTTAAATTTAGCTCTACAAAAACACTAGGAAAAATACCTTTAAGCCTTTATGTTTCTTTTCCCACCAGCAAAATGGACATTAAAGTAATCAATACCCTCATTTCTAATGTTATTTGTAGAGATTTCTAAGATTATGTTAATCTGATTATTTGCAATAAAATTCATCCATAGACAACTATTGGTGATTTTTATATTTCTTTTCTCTGTCAATATTTTTAATTAATTCATTTATTGATACATTAATTCATCAAACACAAATACAGCTAATATTTTTATGCTAAATATTGTGTTAACCAATGTGGATACAGAAATTAAAAACGACTTCTTTACAAGCAGCTATGAGACAGAAAAATACATGTGAATAATGTGTTTAAGTGTTGAAGTAGAAATAAACATGAGGTGGAATGGAAACAGGCCAGAAAAGCACCTAACTAAAGTGAAGGAGGAATTTCTTCTCGAACTCCAAGTTAAAGAACAGGTAGGAAAAAAGGAGTTGGCAGGTTTTTTTCCTTAGAAATAATTCCTACTCTTTTATTGCATAATATCATATCTAGAAATCTATACTTTCTAGTTTATCAAAGGCTTTTATGAACTAGACATTGAAAATGGTTAATAGTCTTATAACAGATTAAAAGAAGAAAATGCTTCCCTCTAAATAAAAACAAAAGTGCAATTCTTAATGTTCTTTTAACTAACAATTGCATCAATCTCAGATTCATTAAAAAATCAATGTGAATATATTAGTCTGTATTCTATACAGTTTGTAATCCAAAAATAAAAGATTTTTACTATGTGAACTTATTCATTAAAGTACACCTTCAATAAGCTTCAAATAATAATACATTAGAATATTATTGAACTTAATTCTTATGCCATTTTATATGTTAACTGTCTTGTCGTGCTCATATAAAATGATTAAATACATTAGTTTCTGACATGCTAAAGAATGATATACAACATGTTAAGAGTGACTTAATCAGTAACATAACAGGATTGAGCTAAGAGAACTGGACTCTATATGAGACGAAGTTCTGACTCAATCTTAGGGTGATGAGATTGCTCTCATTTCCCCACATTACGCCAGGAAAATATATTACCACAGAAAGTGGTAGAAGCTGGCAGCTAGCCATGTCTTTATAATTTTGTAATTTCTCAATTTTAGAGCTGAATGTATGTGATGGTGTGTATACACAGTCCATGATTCCTTGGGAACTGCAACTATAACATGCTGAGTAGTTGCAACTGTGCTGAATAATTTATCTCTACATTTTCATTTAACAACATACCTATAATCCCTATGCAGTAGAAATAGTGAGTAGCCAATCTTTATTCATCCTAAGCCCTCAAATTCCTCCGTGACTAATATTCCCCAAACTCAAAATTTTTGTATAATAAAATACATAATTTAGATGGAAATAATTCAAATTTTTACAATTGTATTAAAGTAGAAAATTGAAATCTTGAGTATTTACTTATAAAAGTATTTCTTTACTTGATTTTAGTTTTTTAATTTTTAATTTTTTACTTGTTTTAAAAACTGAAAATGAAAAGACTTCAAACCAACCAAATATTCCTATGTATAAAAAATAAGAAATCTGAAACTTCATTTATATACACAATTAAACAAAATTTGTCAATTATACATTAGTATTTGATGATTCAAACAATGATTAATATTCATATGGATAAGAAAAATCTCAGTCATTTTCATTAATAGTAAATATATTCAGTAGAATGATAGGCATGAATTTTGTGTCTTCTTCCGGAACACACTTCTTACCCAGAATCTTGTACTTTTTAAAGCATTTTATACCACTGAAATTAGAGCATGTAGAATATGAAAAGAAACTTTGTTATCAAGTTAACTAATGGGCATTAAGGCAATAATATAAACTTTTTTCTTGGATTAAATAAAAATATTCATGGAAAGTGTCCTCAATTTGTTAAAAAATGATCCATGACAATATAGTTCATATATGTTTTCTAATGTATTTGTCTGAAGTTACGTCCTAGCTAATTATTTTCTTAAAGTTTTTATTTATTTATTCATGAGAGAGAGAGAGAGAGAGAGAGAGGCAGAGGCAGAGGGAGATGTTAATGTGGGACTCAATCCCAGGACCCTGGGATCATGACCTGGGCCGAAGGCAGACACTTACTGACTGAGCCACCCAGGTGCCCTGTCCTAGCTAATTACTGAATTGCACACTTTTAAAATTTGTTCACTTTGTTCAATTGCATATAATAATGGTAGAAAGTATATATTGGCTGACCCATCTCAATGCTCAATATTAAAGATTTATCTATTTATATCAGCACTGACAATTTTTAGATAACATCTCTACATTTGTATCAGTGTTTTTTTTTAATTCTCCACATGCTTATATGTGTCTTGTTCTCTAGAAGCACATTCTTTTTAAATTGTAGAGAACAATATTTAAAAAAAAAAGTTCAGAAATTCACAGTCTCCTATACTGCAAAACTTATTGATGTTGGGTGGGACTTCCAGAAGTTGAACAATAGCACAAATTCTCCTAAAACAAGAATAAAACTAAATAAAGTTATCAAAAACAATTACTTCTGGAAACTGATTAGAATCATACTCCACAATGAGAAGTCTTTATTCAAAAAGACTAATGACCCCCAATAAGAACCACGGAAGTCAGTTATGTTGGTGGGGGAATGCCTCCACTTCAGCCCCATCTCCAACTCCACTGCAGTAATTCTTACAGGGCAGAGCAGGCTGATTTGATTTAGAGCTAAAGTACAATGCACAGAAAATCTCAGAGAACTGTGATCAAAAACAAAACAGAAAAGTCCAAAAAGATCACAAACCATTTGGGAAAGTCAACACAGAGCTAGCCTGAGATGGTGATACTGGTTGAGGCAAGCAAAAAACTAGAAGAAAAGCCAGAAATGTAGCAAACACCTGAGAGTAAAATGGTCATAATGGACATTAATGAGATTTCATGTATCCCTGGTGTAGAAGGCAGCTTGCTTTTGAATATTCATGAATAGGCTGAGAAGAAAGCAAGAGGATCTTAGCTACCTACTTGTCCCAAAGGAACATGAAGCCTTGATTAGGCAAAGAGTAGAAGTTGCTGCAGACCTGCTAACTGCCAGAACTGTGAATGTGGTCCCCAAACCACAAAAAGATCCAACAGCAAAGAATAAACCCTGATTGACCCAGTGTTAAAGTCTAACCTTTGCACCCATTTTCACTGGAGATCATATCTGATTAAAAGAGTATTATCTCAAAAAATGTGGAGGTTGGGCCTTCATTATAACTATAAAGTGTATTTTTCCAATGTGTTTCAATCTGCAAATCCAAAAGAAAATTAGAAAAAAATACCCTAAAATTATTAACAACATGAATTAAGAATGAGTAGTAACAGATATCTCTATATCTATGTTATTTATCTATATTTTTTTCTTTCTGGACAAAAAGGGAAAGTTCTGAACCACAATCAATTAGCTAGATGATAGCCTTCATCAGTCGCCCTTCAGGGTAGTCAGTGAATTCTTCACCTGAGTTAAAATTAGGGAGGATAATGAGAAGACTGATAATATCTTTAGCATGACTTCTTTGACACAAATACTGACCCTTCCATATTCCTAGCAAAAGAAAAGTGCTTGCCAGATTATTAGATGGCTAAAGGTATAAGGATTTTTCTCATAATAAATGATAAATTCCACTAGTAAAGTTAGTTTAACTTATATTAAACTAATATAATAGAAGATATAAATAGGACAAAAAAATCAAACAAGTAGTTGTTAGGGAAACTTGGAAACTCCCTGAAGTTAGTAATATGCTTTGACGGTGCTCAACGTTCAGTCACCCTCTGGACCCTACAGCATAATGAATAAAATATAATCCTATATAAATGTTCATTATATTATGATTTTCTGCACATTCTTTTGTCTGCCTTTCTTCTCTTGCCTGCCACAAGTGCTCTTATTTCCTTCAAAGAATAGCAGGAGTTCTGTCACATTTTCATAGGGTGAGACACTGTGGAATGTGTGAATAAATATAAAGGATTTATCAGAGTGCTTGTAAGATTATTTAAAATTTATCTTATAATGTAATTCAACTTCTTGAGCTCATTACTGATCATACTTTCCATAAAAATTCACTAAGAAACTTGGAAAGAAAATTTATTTGCTAATATAAGACATCTCCTAGCCTTAGAAATAATTAAATACCAAAATATATCCTAGGTAACTATCCATATTCTTTTAGAATAAGACTTTTCTCCCATACTTCCTTATGTGAAATTTTTCTTTGCTAGATGCCAGTAAAGCTGTAGGGGGAAAAAATGCCCAGTTTGTATTTCAGTACACTTAACTAGGGAAAAATAAAAATACTTGCATTGGGTTTAGGGTCCTCCTCCATCTCTCCATATGGCTGCATATAAATCTTTAATACTTGAAAAAAAATTACTGTTTCCTCTGTAAAATAAGCAAAATAACACCTGCCAATCACTCTCATGAATGTGCGGTACTAATTTGCTGAAACAATGAGAAATGAATAATGATGTCACTTTGTAAATTTTAGGGAGTTTTATAAATATATATAGTAATATATATTTATTTTATAGTTTATATATATATACATTGTAATGCTACAAAGGGAGTATCTTATTACTACGTACAACTTTGAATTTCAGAGGAATTATGATGCTGAGTAAGAAAGAAAATCTCAGATAGTTACATAGTGCATGAATCTGTTTGAAATGATAATATTATACAATTGGAGAACAGATTAATGGTTGCTAAGACGAAACAAGGATGTGACTATATGGCTACAGAGTTGTAGTGCAAAGAACCCTTGTGATAAAACGGTTCTATGCCTTGTGACAAATACACATGGAACTAAAGACACACAAACACACACATAAATGAGTGCATGCAAAACAAGTGACATCTGAATGAAAATGGTGAAACACATCAAAATCAATTTCCTAGTTGTGATATTATATTATACTTATGATAGATGCTACAATTGCAGGAAACTCAGTAAAGAGTATATAGAATCTAGGATCTCTTTGTATTATTTCTTACAAGTGCATGTACATCTACAATTACTTTAAAATATTTTTAATTCATATTTACAAGAAATCAATTTGTATGAAGAGTTAAATAATTAAAATAATTTTCTGCAAGAATCATCAGCATATGCCATTCTAATATTTATACTTAGAAATAATTTATCAGAAATGTATCACAACCTATAAAATCAAGTGCTGTAACTTAACAGCAACAGTAACAGTGGCAGCAAGAGAGACATCATTCTCAAAATTAAAAACTGTCAAAGATCATTATTCATGATCTCACACTTCCCAAGAATGCATGATGTCCCTTTTAATTGTATCTATTGAAAATGAAAAAAAAAGAAAATAAAGTTGTAAATATGAATGTATATGAAAGAAGTATATAAAAAATAATTGTATTTCTAAAAGAAAGCAATGAACAACTGGACATTGAAATTTTAAAAATACCAATTACAATAGCATCAAAATACAAGTTAATTAGGAATACGTTTAACAAAGTATCTGCTGGGGCTGTACAAAAAATTGCTAAGATAAATGGAGACATATACCATGTGCATTAATCAGAAGAGTCAATATTATTATTATAATAATGCTCCACAAATATATCCATAGATTCAGTGTATTCTCAATTAATAATGAAGACAGTGTGGTTTTGATTTAAAAGGTATATATGTATACACATATATAACTAAATAGAATGGAAGTCCAGAAATAGACTCACACATATACTGATTTTTAACAAAAATGCCAAAGCCATTCAGTGAAAATGAATAGTTGTTTAAACCAATGCTGCTGAAATAAAAAGAGGATATCTTTATTAAAAAAAATACACTCCATTATAGGTCATAAAATTACCTTGAAATTGATCACAGATGTAAATTTAAAAGCTAACAGAATAAATCTTACTAAAATATAGCACAAAAACTTTTGATCTTGGGTTACACAAATATTTCTTCATTTATCAAAGCATAAAAATTGCTAAATTAGACTTTATAATAATTTAAAACTTTTGCTAACTTCCAGCTATATGATGAATGATTTCTTGGGATATAATGTAAGCATTGTGTATAATTAACCATAATGGATTATAAACTTGAAAGTTTTAAGACAGTGGGCAAAAAAAAAAGTTCAGCCATTTTGGATTAAGAAAAAAAAATATTTGCTAATGATAAGAAACTTAAAAAATTACACGGCAGTTAAGATGGCAGAGTAGTAGAGGGACCCTAAACTTGCCTCGTCTCTTTTTTTTTTTTTTTTAAAGATTTTATTTATTTATTTGAGAGAGAGAATGAGATAGAGAGATCATGAGGGTCAGAGGGAGAAGCAGACTCCCTGCTGAGCAGGGAGCCCGATGCGGGACTCGATCCCGGGACTCCAGGATAATGACCTGAGCCGAAGGCAGTCGCTTAACCAACTGAGCCACCCAGGCACCCCTTGCCTTGTCTCTTAAACACAGCAAGATCAACATCAAATCATTTTGAACAACTAGGAAATCGATCTGAGGATGAAGAAAACAATCTGCACAATTGGAGGGAGAGAATATGGCAGATGCAAGGTTCAGAGACGTGAACTGGGGAAGAGAAAAGCCACGGTGCTGCAGAGGGAAGGGAACCCTTTTCGTGGGGCAGTCAGGAAGGGGGGGAGCGGGAGACAGAGCAGATAAGACACCATGGTATGGGGATCCCCCAGGTCACACTGGGAGAGAATGTTCCCCTTTCTGAAGTACATTTGGAAGAGGGTATTTTGCCTCTCCAAGGACGAGAGGCCTGTTGGGTGCCAATGAGCAGCCGTTCAACAGCAGGGAACAGAGGCATGTGCAGAGGACAGACAACCTGGTCACAACTTTTTGCTGTGCTTCACCATAGACTCGCAGCTGTGTGACTGCTTTGCTGAGACAGAATGGTGCTGGAGAGCTGTGAGGCTCTCCTTTGGGGGAGGGGAGTGGACCCACAGCTTGCTGGGTCCTTTAAGATTTGGAGTTTTGAATCCCAGCCATGGACCAAAGAGAAAACACAGAACTGTGGCACCAGGTGTGCCCAGGGGCCAGGCACAGACAAATTGAGGGCAGAGATCTGACTAAAGCCTGAGACACAGAGGGGGAGACTGTTCACTTTTCTGTGAGGGCCTCCTGAGGGGCAGCAGCGAGTTTGCCTCCCCAGGGACAGGGGGCGAAGTGATGCCATCTTCTACCCCCCAGCCCACCAAACCCCACACTCTGTGCCCAGCAGGGGTATCTTTACTAGAACAGGTCTGACTGTGAGCCAGCATAGTGGGCCTCTCCCTCAGAAGACAAACACAAGCCCCCTGGCCCCCTGATATACCAAGTCTACTGATCACAGAGTGCTCAAAGCGTCAGCTTCAGGTCTTCGATTCTGGAGTAAATAGGACCAGTTTTTTTTGTTTGTTTTGTTTTTTTGAATCAGGCTTATAATTTTTTGTTCATTTCTTTGTTTATTTGTTTCCTTTTCTCATTTTTTGGATCAGGCTTCCTTCTTTTTTTTCTTTCTTTACTTTTTCCTTCTTTCTTTTTCTTTGGAACTCTGTAAAGGACTGACCTGTGGAAAAGAGCAGCCAAAACACAACAGCAGAGTGCACACAGCATACATCAGAAACACTTCCTGAAGCACCAGGCCCTAGACAGTGTATGACCCCTTCATAATATAGTATTACTCTCAGGAGCAGACAACATAACAAGCTTTCATAACATCAAAAGACATCAACCTAGACATAATGACAAGATGGAGAAATTATCCCCAAAAGAAAGATCAAGAAGAAAATCGCAGCCAGGGATATGTTCAAAACAGATATAAGCAATATATATGAATAAGTATTTAGAAGAATAAAAATACTAGCTGGGCTTTAAAGAAGCCTAGAAGACACCAGAGAAACCCTGGCTGCAGAGATAAAAGGCCTAAAAACTAGTCAAATTGAAATAAAAAAATACTATGACTGAGATGCAAAAATGACTGAATATAATCTCAAGGAGGACGGAAGAGGCAGATGGTCAAACAGATAATATAAAAGATAAAATTATGGAAACTAATGAAGCTAAAAGAAGAGGAAAAGAAAACTACTATTCACAAATACACTTACGGAACTGAGTGATTCCACAAAGCACAATAACAGCCATATCATATAGGTCCTAGAAGAGGAAGAGCAGGAAAAAAGCGGCAGAAGGTTCATTTGAACAAATTATAGCTGAGGATTTCCTTAATATGAGGAAGGAAACAGGTATTCAAGCCCAAGAGGCACAGAGAACTTCCCTCAAACTCAACAAAACAGGTAAACACCAAGATATATCATAGTGAAACTTACAAAATACAAAGATAAAGAGAGAATCCTGAAAGCAGTTAGGGACATAGGTCCTTAACCTACAAGGGTAGACAAAGTTAGCAGCAGATCTGTCCACAGAAATTTGACAGGCCAGACAAGAGTGGCATGATATAGTCAATGTACTGAATGGGAAAAATATGCAGCCAAGAATACCATATCCAGAAAGGCTGTCATTCAGAATAGAAAGGAAGATAAAGAGTTTCAAAGACAAGCAAAAACTAGAGGAGTACATGAACACTAAACCAGCTCTGCAGGAAATATTAAAGGGGACGCTTTGAGTGGGAAAAGAGACCAAAAGCAACAAAGACTAGAAAGGAAGAGAGACAATCTACTTCACAGGTAATACAATGGCACTAAATTCATACCTTTCAATCAATCACTCTGAATGTAAATGGACTAAATGCTCCAATCAAAAGACACAGGGTATCAGAATGGATAAAAAAAAAAAAAAAAAAAAAAAAGACCCATTGATATGCTGCTAATAAGAGACTCATTTTAAACACAAAGACACCTCCAGATTGAAAGTGAGGGGTTGGAGAACCCCCTATCATGCTCATAACCATCAAAAGAAAGCTGGAGTAGCCATACTTATATCAGACAAACTAGATTTTAAATCAAAGACTGTAATAAGAGATGAAAAAAAGGACACTACATAATAATGCAATCTATCCAACAAAAAGATCTCACAATTGTAAATATTTATCCCCCCAACTTGGGAGCAGCCAAATATATAAATCAGTTAATAACAACTTAAAGAGACTCATTGATAATAATAAAATAATAGTGGGAGACTTTAACACCCCACTCACAGCAATGGATAGATCATCTAAGCAGAAAAACAAGGAAACAGTGGCTTTGAATGACACACTGTACCAAATGTACTTAACAGATATAATCCGAGCATTCCATCCTAAAGCAGCAGAATACACATTCTTTTCAAGTGCACATGGAACATTCTTGGGAATAGATCACATACTGGGTCACAAATCAGTCCTCAACCAGTGCAAAAGGACTGAGATCATACCATGCATATTTTCAGTTCACAGTGCTAAGAAACTTGAAGTCAACTACAAGAAAAAAATTGAAAAAGACCACAAATACGTGGAGGTTAAAGAACAGCCTATTAAAAAATGAATGGGTCAACTAGGAAATTAAAGAATAAATAAAAAAAAAATTCATGGAAGCAAATGAAAATGAAACACAACAGTCCAAAAGTTTTGGGAAGTATAAAGCAATACAGGACTTCCTCAAGAAACAGAAAAGTCTCAAATATACAACCTACCCTTATATCTAAAGGATCTGGAAAAAGAACAGCAAATAAAGCCTAAAACCAGCAAAAGAAGGGAAATAATTAAGATTAGAGCAGAAATCAATGATACAGAAATTTAAAAAAAAAGAGTAGAACAGATCAACAAAACTAGGAGTTATTTGAAAGAATTTATATTTGAAAGAATTAATAAGATTGGTTATTTGAAAGAATTAAGATTGAAAACCCCTAGCCACACTTATCAAAAAGAAAAGAGAAAGGACCCAAATAAATAAAATCACGAATGAAAGAGGAGAAATCACAACCAATACCACAAAAATACAAACAATTATAAGAGAATATTATGAACAATTATATACCAACAATCTGGACAAAATGGATATATTCTAGAAACATAGAACCTAACAAAATTGAAACAAGAAGAAACAGAAATTTGAACAGACCCACAACCAACAGAGAAATTGAATAAGTAATCCAAAATCTCCTTACAAACAAAAGTCCAAGGGCTGGATGGGTTCCCAGGGTAATTCTACAAAACATTTAAGAAGAATTAATACCTATTCTTCTGAAGCTGTTCCAAAAAAATAGAAATGGAGAAAAACTTCCAAACTCATTCTAGGAGGACAGCATTACCTTGATTCCAGAAACAGAAAAAGACCCCACTAAAAAGGAGAACTATAGACCAATATCCCTGATGAACATGGATGCAAAAATTCCCAACTAGGTATTAGCTAACTGAATCCCACAGTACATTAAAAGGATTATTCATGGGGCGCCTGGGTGGCTCAGTTAAGTGTCTGCTTTCGGCTCAGGTCATGATCTCAGGGTAGTGGGATCGAACCCTACATGGGGCTCCCTGCTCAGCAGAGAGCCTGATTCTCCCTCTGCCTCTGTGCTTGCGTGCTCTCTCTCTCTCTTTCTCTCTCAAATAAATAAATGAATCTTTTAAAAAAAAAGGATTATTTGCCATATCAAGTGGGATTTGTTCCTGGGCTGCAGGTGTGGTTCAATAACTGCAAATCAAACAATGCATAATACCATATTAATAAAAGAAAGGACAAGAAGCATATGATCCTCTCAATAGATGCAGAAAAAGCACTTGACATTATATAGAATCCTTTCTTGATAAAAACCCTCAAGAAAGTAGGGATAGAAGGAATATACCTCAACATCATAAAGGTCACATATGAAAGACCCATATCATCTTCAGTGGGGAAAAACAGAGCTTTTGCCCTAAGGTCAGGAAAACAATGGAGATGTCCACTTTCATCACTGTTGTTCAACCTAGTACTGGAAGTCCTAGCCTCAGCAATCAGACAACAAGAGGAAATAAGAGGCGTCCAAATCGGCAAGTAAGAAGTCAAAATTTCACTCTTCACAGATGTCATGATACTCTAGAAAATCCAAAAGACTCCACCAAAAAATTGCTAGAACCGATACCTGAATTCAGCAAAGTCGCAGGATATAAAAATCAATGAACAGAAATCTGATGCATTTCTATACACCGATAATGAAATCAAGGAATCAATCCCATTTACAATTGTACCAAAAACCATAAGATACCTAGGAATAAACCTAACCAAAGAGGTAAAAGATCTGCACGCTGAAAACTATAGAACAGTTATGAAAGAAATTGAAGAAGCATAAAGAAATGGAAAAACATCCCATGCTCATGGTTTAGAAGAACAAATATTGTTAAAATGTCTATACTACCCAAGGCCAACTATATATTCAATACAATCCTGATCAAAATAACACCAGCATATTTCTATAAGGAATTCATCAAAATCAATACCCACAAAATAAATAATCCAGTTAAGAAATGAGCAAAAGACATGAACAGACATTTCTCCAAAGAAGACATATAGATGGCTACCAGACACTTGAGAAAATGCTTAGCATGGCTCATCATCAGGGAAATACAAATCAAAACCACAATGAGATAACATCTCACACCTGTCAGAATGGCCCAAAATAACAACTCAGGAAACAGCAGATGTTGTCAGCAGAGAAAGGGGAACCCTTTTGCACAGTTGGTGGGAATGCAAGCTGGTGCAGCCACTTTGGAAAACAGTATGAAGCTGACTCAAAAAGTTAAAAATAGAACTATCTTATAACCCAACAATTGTACTACTAGGTATTTATCCAAAGGATACAAAAATGCTTATTTGAAGGGGCACATGCACCCCCGTGTTTATAGTAGCAATGTCCACAATAGGCAAAATATGGAAAGAGCTCAAATGTCCCTCAACTGATGAATGGATAAAGAAGATGTGGTATATATACACAATGGAATATTACTCAGCCAGCAAAAAGAATGAAGTCTTGACATTTACAACAATATGGATGGAACTAGAGTCTATTATGTTGAGCAAAATAAGTTAGAGAAAGACAAATATCATATGATTTCACTCAGATGTGAATTTAAGAAACAAAACAGATGAACATAGGGGAAGGGAAAGAAAAATAAAATTGGATAAAAACAGGGAGGGAGGCAAACCGTAAGAGACTCTTAACTATAGAGAACAACCTGAGGGTTGCTGGAGGGTAGGTGGGTGTGGGATGGGCTAAATGGGTGATGGGCATTGAGGAGGGCACTGGTTCAGATGAGCACGAGGTGTTATATGTAAATTCTACTCCTGAAACCAATACTACACTATATGTTAACTAACTTTAATTGAAATTTAAAAAAATTAAATGGCATGCTGTAGGCTAGGAGAAAATATTTGTAAGATATGTATCTGTCAAAGATCTTATATCTATAATGTATTTAGAACTCATATCAAAATTATAAGAAGATAAGTTAATAAAAATGAGCAAAAGATTGAAAAGACAGGTCATAAATATAATATAAGTCACCAATAAACACAGGAAAAATTGGTCATCAGCATTTTTCATCAGAGAAATGCAAATTAAACTCTCAATAAAATATTCAAAAGAAAAACTCACAGAAAAAGCGATCAGACTTGTGGTTACCAGAGGTGGAGGGTTGGGGGGTGGGGGGAGGTAGAATAAGGGGGTTAAAAGGTACAAACTTCCAGTTACAAAATAAATAAGTACTAGGGATGTAATGTACATGATGACTATAGCTTAACACCGATGTATGATATATAGGGATATTGTTAAGAGAGTAAATCCTGAGTTCTCATCACTAGGAGACTTTTTCTTTTCTTCTTTCTTTTCTTTACATTATATCTATATGAGAAGATGGATGTTAGTTGAACCTATCTGGTAGTCATTTCACACCATATTAAATCAAACCATCATGCTGTATGCTTAAATTTTTACAGAGATATATGCCAATTATTTCTCAATAAAACTAGAAAAAAGCAAAATACTGATATGGCTAAAATTTTAAAAGTCAGGCACTACCGGTTTAACAAGGATGTTGAGAACTAAAATCTCATACACCTGGATGATACAAATTTTTACAGCCACCTTGAAAAACAATTTAGCAATTTCTCAAAAAGTTAAATAAACACTTTCCATATTACCACGCTTATACCATTCCATTTTACCAAGAGAAATAAAAATGTATGTTTGCTCCTACACAAATGTTTATAACACAAATGTGAATTCATAATAACCTAAACTGTACACAACCCTTTTGCCCATCATCTATTTTTTTATTGAAGTATAATTAATATTAGTTTCAGGTGAAATCTAGTCAAGGAATGAGCAAATTATAGTATATGTATATAATGATAAACTACTTAGCAATAAAAACAAAAAACTAATGATAAAAAAATTACTTGGATAAATGTCACAAGGATTGTGGTAAATAAAATAAACTAGACACAGAAGACAACATCCTCTATAGTTTCATTTACACAAAACTTCTCATACACAGTCTACAGCTATAGGAAGAAATGATCCACGGTTGCCAGGGTTAGGGTTTGGGGGAGGGTCTAAATTCCAAAAATATATGAGGAAACATTCAGCATAACAGAATTGCTCTATATTACGATTATGCTGATCGTTACCTTCCTGTATATATACTTCAAACTTTATTGTACCGTACATTTAGAATTGATGAATATGCACACACATGCACACACACACAGTAAGTTCAAAGATAAAATCATTAACTTATCCCAGCCTCTCTAAATGACAATGATACAACATTAACATTTGACTTCCCAGCAGAAATTAATTCCAGGTGGCTCTTAAAAACACACGGTCTCAATGCCTTGAGAATTATTCAGGTAGAAAAAAAAAGTCTCTAAATATCTCAAAGCATGCCTCTTAGGTCTGTTTATAAAACCATAAACTTCTTAGATTTTTAGGGTTGGTGCCCCTCAACAGTCTTACAGGAATCTTAAGGTACAGACATTCTTATCTCAATGATGTATGTGGATTTGGCTTTTATCTACAGGACTGGATATTTCTTACGGAGAAGAAAGGATAACTCAGAGTCATCCCCAAGGGCACAGAGGGCAAAGGCATGAGAGAATGATGAAAACAGGGAATAGAACTAAACCCTATTAAGGAATTGGCAGTGTGTACATAGATTTTTAGAATTTCTCTCAATCAGTGACTCTCAGTTTACTGCTTTGTGAACAGAACTATCCATACTGATTATTCTCGACCTGATCCAACACTGGATGTTGAATGGGTGGACCTAATAATAAATTGTCTCATTCGTTCATACCCTTATTCTTATCTGGATTTTATTTAGATGTCAAAATTTTAGAACACAGACTGAGTCTGTTTCCATGTTTCTGAGACTTTTGTTGGTGTTTTGTAGGCATGCCTACATTTGGGAAGAATGTTAAGTGAGATAAGCATTAATTAGAATAGAAAATATCAATGGTGACCTTGAGAGAAGCTTGGGGAAGAATTTTAGAAAGGTTGTTGCCATCAACAGGATCAACTCATGTGAGAAAATATAACTTACATTAAAAAAGTTGCCTTGAGTTTGCCTGCTCAAGCAAGCTCTTAGGAACTGCAAATTTGTGGCCTCCTCTGTTGACTTTTATCAATTATTAAATAAACTACCTGCTTGACTCACTAGCAACTCTGCCTGAGAGGAGTAACAGGACACTGTAATGAGGTTCTTTTGACTTGTAATCAAGAAAGGTATTGCTAATAGGGCTCCTTCTGCCCAAAAGATAAATGTCCTATCTCCATTGTTAGCTGTGGCAATGGACGTATATTAGAAGAGGAATATGGAATCAACACGTTAAACTTTTCTGTGTCTATATAGTGGCTTTTAGAAAAATATTTCCCAAGAGTGTGCTGTGTGAATTCAACAGCAAAAGTAGTGGCTAAGCTCGTAAATGCTGTAATCCAAATGACTAGATTCAAATCCTAACTCTGCCACATCCTAGAAGTGTAACCTCAGGGTAACTCATTTATCCTGGATAAATCTCTGCTTCTTCATCTATAAAGTGAAGCTAAAAATGAAATTACATCATAGGATCATAATATATTTAGAAAATTCACTTAAAATGGTTAGCACATTACCTGAGATACAGCAGTGCTTAATAAAAATTAGGTGTCATCACTACCATGGAGAACGGTATATATCATATAGTAGGTACCCAATAGTTTAACCTCTTTAAAATGATTTTTAAAATATAGAGAATTATAGAAATAAAAAGGATAACAAAATGATATTGACCAAAACATACATTAAATGCATGTCCTATATGACACATCACTAGTCTTTCACAGTCACCTTACTATGTTATTGTAGGATCAACATATTACACACCAAAATAAATAAAAAAACAAACAAAACTATTATTGCTCAGGATTTAGCATTGAAGAAAAATTCAAGTAAAGTAAATGAAGATATTATAAAAAACTATGCAGGAACTGACTTTGGAGTTATTCTACCTGTATGTAAATTTATCTGTGATGTAACAATATTTTCTTAAATTTTATGAAACATTTTCTAAAGCATTTATATTTGCAGAAGATATTAAACTTCTTGATAGAAATTCATCCAGTATGTACTATTTATACTTAAATCTTTTCAGTAGTTTAGACAGAAAAGAACAATTTGACAGCAACTGATGCTTTATATTTTAGAATTTTTAGCTAAACTCTTGGGCCCCAGTGGTATTGAGAGACAGGGCAGAGGTAATGATCTGGGCAAATTGAAAAGTGTGATACTGATTAGGCAAATAAAGAAAGCTATCTCTGCTCTGCATGAATCATTACCAAACCATTTGATAATGTTCTCAGGCATTACCCACTGACAGACTTTTTATCAATGGGTAATTAGAGCAATACAAATAAAGGAACAAACAGAGCTCCTAATTGGACCAATGCAGTAATAATTTCTTTTCAGAAGAAAACAGATACAAAATATTTTATGAAATTGGAAATATTTATTTATATATTTTTAATAATAAAGAGAACTGTGTAGAAATCTTACAAGGAATTAGAAAAGTTTATAACACTTTGTAACTTCATAAGAACCACCATTGTCTGCTCATCCTTTTGGGTATGCTTTTGGCTTTATTTTATCCTTTACCACTGTTCTAGATAACCTGGCTATCATCATTACATCTACTATCCAAAAGAAATAGTAGCCATAGCCGCTTCTTTTAATCCTTCAGTCAGTGAGCTATAAAATAGGAGTCACAGGGACCAAAGTATAGGAAGATGCACCATAATGAAGAAAATAAGAAATGAGAGTCTCTAAAATAACAAATGAGATTCTTATTTAAATATTTACTCAGTATACTAAATAGAATAGTGCTATAAAGCAGTATTTCTAGACCAGCTTTCAGATATCGTATAATACCAACAAAATCCAATTTTTAGGGCTTTATCAAACTGCCAAATTACTCAGTATGCATTTATCATCACAGGTAACTATGCTTGTGAAAATATCTGACACATTTACAACCTATTTTTTTTTCTCCTTCTGATGTAGACAAAGTAGAGACAAGAATTACTGCTAGAGCTTTTTAAAAATTCAAGTGACCAGAAATTACAACAGATAAAACAGAAAAATCACAATAGAGAGACAGAGAAAAACTAAGGAAAACAGAGAAATAAAGATGAGAGAGAGGAGACTACTGTCAGGAATAAAACGGGTGATAATCAAAATCTGAAAAATATTGAAAAGATATTAAAAGACCACTATGCAATTCTAAGCTAACAGTTTCAAAAAGATAGATGAGGTTGGCAAATTTCTCAAAAGACACAGATGACACAGCTCAGTGAGATAACCTGAAGACTCCTATATTCATTAAAGAAATTTAATAGGTAAAAGCCTCCACACAAAAACAAAAACAAACAAATAAAAACCACCACCAACAAAAAAATCTCCATTCTCAAATAGCTTCCAGGTGACTATCTAAGAATTATGGAGTAATAATACCATTTCAATTCAAATTCTTTGAGTAAATAGAAAGAAAACAATTAGATAATAGAAGAGAGGGAAAGATATCCCAACAACTGTATGAGGCCAGCAATATCCCGATACAAAATGAAATGTGTACAAGGTGTTTGTTTTTTTATGAAAGAGTGTGAAAACTTCAAGTGTCTATATATCAGGACATGATGTATGAAAGATGATATATCATCATAATGGAATACTTTGCAATCATACAAGTAAAATGAGAACCTTTCTGTACATTATATTTGCTATGCACAATTGTGTGACATTTAAAAAGCCCCAGGCTTGTTAATGCCTAAGCAAGGTATGGAATGATGAAGATATTTGCACAAAAGAATGGAAAACAATATAAATATGTACCCAAAAGCAAATATGTTTGCTTTTGTTTTTTTAAAAAAAAATACTGGAGGAGTGCCTGGGTGTCTCAGTTGGTTAAGCATCTGACTTTGGCTCAGGTCATGATCTCAGGATCCTGGGATCAAGCCTTGCCCCCTCCCCAATTGCCTCCTTGCTCAGCAGGGAGTCTGCTTGTTCCTCTCCTTCTTCCCTGCTCCTCCCCCCTGCTCATGCACGTGCTCTCTCAAGTAGACAAAAATCTTTAAAAAAATTAATTAAAAAAAAAAAATAAAAGAAACACTGGAACAAATGACCAGAAACAAGTAACATTGATTTCTTCAATGGAGAGAGGACAAGATAATGTTGGGTTATTCATGATAAACTTAACTGAGCAAGTGATATTCAAGCTAGGATCTAGAGCAGTTGTAGCAAATTGCCAATGGAAACATACAGGGAGAATTATTCCAGAATGAGTCTACAGTATTTCCAAGAGAATGTGGGTTGAGGAGCTTAGCACTGATAAAAGCCCTTTATGGCAGGTAGTTGGAGATCCAGGAGAAGAGAAGGTCAGGATGTGGCTGGGAAACCAAGCCTGCCTAAAACTGAAAAACCTGTAATCAGCCTCAGTATATCCATAATTACCTTGAAGGATGACATAATTCCTTTCCCAAGTATAAAATGATGGCATTGTAATTAATCTTATGATGTTATAGCAGATACCTTGATGACTTTTATTAAACTTTTTGAAGTTTTTTTTTTAATCTTTTTTTATTTATTTATGAGAGAGAACAAGGGAGGGCGCACAAGCAGGGGCTAGGGGCAGAGGGAGAGGGAGAAGCAGATTCTCCACTGAGCAGGGAGTCCAACGCATGTAGGACCCTGAGATCATTATCTGAGCCGAAGGCAGATGCTTAACCACCTGAGCCACCCAGGCGCCCCTAAACTTTTTGAAGTTTTAAAAGAGCAAAGAAGCAGTATTCTTATGGGCATTGAAAAGTCCTGATACCAGGCAGGAATCACTGGCCTCCATGGATACAACAAAAAGATCAATTTTTGAAAGGAGGAAAACAAATCTTTGTTTATATAGAATGTTCAAACTGCTGAGTACCTGTGAGTCCATTTGGCCCTGCAATTTCATCTCATGCGTAAAGATACTAAAACAGAGAGTCAATTATGTGCTGAAAGTTCTAGCTTCAGAACTGCCACAAGAACATACCATTTCTGATATTAATCTACTGCTCTTCACTCTAAAACATTCCTAATTTCAAGAAAGTGGCTGAAAATTTTGTAAAACACATAGTCAAAAAATATAGTCACCATATAGCTTTAGTCACCATATAGATCCACATACAAAGTATAAACAAAAGGTATTTTGGGAAAAAATCAATTATTTTAAATTAAATGGAAGTCAAATTTGCTTGTACTTAGAAAGAGATTTATTCTCTAGCAGTACAGGTTGCCTCATCAGAGAGCACATGGTCAGACAACTACATCCCTTTTCCAGGCATTGAATAACGAAGAGTCATCAATTTTCTGGTATGTATAGGTTCCTTCCATAAGACTTTCAGAAGTCAAAAACTGAGATATATTTTTTCACTAATACAAAAAATGTGACATATGAATATATTTAGAACAGCCTTTATAAAATACTATATTTTTAATCAGTGGAATAAATGGTTTGATATTTGAGATTTAACTTGATGTACCATACATTACTTCATTTACGATTTATGACTATTAGAGAAAAATAACAATAACACAAAAACCAACTGTACCTGAGTTTGGTTGCTAAAGTTTCATTTTAATGGGTATTTTTTAAGTTCTAAAATGCTTTAAAGAGTATTTTCGAAGTTCATCGAAAATCTTTCAAAGTTCTTTGAAAAGTTTAAAAGTTTTACAAATACCTAATAATTATACCTTTGTATTTATTTGATGCTTGAGTATATTAATGCAGATCTCACCAATTAGCTGAGATGCTAAAAAAACTTTTATCATTAATTATAATGTATAGCAATTAGGTCACTTTTAAGGGAATCCAAATATGTGCACAGAATTCCAAGTGACACGTGATGATATGAATTGTAAAAGCTTTATCTTCAAATTACTTTCAATATGAACTTCCAATTTTCTTTCTACTTTAATAAAGAAATAGGGGTAAGATTCCTCTCCATTCTACTTTTTCTCCATCCACAGATTTATTGAGCTATAATTGACATATAACAAACAAACGAATAAAAGGTAGTAGTTATACGACCTAATGGAGGTGTTAGCTAACTCTATGGTGGTAATCATTTTGCATGATGTAAGTGTACTAAATTAACATGTCTCCATTCGCTTTCTATAAAAATAAGACACCTCTCTAAAACTTAAAATGAAAGTCTTTTACATCAATTAGAAAACCCTTTCCTAACTACATTTATATTATATGAAATCATTATATTATAATCTCACAAATGGGAGGTGATCCCTTCAGTAAAATGTAGCTAACACATATATCAATTTTTTCCACATGTATAGCCAGATTTATACAAGTCATCAGTAATTAAGGTTTATTTCAAAGCAAGCATAAAGATATATTGCAAAATCTAAATTATATTCTTTTTTAAAACAAAATTAAATTGTATTACTTAGAATTAATTATAGTTACTGGAACAATTGTAACAAGTCATATTTTAATGACTTAGGAAGTTATTTTTTATAATTATTATATGAAAGCACAAGCCTAAACTGTAAATAAGTTATTTACTGTCACTTCCAGGGCATCACTTGAAGTCAGAACACATTGTCCTTGACATCATTTAATGTAACATCATTTACTGTAGAGCACCCAACTATACAATGTACAAGGATCATAGAAGGCTTCTGCTTTTTAGTCATCAAGAATCAATTATCAAAAAATTTTATACAGTGAATGTAACTATAACTTTCCGAAAGATTGTCATTATCAAGTTGAATTTTACTGTCTATCTTTGTTGGTGGTGGTCTGCTACAGATTTTGTGTATGTATGTGTGTAACCAAGTTTGTTCTTTCAGAGATTTTGATTCAAAAGATCTCTAATGAGACAGGGGAGGAGCTATGTGCATTTTATAAGCTACTGAAGTAATTAAAGTTGCCATACAAAATTGGAAATTTTACTGTATATTAAAAAGAAAATCAAGATTATCAGTATTTGTGCTTTCCAAATGTTCAGGTTAATTGAGTTTTTTTTTTTTTTTTTTTAAGATTTTATTTATTTATTTGACAGAGAGAGACACAGCGAGAGAGGGAACACAAGCAGGGGGAGTGGGAGAGGGAGAAGCAGGCTTCACCCACCAAGCAGGGAGCCCGATGTGGGGCTCGATCCCAGGACCCTGGGATCATGACCTGAGCCGAAGGCAGACGCTTAATGGCTGAGCCACCCAGGCGCCCCGTTAATTGAGTTTTTATTTGTAACCTTTCTTGTGTAAACCAATATATTTGATTTGCTGAAAAAGCACTTTTTCTTTACAAAAGAAACTTTCTCTTCCTGCCTTTATTTACTCTGCATGCCTCCTTTAGCTTGGGTATAGAAATTATCCCTCAGTTAATTCAGTGCCAGAGTAAAGAAAAATTTAGATTTACATGAATAAATTGGTGAAATATTTTTTGTAGAGATTTATCTACTTTCATTGGAAAGCTTTTGAAGTCCTGAAACATGTTATATGGGAAAATCTGATTTGTATTTTAAATAGATTACTATAACACAGTTATATTATCAAGAATAAAACCTAGAAAAATTACAGAATGAATGGCAAAATTAATGAAAAAAGATAATGCAGATTCACTTACATCTTATTTTGCCATTGAGGACTCAGGCAGACAACTCAGAAAGAAGAGTTTCTGCTACTTTTATATGCAATCTGACCCTGAAATGGTTAATTATTGTCTTACCATTTCAATGATAAATTGTATCTTATCCTTTAAATTATAACCCATCAATTAAAATTACATATATATAATATATATAATTTATATATATATATATATAAGATCAACTAATATGTTTATCATCTTTAAATGGACTAAAAAAATCCACTTCAAAGATTTATTGTGAGAATATATGACATAATGCATTTTGGGTGGTTATCACAATGCTAGTGAAATAGTAAATCTTCATTAAGTAGTTAATAAGAACCAGGAAACAGTCAGTGAATTAAATGTAATTAAAAAGAAATAAAATATGGGTTGTTTTATAAGAAAAAACCCCACAAGAACATAAATTTAAAAATCCATTTAAATTGCTATCATTGCTCATTTAAGCTGTGTCTAAAAATAAAATATAAAGCACAATATCCAAACAATTCTTTAATTCATCTTTCTTTCATGATTCTAAAACAGCAGGGGAGGGGGGATAGTATTATTAAGGTAAAACTAGCAAGATGTTTGATGAGAAAATAAGTGTAAGAGACAATATGAAAACCACAGCCAAAGCTAATTACAGTATCAGTTGACTCAAAGAAAGAATGGATCAAAAAACTGAGATATATAAACAAAAAATATAATTAATTTTCAATATACAAGTATTAGTGTGGGTAAGAAAGGGATAATGGGGAAAGCAGGGTAGGTGTGGTAGGAACAAGAACACTATTAATAAAAGATCAAGTTATGGGAATTTAAATTGGGATTTTCAAAATCTTGTTATTTAATGTCAAGTATATTTTGTATTATGTGTATCTGCATGGCACTCAGGGCATTTTCATGAAAATAAAACACATATGAAAATATTAGTAACTGTAATGATCCACGTAATGGAATGGGCTATGAAGCAGCTTCCAAGCCCCTGATTAAGAACGTATGCTATCTCTCTCGTGTGCTTTATTTCTCTTTCTGCTAAAGATGAAATACTGCCTTTGGCAGGAAATATTCACTATATCTGCCAAAATTGCACTTGGTAGACAGCAATTCACGTAGTAAATATATTTTTATGGATAATTAGTTGATTGAATGTGTGAATTAGAGGATTTTTAATATTCATGACTAATTATATCTATGAATATTTTATTAATTTCTGTTTTGTTTGAAATAATGATGCTACAATAACATGGAACCCAAATACTTAACATTAATAAACTCTAAGTAATAAGTCAATGGCAATTCTGTGACTAAGTATCACCCAAAGCTTCCTTGACAAAACAATATAATATGCAAAATACAAATACTGTGGATTAGGTATAGAGAAATGCAATCCATTATTTTCCTTATAAATCAGAAAACTTAGATGTAGAGCCACCTTCATTATTTTCAACACTTTTTACAGATCACTTGATTATAAGAAATCAGGCCTGCTTTTTCATAACAGAATCCACAGAATGGGTTTCATCACCTCTTAAGACTGATACACATATTTTTTAAGTAGACTTTCATTTACTGAGGTCACATATTGCCCCACTTAAGTTTGTATTTAAGCCCTAGTGCCAAAATATTGTAATTGTTTATTCACTTTCGGGGTATTTTTTTCACTGATCTGTATGCTTTTAAGGACAGACATAGCACATACATACTATTTTGTCTTTGCTTATGTCTTTATTTACTGGTTTTAGCAAAATAAGTCTCACATGAATAAAAAAAATAATTTGCTCTGAAATTCTAAATGTTCTCAAAGAATCATAAAAGAAAAAAATGATACTTAACTCTAAATAGCAAAGCATGAGATGATTAAATATTATTATAATTACCTGATTTCTTCTCGAGTCCTACAAAAGAATCTTTTGTACTGTGGCCTTGTCTTTCAGATCCATGCAGCTTTTATACCTAATTACAACTGAAGGACTTCATAACAATCTGCTTTATGCTCCTTTTCCTGCTTCTATTCTTGCTAGGAACTGCAACTCCACTCTACTTTACACATGCCTTGTAATACACACAGCATATGTCTTTCTTATAAGGGACAAGGAGTTAATGATTTTTCTAGAACAGATAACATCTAAGGAAGGTCCAGGTGAGAATGACGGGAGGAAGCTATCATATGCATCTTCCAGACTACAGATGCTAGACATCTCAATGTTAGACATTTCGTCACCAGACATCTAGATGCCAAGGCCCCCTGGCTCCAAAGAATAATACCTGGGCCCCCTTCTTTGTTCTTTTTTTTTTTTTAATTTTATTTTATTATGTTATGTTAATCACAATACATCATTAGTTTTTGATGTAGTGTTCCATGATTCATTGTTTGCACATGACACCCAGTGCTCCATTCAATACGTGCCCTCTTTAATACCCATCACCAGGTTAACCCATCCCCCCACCCCCCTCCCATCTAGAACCCTCAGTTTGTTTCTCAGAGTCCATAGTCTCTCATGGTTCATCTCCCCCTCCGATTTCCCCCCCTTCACGTTTCTGTTCCTACTTTTTTTTTTTTGTTTTTTAACGTATAATGTATTATTTGTTTCAGAGGCGCAGGTCTGTGATTCAACAGTCTTACACAATTCACAGTGCTCACCATAGCACATACCCTCCCCAATGTCTATCACCCAGCCACCCCATCCCTCCCAGCCCCCACCACTCCAGCAACCCTCAGTTTGTTTCCTGAGATTAAGAATTCCTCATATCAGTGAGAGCATATGATACATGTCTTTGTTCTAAATAGTTCATAGATCCCTGAGGGTATACATACACCAAACCACTGTCCTCAATAAAAACCCTCACACCCTGAATAAAGTCCAGACTCTTTTCCCTTTCCAAGTCTTCTGGATGCTCAGTGTGTCTGTCTGTCTCTCTATATAGATATCTTCAATAAATTCTGCTTTCACCTCCTGCTGGCTCACGTTTGATTTCCATCCTGTGTGAAACCGAGGACCCTCTTGGGTTCCTGTGGGAACACCCTCAGGGTCCTCAGACCTGACCTGTTTGCATCAGCTGTCCCTCATGGAGACCAAATCACTAGTCATTATTCCCACTGAACTATCAGAAACGAATTGTTGAAAAATTTGAGGAATAGAAAATGACAACTCCACTAAAAAACTGTCTCTGTTTAGATCACCATTTATGACTCATGTCAATATCTACAGCAGGAATATTTCTTTAAAAGGAAGCCTAAATTATAAAATCTAAACAGACTAACCACTGAAATTAATATGCTTTGGGTGGTTTTATCAACTTTGGATGCCAATGAAGCAACAAAAGTCACATATTTCTCAAAACCTCTTCTCCATTTGACTTCCCCTATTGACTAAGTCAATCAAAAAGAGAAAATAAGCATAATGAGCAAAACCCAACATTAATCTAAATCTTTGTGTCTTATACTTTGTAAAGAAGAGTAGACCTTTCTTCGAGATCTGTAAATAATCCCCAGCTTTTGAAATTGTTGCTACTATAAATGTGTTGATCAATAATAGGAAGAGACCCTGTTAAGTAACATTCAACATTCACTGTACATGTTTTATGTTTGGGAAAGTTTTATACATAAATATAGTAAATAAGAATAATACCCATCTTCTTGTGCTCAGTATTGATATGGAATTCTGGTTGAATGCTATAAAACCTTAATTTTTCAAATTTCTAAGATGTTTTAAAAGTAAATTATAGTATAAATGTTATAACTTAAGAAACGGAAGTCTAAAATAATTCAGTTTGAGCCCCTTCTCTTCCATAGATTAGTATATAAGCACTGTTAGCAATAGTAATCAAAACAATATGTCACTGGCATAAAAACAAACACACAGACCAATGGAATAGAATAAAGACCCCAGAAATAAACCCACACATACACAGTAAGCTAATCTTTGACAAAAGCACCAAAAATACACAACGGGGAAAGGATAGTTTCTTCAATAAATGGTGTTGGGAAAACAATATCCACACGCAAAACACCAAAATTGTACCCTTACCTCACACCATACAAAAAAATAACTCAAAATGGGTTAAAGACTTAAATATAAGAGCTGAAACCATAAAACTCCTAGAAATCATAAGGAAAAAGCGTCTTAACATTGGTCTTAATTTTTTTTTTTTTTTTGGATAGGACATCAAAAGCATAGGCAGCAAAAGCAAAATAAACAAACGGGACGACATCAAACTCCAGAAGCTTCTGTACAGCAAAAGAAATCAACAAAATGAAAAGGCCACCTATGAAATAGGCGAAAATATCTGCAAACCATATATATATATATAAATATATGTATATCTGATAAGGGGGTTAATATCATGTAAGGAACTCACACAATCGTTTAACTAAGCAAGGAGGCCCTGAGACTGAGTCGGCTCTAACTCCTCAGGAAGCAAACCGGAACCTCAGCCGGTAAACGCCTCAAGGTTGGAAAATCAACACACCAAGGACACCGGTCACAAACAGCGTGTCCGGCTTTAAGCTACAGCCTCAAAAATCTCACTTTGCTTCTGCCGTTTCTCTGTAAAAGCCTCTCACCAAGCTCCTGTGGGTGGAACGTTCTTAACCGTGTCCAACTTGGGCCGGCCCAATTTTAATCAATTTTTGCTCATGGAAACTCTTAGAATGCTTAATATGCCTCAGTTTCTGCCTTAACAGCTCTGGCGTCGGGAGAACAAAGCCAAGGAGACGCCCGACCACCCCCAGGAGCCAAAGAGCAAGCAGGTGTGGGTACCTGTGGAGCCTGCAAGCAGCTCGCGGCTTCCCTGCTGCTCCGGGGGTCCCGGGTAAGGCCGTCCTGTGTCCCAGAGCCCTGCTCAGCAGCTCTTCCATTAGGAGCCTTCAGACTTGACTTGAGCTTTTTTCTTTTCTTTTTTTTTTTTTTTTTTTTTTTCCTTTCCCCCCGGACCCGGTCGGGAAACCAAGTGGTCCGACTGACGCGGTCCGAGTTAAAAACCGGCCCGGGTGCGGGACCGACTTAGAAACCGGACTGGGTCCGCTGTGGGACTGGGTCCGACTTAGAAACCAGAGCGGGCAGGGTCACACCGGGCCGACTTAGAAAGCAGACCGGTCCACAGTCGGAATGGGCCCGACTGATTGATTGATATTTATAAGATTTTTTATTTATTTGAGAGAGAGAGCACAAGCAGGCAGAGGGGCGAAGGGAGAGGAGGAAACAGACTCACTGCTGAGCTTTTGATTCCATTTCTTTCGTGGTTTTCCTGTTGCCCTTCTAGTTTGGTTTAAGAATTTTATTTATTTGACACAGAGAGAGGGCACACACACGAACAGGGGGAGCGGCAGGCAGAGGGAGAGGGAGAAGCAGGCTCCCCACGGAGCAGGGAGCCCGATGAGGGGCTCGATCCCAGGACCCCGGGGTCACGACCCCCCGGAAGGCAGACACTTAACCGACTGAGCCACCCAGGCGCCCCGGAACGAGTCTGATTTAGAAGCAGGGCTGAAGCCAGTGTGAGGTCTCGGGTGAGTAAGATTATCTAATAAGGCTCAAGAGCAGATTAACCTACCAAAGATAATCTTGAATTACAGTGGCCACAGCTGAGAACTTTTAACCATCATAGATAAGCGCATCCATTAGGAGGTGCCTAGAGAAACACAAGCCTCACCTAAGCACTCACCATAGAGGGAAAATTATTTGTGCTCCTCTACAGTTTCTGGCGACGCAGATGGGACCTGCTGGGACATTCCACTTGCTCTGGAGCCTGCAGACGGATCCTGGGAAAACTGGCGGAATCCTGTAAAAGGTAAGAATTCCTAGGAAAGTCAGCCCTCCCAGATCTCCATCTGTGGTGCCTGGTGGACAAAGAAAGGTAAAATTTCACACTGCCCCTTCCTTTCCAAACTCAGATCAGCAGGAGAAAATATTGGCTATCGATCCTTTCTCTCCCAGGAATAGCTGTTGCTTCTTTTTTGTCTCATATTGTTTCCTGAGAACCTGGCTTGGCAACTGTCAGGTTAGGGGACGGAAAATATAGCCAAACAGAAATGTGGTTGCACCCTATTTGTGGCTAGATACGGCTGAACAGAAATGTGGCTTACACGCCATTTGGGGTTTGAGTTCTGTGGACTATGCCAGATCGCAGAAGAATTGTCTGTCTTCCTTTCTTTGGTTATCTTAAGAGTTGCCTGGAATTTGGGAGAGTAGTAACCTTTAACCCTTTTTGGGGACCCCTTTTGTGCCCATGGGTTTCTTTTTTTTTTTTTTAATACTGCCAGGAATATTTACTATTTGTCTAGGCTGACACCTAACAGGATACTTGAACTTTGTTGTTGTCATTGTTTAAAAGTAGCTCTATGGTGAGAAACTGACCAAACTGGAAGGTGGTATTCAGTCTGATAGGAGCTTATTATTTATTTTTTATTGAGGTTTAATTGACATATAACATTGTATTAGTTTCAGGTGTACCATGTAATGATTCACTATTTATACACCCTAAGAAATTATCACAAGTCTGGTTAACATCCACCATGTAGTCACATTTTTTTTTCTTGCAATGGGAGCTTTTACGATTTACTCCCTTAGCAACTTCAGATATGCAATTCATGCTATCAATGACATCCCTGTGATTTATTTGTGTTATAACTGGAAGTTTGTACCTTTTGACCCCCTGCACCCATTTTGCCCATCCTCTAATCCCCTCGCATCTGACAACCACCAATCTGTTCCCTGTATCTATGTTTGATTTTGTTTTGTTTTGTTCATTTGTTTTAATATTTAGATTACACATCGAAGTGAACTCATATGGTATTTGTCTTTCTCTGACTGATTTCACTTAGCATAATACCTTCAAGATCCATCCATGTTGTCCCCAATGGCAATATTTCATTGTTTCTTATGGCTGAGTAATATTTTATGATATATATATATATATATATATATATATATATATATATATATATATCACATCTTCTTTATCCGTTCATCCATCAATGGACACTTAAGTTGTTTCCATATCTTGGCTATTGTAAACAAATGTTTCAATGAACATAGGGGTACATGTATCTTTTCTAATTAGTGTTATCATTTATTTATTTATTTATTTTTTAAAGATTTTATTTATTTATTTGAGAGAGAATGAGATAGAGAGCATGAGGGGGGGAGGGTCATAGGGAGAAGCAGACTCCCTGCTGAGCAGGGAGCCTGATGCGAGACTCGATCCCGGGACTCCAGGATCATGACCTGAGCCAAAGGCAGTCGCCCAACCAACTGAGCCACCCAGGCGCCCCTATCATTTTTTTAGATAAATAGAAGTGGCATTGCTGGATTATATTTTTCTATTTTTAAATAAAATAAAAGGACTAAAACAATAAGAAACAAAAGCTAGATTAAGTTTATTGATTAAAGACAGGCATGCCTTTAGAGTTATCATCATTAAATATAATATTTTCATTTTACCTAGGTTTGCTGAAAGTCAAATAGGCTCATGTTATTGGTGCAGACCCTATCAAAAATATTATGGAGGCTCCTCAAAAAATTTTTTAAAAAAGGACTACCGTATAATCCAGCAATCCCACTTCTGGGTATATATACAAAGGAAATAAAATCAGTGTACTGAAGAATATTTCCACGCTTATGTTAAGTGCAACATTATTCAGAATAGCCAAGATATGGAAACAACCTAAGGGTCTATCAATAGATAAATGAATAAAATGAAAATAAAACACACACACACTAGGCAGCTCTTCCATATATTAGTATGTAAATGCGAAATGAAAGTCAAATATCTCTGAACTTCAATTTTCTTCTTTCAGCCATATATGTATAAATATTAAACATGTATTTTGGGTCAAGTATCTACTTAGTTGAAGCAGATAGAAAGATGTATAGGAATGATATGTTCTCCAGTCTTAATCAAACCAAAACCCAATGCAGCAATCACTTTATTTCTTTCAAAGTATCTGAACAAATTTAACTTTATGAATTACTAATTTTAATTTCAGTTTTTAATTATTTAAATATTTTATGATGTTATTTCATCAAATATATCATGCTCTTTCTAAGGAGAGTTACACATAGTTAACGATATAAACATTTCCCCATTATTTGACAATCAGTGGAAAGGATATTTGTTATGACGTTATCATTACCCCATTAAAATTTTTTGTACTTGGTCTTCTAATACTTTGCCTACCTGGAAGAAAAACATCAAAACATACTTGGGGTTAAAATTTCTAGGCAGAATAGAAAAATGCTAAAATATTTGATGTGAATATTTAATTTTTAGAGAATCTTTGCAATCTAGGTTAGAACTATCTGTGCTTGAATTTAATGTTGACTTGATCAGCTCTGTGAGAGTAAAAACTAAAGCTGATATTAATTTTTTGTTAATTTCTCTTACACAGACAATTCATATATTTTAAGAAAAATCTATTACAGTTATTTTATAAGCATTTTATTCCCCCTTGCACACAGCTTAAAAATTCCAAAGCTGTATTTAACATATATTTTATAACTGTTTTATTTTTTTATTTTTATTTATTTATTTTTAAAGATTTTATTTATTTATTTGAGAGAGAGAGAGTGAGAGAGCATGAGAGGGGAGAGGGTCAGAGGGAGAAGCAGACTCCCCACTGAGCAGGGAGCCCAATGTGGGACTCGATCCTGGGACTCCAGGATCACGACCTGAGCTGAAGGCAGTCGCCCAACCAACTGAGCCACCCAGGCGCCCTATAACTGTTTTAATTTATAGAGGTTGAGAAGAGAATATTTTATCTGCACTTGGAAACCAGGGAAAATTTTTATAGCATTAATGACATTAATGAGTTGAGACTTAGAGGGATACATGCTTACCTGATTATCTCATCATGGAATTTTCACTATTTGCATTTGTTTCTGGTCAATTTCTGCTGTCCATGGTATCAAGAAACCTTATAGCCCGTAATGTCATGCAGTGATTCTGTACTGATCCAGAAAATCTGATCCAGAGTTTCCTTTGTCAGCATTGCAGAGCCAGGGGTATCTCTTAATCTTTGTCCTGCATGGGCCCAAGCAATTCAAGTAAGTTTGTTGCCTTTATTTTATCAGGACTTAATCAAAAATTGAAAATTATTTTCATTTTCTGCCTGCCAGTTCTCAGAGCACAAAATCTTTATAAAAAAGTGAGTTGTCGGGTGCCTGGGTGGCTCCGTTGGTTAAGCGACTGCCTTCGGCTCAGGTCATGATCCTGGAGTCCCTGGATCGAGTCCCGCATCGGGCTCCCTGCTCGGCAGGGAGTCTGCTTCTCCCTCTGACCCTCCCCCCTCTCATGTGCTCTCTCTCTCTCACTCTCTCAAATAAATGAATAAAATCTTTAAAAAAAAAAAAAGTGAGTTGTCTAATGCTTCATTTCTCTGTTTTTATGTGTTATAACATTAATCCATGCAAATGCTGGTATTTCAAAATGTAAAATTCTCCTTTAATTCTGCTTGGTGAAATACTGGAGATAAAGAATCTTGGTTGGGGAGGAGAGCAGAAATAAGAACCTTGTTTATATCAAATGCTATCTGAGATACTCTCTTTAGTTTCTCAAAAAGCTTTCCCTCTACATTTGTTTCTTTTTTCATTGTCAGATACCTATGAAGCTGCAGTTGAGTTTAGAAGTTTTTAATAGATTTATTGCAAACTTAAATGTTTATTAAAAGCTTCAGATCAGAGGCATCTGGGTGGCTCCGCCAGTTAAACTTCTGCCTTCGGCTCAGGACATGATCTCAGGGTCCTGGCATCCCTACCCAGGGAGGAGTCTGCTTCTCCCTCTGCCTCTGCGCCCCCCCCCCCATGCACGTGTGTGTGCTCTCTCTCTCTCTCTCTCTCTCTCAGATAGATAAATAACATCTTAAAAAGAATAAATAAAAGCCTCAGATCAAACCATCTTTAAATTAACTCCAGTAGTACAGTTGTTTTTGATACCAAAAAGTATGCTCTACCATAAATTTTATCCCCATCCTCCTGGAAGAAGATATCTATAGTGTCTTTGATTTTTACCTTCTAATACAAAGTGAAAATTAGAGTTAAAATCTTTCAAGTGAATAACACAGTTGCTCTAAACCTTGATAGAAAGAGGTCTTATTGATAATATTAGTCACATACTTTAGGTAATAGATAGAGAATACTCTTAAAATGCTCTATACTTGTAAATCAAAACAGAAAAAAAGTATCTCTGTGGGCATGTTTATACTGAGTATATATGTGTGTAGATATGTGGTTATTTGTTTTTTTATGTACTTGACAAATAATCTGGCCAGGATACTTCTTCTAGAATTCTCTTGTTTATTTCAAGATTACTGTAGGAACAATATGTATCTAATTGATTATGCTCTTCATCCTTATCATTTACAATTGGTTTCCTTTGACAGCTGATTACAAATAAATAGAAAAAAGAAGAATGCTGCATTTGTAAAGTTTTTCTTCCTTTAGTTTTGTCAGTTACTACCAAAAGACATTTTTCGTACATTATAATGACTGCCTACAATATCCCGACACAGATTTCCATATTATTTTTAGCAAGCTTTGAATGTTGTGCTTAATTCTAATTATTTTAATAAGATTGATTCAGCTACTGTATTGTTTGTTACTGTTTTTTATTGTTAGGTATTTATTTGAAAATAAAGTGCACTATGGGAAATTGATTTCAGTTTCAATAGAAAAGTATCTAATAGATATGTAGACAATGAAAAAGAAAACTAAATTAAAAGATCCATTTTGAAGACAAAGCTTGTCTTTAATTCCCATTTATAATCCATTATTTTTATAACTCTACACCTCTTTAACGATTCTGAGTAACAGTCTGTGAATTTTGCCTGAAATCTGGTTCAAACGCTTTCCACATTTGAAACGTATTTTACAACTATAGAACTCAGTTAAACATATTTAACCACTAATCTATATGACAATGTACTTTGATCATTAAATAGATCTTAAATAAAATCTGGGGTTGATTTTACTTTAATCAGCAATTCTGTTAAGCCAGAAATTAAATAAAATTGGGTTAAACATAGTATGAAGAAGGAGTAAGAACAAGTAAAAATAAATTATTAAGGAGAGAGAGAGACAGAGACAGTGAGATAGAGTTCTTTTACATTCCAAAGGAGGATTCTGAATTTCAATAAAGGTGAGTAAAATGTAATGTAGCAAGAACTCTTCACAGACCTTTTAGCATTCAAATTATGGCATGCATGCTGCATGCTGCAGTTTTACAAGCCTGCAAAATAGTAACATTAATGGCCCAGCATCTTTAAAAATCGTAAGTGTGCAAAATGATTCACTTGCCATGCATATTGAATATTAATAACATCAAGTAGTTCTGTTTATTAACCTTTTACGTTAATGGTCAGAAATGAAACATGCTGAGAACAATTGCACAACAGAAGGGGCAAATGTTTCTGATAATTGTTGGGTTTTATTTGACAGTTAATAAAAATCAAGTACATATCGTGTTAGATTAGCTGAGATCTGGATTCCATATGACAAGTCATTATTATTAAGGGCAAATGGAGGGTATTTTCAAATACACCCTGGAGTGAGGTAGACTAAAATATGATGGTGCACTCTTGAATGTCAAGGACGTTTTGTTCAGTGTATAATGGAAAACGACATGTAATGTGCAGTTTGGGAACTATTTCATGTTCCTCTGAAGACCTCAAAGCATCACACTGAATATTTTATTGGAATCTGTCACACTCTGCTATAGGTTCAAGTGCATAACAAATATTTATAGACAATCATCATTTTGATGACAGAGAAAATGTGTCAGAGCTAAGAGTTAGCATATGAGTAAGTGTATAATGTCATACTCTTTCTATTCTCTCTTCATTTTCTTTTACTTAAAAATAATCAGCCCAGTTTTACATAATCTATAAGTCACTCCCTGTTAGAAAAACAGAGTTATGAATGACTGGATGATTTTTCAATAACGTAGTAAGTGATAAGCTAGGATTCTAATTGTGCCTTCCTAAATGTCAGTTATACTCACTAGGAAGTATGACGATCATCGGGAATAGGACGATTTTGTTTTAAGAATGTAAAACTTTTAAAGTATGCAAATATTGGTAACCTAAGAAGTAAGTGTTTTGTTACAATACAGAAAATCTAAAATTTGTCTAGAAAAACAGTATTGTATGGTGTGAGACTTTTGTGTATAGTAAAAATTAAGAACTTGGAATCAGAAGGCCCAAATTAGATTGTGTTCTCCTCCTGCTATTTAATATGTGCCCTACCCTAAGTAAATGGTTTAACCTCTCTGAACCTGTTTTTTCAATAAATTTCAATCCAACCCAAGTTACAAATTTGTGCCTAGAATTACATATAAGTGAGAAATTTTGTAAACTATACAAAGTTAAAGAAAAGAAACAAACTGTTATTAATAGTTGCAACTTAAATAGTAACAGCTGGCCATTAATTGCCTGGGGGTGGGGGTGAGGGTTTTTGGGAAGAGACAAACAGGAAGAATTACAAAGGCGTATGAAGAAACTGTTGTGGATTATGTATGTGTTCATTAACTTGATTGCAGTGATGGTTTTGTGTGTGTGTGTGTGTGTGTGTGTGTGTGTGTGTGTGTGTATATGCCACAGCTCATAGTACATTTTAAATGTTTATTATATGTCAATTATATTACAATACACCTGTTTTTAAAAATACTGGGATTACTACCATTACAAGAAAAAAAAACAGGGATTGGGCGCCTGGGTGGCTCAGTTGGTTAAGCGACTGCCTTCGGCTCAGGTCATGATCCTGGAGTCCCTGGATCGAGTCCCGCATCGGGCTCCCTGCTTGGCAGGGAGTCTGCTTCGCCCTCTGACCCTATCCCCTCTCATGTGTTCTTTCTCTCTCATTCTCTCTCTCTCAAATAAATAAAATCTTTAAAAAAAAAACAAAAACAGGGATTGGTTTTATAAATACCGTATTGGATAAAAGAAGCTGGGCACAAAAGAATACATAATGCTCCTTGATTCATGTAAAGTAAAAAAAAAAAAAACACAGACAAATATTATATGGTATTAGAAGTCAGGATAGTGGATACTATTAAGAAAGAGGGAAAGAGTAGTAATTGAGCAAGAACAAAAGAAAAATAATGAGATTTTGAAAATATTCTATGTCCTTATCTCGGTTGTAGTTACATGACAAGTCATGTTTGTGATTACTTATTGAGATATATGTGATAATTTATTTATGTGTGCCAATTTTAATTAAAATTCACTTAAGGAAGGGATGATATGTGAGCAAGGGTCATCTAAGTTGGAACCCCTTGACCACCAGTTGCATACTTTAGCAACCAGTTGAACTGAATTATTTACCTAGATAAGTAAAAATCTGTATCTCCATAAGAATATACCTAAGAGGTTCAGTTTCATAGTTCTGTTAAGCCACTAATAAGACTTTTGGTGCACCCCCAAGAGCAAATTTTAGAACAAAACAGGATGTTACCCTGGTAAGTGTATCACTCTGGGTTCTCCACAGAAAAAGAACCAATACATGTACATAGGCTTAATTATAAGGAATTAGATCACAGTTATGGAGGCTGAAAAGTCCCAAGATCTTCAGTTCACAAGCTGGAGACTCGGGAGTGTCAATGTTATAGGTCCCTCTGAGTTCAAAGGTCTGAGAACCAGGATAAGTGATATTGTAAATTCCAGGCCAAGTCTGAGTCCAAAGGCAGGAGAAACACATGTCCCAGGTTTTATTTAAAAATAATCACTCAAGGGGCGCTTGGGTGGCTCAGTTGTTAAGCATCAGCCTTCGGCTCAGGTCATGATCCCAGGGTCCTGGGATCGAGCCCCACATCGGGCTACCTGCTCAGCAGGAAGCCTGCTTCTCCCTCTCCCACTCCCCCTGCTTGTGTTCCCTCTCTCGCTGTGTCTTTCTCTGTCAAATAAATAAAATCTTAAAAAAAGAATTTAAAAAGTAACATTTAAAAAAAAATAAAAATCAGTCAAGTTTTACGTAATCCACAAGTCATGAAAAAAAAAACATAAAATCATAAACTACTGGGTGATTTTTACCCAGTCAAGCCGAGAGAGTGAATTCTCGCCTTTTTGTTCTATTCTTGCCTTCCATGAATTGGATGAGACCCATCCACATTGGGCAGGACCATCTGCTTTACTCAGTCCACCAGTTCAAATGTTGATCTCATCTGGGAGCACCCTCACAAACATCCCTCCAAATAATGTTTAACCAAATATCTCGGCACCCACTATCTGGGCTAAGGTCCAGTCAAGTTGACACAAAAAATGAACCATCACAGTAAGGACAAAAGTCAGAAGAATTTGAGACACAACCTTGAGAAAGACAAAACAGTCAGTTCAGGACTAAAGAAAATACTTAGAATGATCAAAACAGAATCCAACCAACAATATATGCTTTATCCTCTTCAGTTGTGAATCCCAAAGACATTGAATTTTAATCTCTCCTTCAGAACCCTACCAATGTCACCACCAGGCCTGCCCATACTGCTTAAATATTGCTGTATTCCTTTTGATTTTATGTTTACTACCAACACTCTAATTCAATTGGCCATCATCCATTAATTAGACCCAGTGCCTGTGCCTTTGACCTAGTTTCCTGTGTGATTCTTGCTGCTACAATCCATTTTCCAACTATCAGCCAGATTGATTTTTGTGACACATATATTGGATTGGCCAATTAAAGTAATTAGTGCAGGTTCTCCATTGTACATAGAACAAAATCCCATAGTCTTATAGTGACCTACAGGGCCCTGAATGAACTGGTTGATCCTTACCTTCCTCTCAGACCCTATATTACACGTAACAACCCTCTCTATTACAATATTAGCCTGTCCTTGTTTGGGAAATTCTGCAAATTAATTCTTGCTTTAGAGTAGTTAGATAAGGTGTGCTTTTTCTGTAGAATGCTCTTGCCTTGTTCATCCCTAAGCTAACTCCTTTGCATCTTTAAAGGCTTAGCCTATGTTGACCTTTTCTCAAGGAAATCTCTAGTTTGTGGTTTTTTGGTTGTTTGTTTTTAAAGATTTTAGTTATTTGAGGGAGAGAGACCCAAGAAAGCACGTGTGCGCACTAGCTGGGGGAGGGGAAGAGAGGGAGGGGCAGGGGAGGGGGAGAAGCAGACTCCCCGCTGAGTGCAGAGCCTGACTTGGGGCTCAGTCCCAGGACCCTAAGATCATAACCTGAGCCAAAGGGAGACACTTAACTGTCTGAGCCTCCCTAGTTCACAGTTTTGTTTGATTGTTATGAGTTAGACACTGTTCATAAAGAATATTAATTTTTCCAAATTATCACTTGCTTCCATTGCCAGTTTTTGCATATCCATTTATAGCCAATTTGGACAGGTAGAAATAGGTGGAAACAAGTAAAGGGACACCTGTGCTATAATATCTCTCTTTGCTCTGTACTAAGTTGGCACTAACTCTAGTAGCAAGTATAATATTTCACTATTTCTATGAATATTTTGATATGACAGCATGGTCGTGAATAAAATGTTGATTTCACATTTTCTTTAGTGTGTAAGATTTGAAATTTCATAAATATTTTACTATTTATCACAGTGTATTTATTGACATCATTTTATTTCATAATTGAAAAGTTATGAACTAACTTTGATATATATCATTCTAGTAGATTCTCTGATGAAATAAAATCCAAATCGGGAAAAATAACTGAAAATGTGAGTAAATATCTATTCTGAATCCATAATTATTCTCAGTGTGTCTATTGGAGCTGTACATTGAAAATGCCTCTCTGGAGCTGCTTTTTCACAAATGGGTAGAAATGAGTAAGAGGTGAATGTTCATTGAGACATAAAACTTTCACTACTAAAGAGTCATCTAGACTCACTGCAAACTCAGGACGTAATTCTCTACACAAACCTATGCACACATTTGGTGCTGACCAGTAGAAATTGTGAATTAGAAACAAGCAGATCTGTTTATTTAAAAGATATATAAAGACAACAATAATGTATAGGAATAGTTGTTTTAATGGGTCAGGGATTCCATATGAAAGCAAAAAATGACTCTAGAAGAGGCAAATTAGGGTAAAATAATATGTATAGAGAGATACACATATATACATACCTATAGCATATAGCTCATTCTGATGCCAATTATATGTTTACACAGTGGAAGGTACTCGAGTGATAAAAATCAGTTGCCCTTAATCTTATATTCCAGTTGTCATCAAGGTATACCCACAGAAAAGGATAAAGAGTGTATTCCAATTTGTAATGACAAGATATAAATGATTAACCCTAAATGGTGGGGAAAGTTTAGACTACATAAGAGAATAGGAATACTCCAAGAAGTAAGTGAAATTTCTGAAGCATAAGAAGATATGTTACTTTGTTTCCTATATCAGAGGGAGAAAATTCGTTGGTTTAGTTAAAAAGAAAAGTTCAGTCAATCAGGGCATAACAGCATTTTATAATATTTATCTCAGTGTGGTACAGAAACAATTTTGGTTTTAGATTTCACAATGCCCATGTATTTTTATATATTGCTATTACAAGTAATCTATTTTGTAACATTCTACATAAATAATAAGCTGTAACTTTAAATTCATTGTTTCCCATCCTTGAGTTACAAGTTCTTTTAATTTGTTGATGAAAATTGATGGATCAAAATGGAATTTTGATGGTAAAGCCTCAGGTCATAAAATGCTTCATTTACATATCACATAGAATAGCACTTCCAATTTTTGCATTATTCTAAAATGTAACTGAGTATAACAGCATTATTCTTTGCTGCAATGGAAGTAGCACAGTACATTAGCATGATTGTGGATTGATTAGGTTTCATTCTACATTGATGAGTCAAAGGAGACAAGCAAAGGAAAGTGTGCTGACTCTGAATTTATGGAATGGCGAGTAAAACACTGTCCGTTAACCAAGCAGCAGTTAAAGTTATTTCCAGTTCCCTGAGAACCCATTCTAAACTCTACATTGTAACTACCATAGGACAGTGAACCCTGAATAAAATAGTAAAATTTGTATATATCAACTACAGTGATTTGGTGTGTGTGTGGGGGGTAGTTCGTCAAAGAAAACAATGCTACCATTTAACTCAAGGAAAACAAAAGATGTCAGTTTTACCATGAGATATGAGAAACTTTACCAGGAATGATACAGAAATCAAAACAACAATCAAAATTGGTATTTTGGTGATCTCATCAACAAATCTGCATGAATACAGGGCTACTCTAGTTTACATTAATACATTCAGTAGTAAATTTTTGAACACTAATATATGCCAGGCACTGTGTTAAGCTCCGAGGATGCACTAGTGAGCAAGACCTTTTTTTCAGGAACATTTTATGTCATTGTTCAATATGACTTAATTTCACAGCAAAAATTGACAGTTTTGGCATGTTTTGTCTATGCCTTTTTTCTCCTTTGGCTTCAAGGGCATGGCAATACCTTGTTTCTCCTTCTAACTTCTCTGACATTTATGTTACTGGCTCAATACATATTTTCTTTCTTTTCTCCTAATTTTTAGACTTTCCAAAGGTTTTGCCTCAGAATAGCACCCAATAGTCATATATATAGCTTCGAGTCCTGATCTATGTCTTTGGCTCTGATTTACTCTTGATATCTTTACCCAGACAGATGAATGACTTAACGGCATTCCAATATATATATGTATTTCCCACAAAACCTGTCATTCCCACAAAATATATATAATAAAATAAATCTGCCCTTTTTAGTTCTATAACTGGCCCCAATAACTTTCTTTTCATTTGGTTTCAGCTTTTGGCATCAGCTTTGTGTCTCTACCCTCCCCCATTTATTATTTACTTATAATTATTTGCCATGTGTGGTAAATGCCATCTAATTTCCATTCTCAAGGACTCTATGCTAAGCAGGTCTTAAATATTCTTGCTCAATATATAAGATATTAAAATATTAGCACTTCATTACAGGCATTGTCTTTTACCCCTTTGATCCGGTCATCTCCTTTCTTCACTTATAAAACCCCAAGCTAGTCATGTTACTTCCCTGGACTTCTAAAATACATTTAAAAAAAAAAAAAAATGAACTTAATGGTGCCTCACTTTCTCCCGAAATAAATGCTTTTTTCATTATAGCATTTAAGACCCTCTGTTTCATTATTATCCAGTGTTTTCCAACTTACATTATCAAGAACTATGAAGAGTCTGAAAGTTTACCCTGATTTCAAGTAGCAAGTTAGCCTTCCACACTTCCACATGGATGCTGGAAGAAAATGTGTAACTCCCATGTCAGAGACCGAGAACTTTATTACTCAGGGCACAGCAGGGAGCATGAGTCTTATTCCTCTTGCCCTCCAAGTCCCAGGGCTGGGTTGGGCAGATCAGCTGGATATTGTGCACACAGGGGTCTTGCCTCATAGCAGGGAAACTCCTGAGTTTAGGGAACCTTGACCTTTTTAAGGAGGAGATGATAAGAAACCTGTCCATACTTTGCCTTAGAGTGACATAGTGTCTTTCTGTTCTCTGCCCCCAGAGGGAGACAATACCCTTATCTTCTAAGGCTGGTTGTTATATAAATAATTCCAAAGAGATAGACCAGAACAGAAATTAAAAGACATGAAGAGATGGAAGGACCTGCTTAAAATTGTCTCCCAATACATATATTCCACTCCATTATCTCCCTCTCTCTGAACTCTGATTTTATATTACCAGGGAGGCTTGTTAAGACAGAGATTAAATGTGATGACCAGTGAAGTAGTGAATTGTTGGTCTGATAAATGTAAATGCAGCAGCCAGGGTTTGTTTGTTCCTACCTGAGGCACTCGATTTTCTATTTTCCTGAAAAACTTAAAACACAAAAACACAAACAACCTATTGACAACAGATACACCATTCATATTTAAAATTGCATATGAATGCAGACACAAGTTATCCTTTATTTAATTACAAGGGTCTGGCAGGAATAAGGGTAAAACAAGGCAAAACACAGAAACCTGGTGGTACCAGCAGCCCAGCCATTATCCCCATCAAAAAGTGATTTGAGATTTTGTTCTGGAAGGAGAATCAAATAGACCCAGAAGACTTCTTGAAGAACAGCAGTGATCTCTAATCAAGTGACAATAGCCAGCTTGAGGAAATCTCTATGATGAGAAAAAGGAAAATAAATATAAAATCCCTATTATTTACTCTTACGTCTTATTTCCAGTTGTAGATGCCTGTAAGCCCAATCTAATGAGAAGCCAGAGGAAATGGGAGCCTATGGATGCAAATCACAAAGATCAGTCTCTCGAACCATAAATGGTAGTGTTGGTTTAGCATTCCAGGGTGTCCATGTGCAAAATATTTTCCTGTTACTTGCAGATGACCAGCTTATACACTAAGGGGATGGTGAAATATTGATAGTTCTGTTGTTTGCAGTAGTACACAAATCAGCATAAACAAGACCGTTTTTGAGTCCTTTTGTCACCATGCATTGTCTTCATCTCTGCTACTACAGCCTTTTTGCAAACAGACCCATCAGGTAAGTGTTACGGTCATTTGGCAAAGCTGCTGACTTAAATTCACAGAGAAGGTAACTATTTCCCTGATTGTTATAAGCATCTACTCTTGTACATGCCCTCTACGTGGTATTTATGTAAAACATGAATATTTTCTCAATTTATGTTGTTCCAAGAAGTCCATCCAATGTACCTAACCCACACCTCCCAATAACCACTTTCTTCCAATTCCTGACTTCCCTACCAGTCATTAGTCATTATCCATTAGTCTACTGTTATCTGTGACTTAGACTGTCCTTATACATAAAAGGCACAAAATTCTACTCATTGGGGGAATATCCCTATGTCACTGTTTTTCAAGGCTGTTCTTTATTAAAGTAAAATCAGTACTTTCTGCTGCAGGCCCTTACCAACATATCGTATAGATCCCTCTGTGAAGCAGTTTGATGTTTTTTTCCTCTTCTAACTTGTTTTAAGTACTCAAAGTAAAGTTATAGGTGTGGATGAAAAAATATATGTTGAAGTAGTAAGAGAAAGTGTTATCCATCTTGCAATTTGTGGATACTTTATGGATGTACTCAACCATTTCCATTTCTATAATATGTCTATTTTATAATAAAATGCTGGTGCTATGCATGTCCAAATATATGGTTCCATGGGTCAGATGATATCCAATGTATGATTGACAATTTAGATTGCATAGTTATATTTTGTTCCGTGATCAAATATTTATTCTCTACTAAGGCCTAGCAGCTGGCCTAAAATCGCTTTAAAATTAAATATTAACCATTAAAGGAGGGGTTAGACTTAGAAACCTTGAATGTACTTTGTGTTTCTCCTATTAGGACTGCTTACCAGGACCTTCTGCATTTCTATCTGCCTCCCACACTGTTGGAACTGCTGGGTCATAAGTTCCAAGAGATATGGAAGCTCACACCAGTCTATACTTTCTGTTTAGTCTATTCATGCTTTGGTTCTCATTTTAAAATGGCCACCTTGCAGGTTATTGTGCAAGTAGCTTCTAGGAAAAAGTTCAAATGTTGCCTTTCAAATCCAAAGAGATCCACTAAGAACTGTGTCTTTCATCATGGTAGGTAGACACAGCAGCTTGGTTCTCATTTTACAAGGGTATCACAATATTCATACCAGTAGACTCCCTAGAAGTTTCACTGGGTTTATCTTCTGCCTTTGGTCAAGCATGTGTTGATAAGCCCTCTAAAGCACTGCTACTCTTTGCTGAGCAGGTCTAAATAGCAAAATGTTATTAATGTTATGGATCAGTGAATTTTTTGTGGTCTATCTGAATGATACAAGCTTCTAGGAAATATATTATGATGAAGAGCAGGAGGGTTGACCTATAGCACTGAGTAATATATTAAAAGTATACTCTTATCCCTGCCATGAAAATGTAAAAAGTTTGTGCTCTCAGGGGTAAGGCTTTATACCAGCTGTTACAAAGTGTGCTGATTTGCTCCAGTAAAGATACCACATCTGGAACCAAAGTTGTGATTGGCAGTACCACTTAATTAAATATACAGTGACTTGTCATTTCTCACAACCCATCTGAATTTCCACCGCCAAATAGAGAAGTGGAGATGGGACCGGAGCCACTAGTCTTGAGTTTTTTAGGTCTCTACTAGTTATATTAGTCTCTATAATTAATCTGGGGATTCAGAATTGTTTTTTGTTTACTATTTGTCAGGAGTTGCCAATTCCCAGAACTACGACTTAGTCCTTCCCACGTTGATAGAGCTCATTTTGAAACCAATAAAATGATTCTGACAGCTATAAAATATATCAATTCCCACTGTATACTCTCTACCAGGGCAAACGACCATAGAATAGGTCTATAGTCTCACTATGTCTACTGTTAGATTAATTTGGGCCAAGACACACTCTGACACCTGACCTCTTCATCAGCCATTTGTCTCCATTAATTGTCCCTTACTCTGAGAAGAACTTAAGGACCAGCCTAATGTTAATACCAATATACGATTACCCCAGAGGTTTGATTATTTCTGTTTTTGTAGGAAACAGTCACTCTTTTGAAAACTTTGGAGGAGATTCATGCTCTGTATCTTTCCCCTGAAGAACTCAGCCTTTCCAGTCAATGTAGAGTCTAGTTGATCTCCAAAGTGCTTAAATTCAAGAACTGATTAAGAGGCAGAATATCCCCACTACAGTGACTGTAGTTATGCACTTGCCCACCAATCTGAGTTTTTCCTTGCAAGTATGTCATGAAAATCACAGGAGGCTAGCCAATAATTTAATTGTAAGTGATCTATAGAAGGATTAGCCACAAGAGTTCCCTGTGCACCCAAAACTCTGAATCCTATTTCAGTCCTGTGGCTTATTGTGGCAGACTTGTCTCTGATGCTTAAGTACCAGAACCTATTTCCACCACTGTGGAATGCCTTCATTTCCAGTGAGATCAGGAAACCTAACTTCATGTAGCATCCCTCCTTCCTATCTTGAACCTACAGAATTCAGCCATGAAAGAATGCTTCATATTGAACACAACTGAGGATTAATTATCATTAAAACTTTATAACACATATACTCAGAATCTATCTTTGCTGTCAGCCATACTTAATGGCTTCCAGAGTTAAAGATCTCTTTACAAACTGTCTCTTTCTTCAACACCTTTTCTTAACAACTCATTTCCCCTATGTCTGCTCCCTATGACTATAAAAAGAAACAGGACTGTTGCCTTAAAAACTTAGTATCACTGCCACTTGATGTCACATTGCCTTGCCTTCCAGGTGCTCTTCATTCCATATTATAACCAGTGATATTCTGAATCATTTTGTTGGCATAGTATGGAATAGATTGCATACATCTTATTTACTGAAGCACAGAGGTTAATTAACTTTCCTTTTCTTTTTTTCTTAGAGCATTTACTTTAGAAAACTTTTAAGTACTCTGTCTCTTTGAAATATATGTAAATATTTTAAAAGCTAAATAAGCCTCTTGCCAGGTTAAAGACCCAGAAATACCTTTCTCAAGGACCTGAGAATCATGTTTTTGAAATATATCCATCAAAAAAGATAATGCAGGGGCGCCTGGGTGGCTCAGTTGGTTAAGCAACTGCCTTCGGCTCAGGTCATGATCCTGGAGTCCCGGGATCGAGTCCCGCATCGGACTCCCTGCTCAGCGGGGAGTCTGCTTCTCCCTCTGATCCTCCCCCTCTCATGCTCTCTGTCTCCCATTCTCTCTCTCAGATAAATAAATAAAAAATCTTTAAAAAAAAAAAAAAAGATAATGCAGCTTTTTTCTCCCAGTTTCTGAGGGAGGGCAGGAGCCTGACTTCAGTGAACCACCTTGCTCCAAAACTACTTCCTGTCATTAAGACATGAGAAGTTTATTTTTCTTTTGGATAAAGCATTTAGCTAATACATATGGTTACCCGAATTACCAAGTAAATGAAGGATAAACTGTGCATGGCTTTCGTGCTGTTTGATCCTCTTACTTGAGGCACTGGGTATTGTTTATCTTGTTAACGTATAGGTAGTGGGTTGTATCCGCTTGGATGTAATAAAGGGCAAGATTTCTTTCAGTCTTTGCAATCTCTTAGCAGGTTGCCTGTGATGTGCATCGCATTCTAAGTATCCAATAATAAAATTGCTGTGTTTCTCTTCAAACTTTGTGGAAAGGTGTTACAGGTTAGGAGATTTTGTTTTTAATTTTATATATATATATATATATATATATATATATATATATATTTTTTTTTTTTTTTTTTTTTTTTTTTTTTTCCTAGCTCCCACAACACTATAGTTGTTCTTTGGAGAATAAGTGCTGACAACAAGAATGTAAACTAAAGAAGGGAAACTTAGAGAAGTAAAGAGAGAAACTAGCTTCAGCGAAAGGTAGCAGTGAGAGGGTGTCATTCATTTCTGTCTGTACTGGAATCTAAATGTGAGACCCTCGTTCCATCTCTTTATCACATGTACTGGTATAGTTTAATGGTGACAACATGGGAGTGGTAAAGAAATAGACCCTGAATGCCCCGAAAGTAATTATCTCTGACTTTTAACCATTAAAAAATCCCTCAGGCTGGGTAAGACAATTCTTTGACAATCCTGGATTGGAAAGTTTCAAGACAGAGACACTTGACTGCCTCCTAACAATAGGTGGCTGCTCGAGTGAGTAACTGATAATCGAGAAAATGAAGGAGATATGAATTTATTTTGTACACAGAGTTTGTAAAAGGACCCACACTATCTCAACCTAAAAATATTGCTTTTTTTTTTTTTTCATCTTTGGGCCTTGGATTGTATTTGTTCTCTATCTGGAAGGCACTTATATCTCCAGCTTTTTTAACATTGACATTCTTTTATTGATGTCGGTCTTTTTTTAAATTTTTTATTGTTATGTTAATCCCCATACATTACATCATTAGTTTTAGATATAGTGTTCCATGATTCATTATTTGTGCATAACACCCAGTGCTCCATGCAGAACGTGCCCTCCTCAATACCCATCACCCGGCTAACCCATCCTCCCAACCCCCTCCCCTCTAGAACCCTCAGTTTGTTTTTCAGAGTCCATCATCTCTCATGGTTCTTCTATTGATGTCGGTCTTAAATAATTTTGCAACTCTATGTGAAGCTTCCTCAGGTTGCCCACTGGGATGTGATCTTTCTGTCTGATCATATAGTATAAAAATTGTCTACGTACTGCATTTCCTAGTCAAATAAAGTCAGGCTTCTTTACCTTTCTGCAGCATGGGAAAAAGTGTCCTTAGAGGAGCCTTGATAATGTCACAGAAAGGGGAGTAAGGAAGGACCTGTACTAGAGGTTTGAGTTTGTGCTAGGTGATTTGATTGATTGATTGATTCATTCATTCATTCATTGAGCCGGAAGCAGCTCCATCACTGATTATTCTGGTCAACTCCTTATGCCTCTCTGAGTCTCAGTTTACAGATTGAAATAATGGAAATAAGAATAATAAAAGTCATCACATAGGATTTGAGAAAAGGTCACACTACAAAGGAAAACTTACCGGAGGCAGCATGCCTTAATTTGGAGAGTTACACTAAGTTGTTAAGGAGAAATTGTGCTAAGTGATTTTAAGAGGGGAACTGGGAAGCATGAGCCAGTTTTGGCTTAGACAGTGCACGAAGTGGTAGCACTTTATGAATGTGTATTTTAATGTTCATTCAGAATGCAAGACGATTAAAAGGTGCTAAATTTATTGGCCAGACAGGGCATATTTGGTCATTTTTGTGGAATCAGTGCAGCCTGGCTTTATGCTGTTCTGAGCCCCACTTGTGTTCTGTTGGGAATAGCAGGGCCTGGTGTTGACAAGCTTTGTTTTCACTTTCTTTGGTTGTCAACAGGACCCATTTCACCTTCTTAATTATAAACTTCATTTTTTAAATAAGGTATTTCAAATGTTTAAATTAAGCTCTCACAGTTATAGTTAGCAATGTTCATGTAAACTCTAGAGTTCTGGTTCCTAAACATTGTGTCCTTTAGTATGGAATTCTACACCCATGTATCTCTCTGTAGGTTTGCTTTACACTTACCTGCTTAAGCTGACCAGTTCCCTGTTTCAACATGGTGAAATTGACCAGATACTTAAAAAAAAAAAAAAAGTTCTGTAATTAAAAAATTTTTGTATGACAATTATCCTAACTGCTTGGGCAAAGATTTTATCTTTGTCATAATTATTCAGGTATTCTACATAGGTATATTCAGGTATGTCATAGGAGTCATGTGCTGACATATAATATCGTCATTATGGCTTTCTGATACCTACTATAGACAAGAAAAAAAAGAGATACATGTTCTATTTTTCTACTAAGTATCTCCCAACATCTTGATCAGTATAATGGTTCTGGGTGGTTGACAACTTGATTAATCTGAGCAGTCTGTGATCAGAAACACACTCAAACTCTTTTTACTCTGAAGGATTTTCTGTCTCCTTTGTGGATAAGATCAATCAAAACTGGGAGAAATTGAGTAGATGTATAGTGGAAGAGCCGTATCTTGGTACTGAAAAATGCTCTGCCTTTTCTAGTTCACTTTAGACAGCTCTTCTCAGAGAATGAAGGGTAATAAAATACCCTTTAAAATATCTCAGAATTGGATCTATATTCTGTGATTTCATATAGTCAGCAAAAAAAAAAAAAAATCCTGAATAATTCTTGGTATATTTCTTATTAATACTTACATGCCAGAGAGTAGCACAATAAATATATCATATAATATTATTATACACAATATAAAAAGCAAAGGTTTATTCAGTTTTTCCCTTCAATTAATTTGTTTTATCCTTTTTTTTCCTAACTTTCCTTTAAACACTGCATTCTAAAGATATAAAACTGCTCTCCTTTCCTGACCACACCATCTCACACCTCTGTTTCGTTCTCATTATTATTCCTTTCTCTGCAGAGCTCCTTTTTCCATTTTTTATAAGCCAAATTTTACATGCCTTTGAAGACTCAAGTCTGATATTACCCTTTCAAATGCACAGCCCATGGATGTATCTGGATGTATCTGGTTCTTTCCCTACTGCTGAATGCATCCATAATATTACCCAGGCATATTTTGTTGGCATAACTATTTCTATGCTACATGTCATGTAGCTTGTCTGATTTATTTATTAATTTATGGAATCTCTAGGGAGATGCATAGTGCCAGAAAGAGAAAAGGCACTCAGTATTTGCTAACTTTACTGAAATCAACCTTTCTCTTAGGATATTTAACATGCATCTTTATGTGTACTTATCATTTCCACTATTATTAATATATTTACATGTATATGTTTCATAGTGGAGTCTAGTCCTTTTTTTAAGTCAGGGACAATTTTCCCAGCATAACACTAGCATGTACTCAGTACATATGTGTTACACAAACTAACGAGGAAAGATTAACAGTGCCACAATCATTGAAATAATGTGTAATTGTATAATTGAAAGCTAAGTGAACTGTTTGAGGAATTCAAAATTAAGAAAGAGGCAATACTCAGGATTAGTGAAATAATTTTCATGAAGAAAATCAGAACAGAGGCACATTTTTGGATTTTGTTTCATTTATAGTTTTTCCATTCTATTTCTTGTTTATTTTCTCTCTCTCCCTCTCTTTCTCTCTTTCTTTTTAATAATAAATTCATGGGAGATAATCAGGAATCCAGCTGTTCGAATTCAAAAAGGAATTTAGTTCTTTTGGACCTCAGTTTATTCACCAGCTGAATGAGAAAACAGAAGTAGATTTTACCTTATGTCCCTTGCTACTCAAACCTTCTGTATGTCTTCACCCTACCTCATTTTACCAGTAGTAGCTTTGGTAACTGCCAGGAGGGTCACTTTTACTTATGAGAAAAAGGAGAAGAGAGACAGACAGAAATTGTACCAAAAAAGTTTGGAAAAAAAATAGAGAAAAAAGAGATGAATGAATACCTGTCTAGGTTTATTTACAGTTAATGTGTTTAAATATCAAAAAGTGCACATTTAATCTTGACAAATAAATCTTTAATAACACAGTTTAACAACTTCTTTCATTTAAACCAACTAGGACATCTCTTTTAAACTAATGCTTATAAACTATTCTGGTCCATATTCATTCAACCCAAACAAATTACCCAAATTTGCATCAAACTGAAAGACACCAAATTTCTCACCCAAATCTTGATCCTAAAGTGGGCACACTCATGAGCTTTGACTGCATTAGCATCATCACTTAGTTAAAAATATGTAAAGAAAATATTGATGACATAATCTTTCAAATACATTTAGTTTTTCCATCAAGTTATCTCAGACTTCTACAAATAAAGGCAACTTTTATTTACCTGTGCATATATGTAACTTAAGGGTATGGGAAAAAGTTTTGCCTATATATTAATGATGCTGAGGACTGTCACTTGACTATGATCTGGGTACTGTGCTCTCAGGATTCTGTTTTACCTAAAAATAAGAAAAGCAGATATCTTTCATGTTATTTATTTCATTGCCAATGCTTATGGCCCCTCCATATAGAAGGAATGTAAATGAAGCTTCTCATCAGAAGCATTTAATAATGGTAAAGCGGAAGAGGGATAGGAACTCTTCTCAAATGTCTACAGCTCCACCTCTGTGGGGTTATAGTTTTCCTCCAGTGAGGGTAGGAGTGGCATTTCAGATAGCTTGTCCCAAAAGTGGTAGCTACAACCTTAACTGAAGACTGTGGACTCTGTCATGTGAAGGAAAAGTTACAGCCGGTTCTTTTTTTTTTTTTTTTTTTTTAAGATTTATTTATTTATTTATTTATTTGACAGAGAGGCACAGCGAGAGAGGAAACACAAGCAGGGGAAGTGGGAGAGGGAGAAGCAGGCTTCCCGCTGAGCAGGGAGCCCGATGCGGGGCTCGATCCCAGGACTCTGGGACCATGACCTGAGCCGAAGGCAGATGCTTAACGACTGAGCCACCCAAGTGCCCCCCCCTTTTTTTTGGTAATACTCAGCTATGTTTGCTTTCCATTACTTTCCAATCAATCAGTTATACTTATTGAAATTTGAAATCAAAATAAATACTGATATAACAAGGGATTGTACTACATTTGTTAATAATCTTGGTAATTATATAATTTAGACTGATAAAAGGTAAAGGAAGGTAAAGGTAAAGAGTTTCATCTTTAACACCCCCTAGAACATCTTGCCTACACTAAGAACATAGCATATTATCATCAAAACCATATTAATGGCATGGAGATCTGTGAGCCCTTCTCAGTAGGAAGGGACTTTGCTTCCAATCAATACAATACTGGAAATACAGGGTATGTTCTTGAGAATGAAGGATGGGAATCCTAGTATTGGATCCAAAAAAAAAAAAAGTGGATTTAACATTAATGGATTTGGGGTGTGTGTGTGTGTGTGTATTTATATTTATATTTGATAATTGATTTATATCTTTATCTATATCTATATCATCTATATAGAGAGAGGGAGAGAGAGAAAGAGAAAAACACAGTGTTCATTTTCTTGATTCAGTAGATGAAATGTTTTCTGTGGTGATTTCCTTGAAAGACAATCAGTGTAAGGGAAAGCATAGTTTATGAGAAGAAAGTCATGAATCACATTCTTGCATTGCTAGCTTTCATGGCTTAGTTACCTTACCATCCTAGTTACCTTTCTCTACCATAGCTCAAAATGTGTAAGAAGATTATGAGTCGTTTAGCAAGAAATTATTAAAGGATTGGAGTAAAACTATATGCTCTATCTACTATAATTCAAAGAACATTAACAACATTATTAAACATCATATTTAAAAGGAAGTGCGTATTTTCTTGCTTATTAAATATATTGCTTCCACTGAAACCTACTGACTTAAGCAATTCTACTTATTCTTGAAATATTCCAATATGACTAATAGATTTTAATTTCTGATGCCAAAATTATTTTTATGTATAATTATTAACACATTCTTAAAATTGAAAATTAATTTCAGTAAAGATAAATAATAGTATCAATAAATTAACATATATAGAATTCATGTTAAATTTCATCATGTTAATGTTCATAATTATCATCTGCACACTTAATTGATAAATGTATATGATGTTACGAATATTTTTGAACTAATAAAATACAAGTGAATTTGGTGACATAGTATCTGTATGGAAATATTTTCCATGAGTTTTTAATGTGTTCTTTGTAGAAGAGCTTTCTTTTTTTTTTCTTTTTAAATCGATTTAAGATAAAAATCTGCCTAGTTACTGATCAAAAATTGTATTAATATTTTACTAAGACCATGAATCATATAAGCTATATATTGAAAATTATCACATTTTTGTTGGATTCAGTGACATCTTTAAATGGCACAGTAATAGAATAGACATTTACAAACTTGGGAAAATAATGCTTCCTAAATTTGTCCTTCAAGTATCCCACTTGATACTTGGTATCTCACTACCTTCTTTACTTTCAGATTTTTCTGATTGTTTCTATCTTTTTGCAAAATCTATTAAATGTATATTATTCTTTTAAAAGTGACATTGTAATAACATTCTTATAATGAGTGGTGTATTTCTTATTAGTGTGATTTATTCATTTTATATATTCAAAATGCAGTTTATAAAGTTGTTAATGTAGTTTTAGATTATTAGGTATTGAGTATTACTAAGGCTATAAAAATAAGCTTATGAAGGGATAGAGTATGCTTTATCTACTTTTTTATAACTTCAGATAGGGAGAATCTTTGATCTACTGTTAAATAGGAATTACAAATTAAGTAATCACTGAAAAGGAAAAGAAAATTGCAATTCAAAATTAGATATATGATTTACCTAATAATAAATATAAAAGTGTCATTTAAGATACCCATCATGATTTTATATCAAAAGAACTCTGTAAATGGTTATTAATGTCTATGGTAGTAGGTGAACCAATGCAGTATATTGCAGATTTTTTATTGTAAATGTCCATAGACATTAACTGATAATATTGTTTTTGCATTTGTTTCCATTCTTCAAAAGTAGCCTGTAATATGAGTACTCTGCATACTGGAATCAGAATCTTTAAATGACTTAAGATTTCAAGTCTATGGGGGCGCCTGGGTGGCTCAGTTGGTTAAGCAACTGCCTTCGGCTCAGGTCATGATCCTGGAGTCCCGGGATCGAGTCCCACATCGGGCTCCCTGCTCAGCGGGGAGTCTGCTTCTCCCTCTGACCCTACCCCCTCTCGTGTTCTCTCTCTCATTCTCTCTCTTGCTCGCTCTCAAATAAATAAATAAAATCTTTAAAAAAAAAAAAAGATTTCAAGTCTATGTAAAATCAAAGAAAGTAATACCAATATAACCCAGACTGAGAAACAACTTTCAAACACTAGTTTATATTGTTTTAAATGTCTATCTTCATGTAACTCAAAACTAAGACCTTTATAATCCTATGTTCTGATTATCTAATTTTTCCTAACAAGTTACCTCAATATTTAGTGTCTTCAACAACAACAACAAAAAAACCCCACATTTTATTATATCTCATGATTTTTGTTTTCATTTTTATTTTGTTTGATCAGAAATTTGAACAGTTCTCATGTGGCCATTTTTTTTTATTCCACATGGCACTGACTAAGGTCACTTATTGGAATTCAGTTGGCTGATGGACTGGCATGGAGGGTCCAAGTTGGCTCTGCTCACATCTTGGATGCCTTGGCACGGCTAGCAGGATGGCTGAACTCACTTGGATTATTGATTGGAGTGACTACACGTGGCCTCTCCATCATGGAAGTCTTAGGGTAGTTGGATTCCTTGGCAGCTTTAGGACTTTGAGCTAGTGTTCCAAGAGACAATAACCAAAGCTGCCAGATATCTAAGGCCTAGTGCAGGAAATTGACAATGTCACTTCTGTAGTGTTTTATTTATAAATCAGTGACAGAATCAGCCATCATGGAGAGAAAAATAAAACTCTCTCTCAATGGGAGAAGTAGCAAAAATATTGTGGCCATTTTACTATAGTAGTATCTGCCTACTGCTTGTAAATTATTTACATCTCTCTCACATGCAAAATAAAGTCAGTTGCCTCCAAGCCCCCCAAAAGCTTCATTCCATTCCATCATTTGTTCAAAGATTAGGATCTCAGCATCCAAATCAGTTCTAGATGCAGATGAGCCTCTTCAGGTTAAGTTAAATGTTCTTAAAAAAAAAAAAAAAAGGATTTATTTATTTGAGAGAGAGGGAGAGAGAGCAGTGGGGAGGGGCGGAGGGGGAGAGAGTCTCAAGCAGACTCTGCACTGAGAGCAGAGCCCGCCGATGTGGGGCTCAATCCCATGAACCCGAGATCATGACCTGAGTTGAAACCAAGAGTCAGATGCTTAACTGACTGCGCCACCCAGGTGTGCAGTTAAATATTCTTAAACTTAATCTATTATTCTTAAATATTATTAAACTTAATCTATTATAATAAATCAAAAAATAAATTTTAGAAGCTTTTAACTTGTTATGCTAGGATTATATAACATGTATACTTTCTCCTAAGTCACAAATTTAATACAGCTCAGCAGAAATTCTTGAATGTTGTTATCTGTAACATTTCTGAGTTTGTGCTAAATCATGTCTGTTTTCTGAGGTTCAGTTCCTTGAATACAATTTCTCCTGAACTGAGACTAGCAAACTACAGAGACATGTTGTCTGTCCCCTAGACTCTCATCCATCCAGTGTAAGGTGGTATAGTTGACTTAAAAACTTTGTGGGATTTCTGTGAACTGAAATATCATTTAATTCATTAGACAACTCACACATAATTTTATTTCACTTTAGACTCTTTTTACTTTGTGCTGATAGTCTATGCAAACAACACATTTAGATACTTAGAAGCCTTTTTGTCTATTTAAGATTGTTTTAATAAGCATGCCCTTAAGATTCTTAGAAGCCCAACCATGCCTGCCCTTCAGTCTTTTCAAAATCTCAATAAAGGTTCTTCAAGCCTCAGTGTTGAGATTTTAACTTTCAGTCCATGTTTAGTTGGAAGTGCTATGAATTTGACTTTGCCTTGATGCCATTTTTTTACTTGAGGAGCTTTTTAAGGGAGAGACTGGACATGAAAAATGGCTTTAATTTGATACCACTAATCCCTTAAATGTCTTCTAAACTCTGCTTGAAACTGATTATTTACCTTTTTTGGCACACCTCTCATATATGCCTAAAATAACTATTTAGTGTTTTCAACATGAACATTTCCTTAACCAAATCCAACATGTCATGAGATATATTTTCTACTTTACATATGACTACAAATGACCATGTTACCAAGCTTCCTGCCCATTTATGTAACCTCCAGTAACAACTTCCTTACTGTCTTTTCAATTCTTATTAAGAATTTCCTGAGGTTGTACAGCTCTTCTATCCTCTGCTTGCCCTGTACTCCCAAAGCCAATGCCTTGCACATTTGTTTTAGTTAAAACAGCACCACACTTCCAGATAAAATATTTTGTATTATCTACTGATGAGTTGTAAATTATTCCAAAACATAGAGACTTAAAAAATAGTAATTTCATTATGTCTGAAATATCTGTTGGTTAAAATTTCAAATCAAGCAAGTTGTTGACTCTAGGGGAATTGACTCAAGTCACTTTGTGGTATTAATCCAGCACATGGGGTGATTTGGAGGCACCTAAAAGGGGTTTCCTGCCACATCGTGCACATTTACAGGGGTTTCTGAGTCTTCAGATTAATGAATCCTTTGAAACCTTTCTGGTAACATACTTGAATTTTGGATTAGTACACAATCACAGAATTGCCACAATACATTTTAATTGTCTGTTGTTTACATCCCTCTTAGAATGTAATGTTTGTGAAATTGGGCCTTTATTTAGTTAAATCACATATCCCCAGAGACTGGTGGAATGTTAGGTCCAAGTAATGATGTGGTGAATGAGTGAATATGTGAATGAATGACTCTGACTTGACTTGAAATGAATTCTAATAATTATTTTCCCATACCTGGTTTCAATATTTACATTATTTGCTTCTTTTTTTTAAGACATAACTAGATTTTGGAGGGAATATCCATATTTTAAAGATTCAAAAATGAGAAATGCAATTTTTTTTTTCTAAGAACAAGTACAACAAAACAGAGTTTGTAAGAAGCACTGTTTGTAGAGAGGAGGCAAAGCTTCACCTCTATCCACATTATGCTTTCCCCTGGGGCTCTTTAACAAAAATACAGATTAACAAGAGAAAAACAAATAGTTTATTAATGTATTCAGTGAACATCATATGAAAGAACCTGAAAATAAGAATAACTCAAAGTGATGGCTTAGAACTCTGGTTTATAGAACATCTTCAACAAAGGAAAATACATTTGTAGAAGAATGACTGGACAAAGGATAGCAATTGTAGGCTTCCATGAATAGCAAATTGTGGGAAGGTAAATATATGGGATGGAACTAATGGAGTAAGTTTTGTTTTTTGTTTGTTGCAAATGAGCTGATAAGAGTCTGTCTCTAGTAGAAGGAGAATTTATATTTTGTCTTTATGAAGAAAGGGGAGAAGGTTGAGAGAGAAGGTTTTCTACATTTGTTGCTTTTTACTTACCTTTAGCTGAAAATAATTTCAATGCCAAAATAACATATTTTGAGAGTGGCATATTTTCCTACTCTTAATTTGTTTTTTAACTTAACTCTTATGCAAGCAGTATCTTTTTAAAACAGGTCTTATTCAAAGAAACAAATGAATATTTGCTTCATCTGTTCCAGAATTTCTTTATAAGGAGGAACTCAGTTCCATTACTCTGTATGGCAGGAAGCTGGAGTTCTTGCTCTGAAATTTTGTTTTCTAAGTAAGCCCTGGTACTTTTCCTTAGATCATATGTTATATATTTGTATGACTTCCTGCAGAAACCAATAGAGACTATGGAAGGACATGCTAAATAAAAATAGAAAACAATATATTGGTAGTACACCACTGTTTGAACTCTAGGGTACATAAACTACAAGCAGTGGCAGGTTTATGCCACTAAGTGGGCATAATATGCATCTTGTGGTTAGAATTTCTGCATTTGTATATGGCTAGAAGCACAGTTATGCAAATAATTAAAGTCTCAATTCTTTTCTTGATAACACATGGATTGATTCAGAATATGCATAAAAGTTCTCCCCCAGTCATAGACCCTTCTCTCTCACAAGAAGCACAGAAGGAAGTCTAAAGCTAAAAGCGAGTGCAGTTGGATTTTAAAAAATGATGATTAGCATCATTGGTACAATGACAGTTATGTATTTTGGAGTTAAAAGGCTACTATGATCTAATAATATGGAGGGCAAAATTAAGCCCTATTTAAAAAGGAGTTAGGTATGCAAATCTGGGGTGCTGCCACAAGCTTGAACAGATGTTTGAAAATTTAGCTGAGTGTGTTTATTCATTCTAAATATGTTTATATAATGTATTGTAAGCTATTTTCTCAAGCACATTTGCATGGAAATGTATGTGTGGCCCTGATTCTGCCATCTTTAATCGTGTAAAACTGCCACTGGCTTCTGGTAGAATTATGCACATGTCAGTTTTGGCAGAATCTGGCCTCTGGAGAGGGTCTTGCAATCAGTGGAGCAAATGTACCTATTACCTCCACATGTTCTGTTACACAGTAGCGTTTGTAGGCAAAGATTGGCAGGGACTCATAGGTCTGGAGAGGAGATTTATACAAAGTGCTCTGAATTACTCAGAGAAATTTAATTATTAATTAATATACACTTAAGTTGTCTCCGGTAATTAATGACATGCTAATTTTTTTTTCTCTAACTCTATTTCTTATGCTAAATTTCCTTCTCAGTGTCCTTTCCCTACTCACACCCACACACATACGTCCTATATGCCTCTATTAATGACTAGTAGGAAAAATCACCGATTTAGAGGTCAAAAATACTTAGATAGTTATCTTCATATTATATACAGAGCACTGACAAAAAGAAGGCACATTTTAGTAAATTTTTCCTCAAATTTCAACAGACTCTTAGTCTGATAGGTTAAAACATTTTATATCTCCACATTCACTTGTTTAAAGTCTGGATAATCTGTTCTCTTCGGTAATGATTTTTAGTATTGCAGATTTTTTTTTAAAAAATTGACAAATTAATTTATTCAATGAAAAATGTCTATGTGCTAGACATTTTTTTCCCGGGTTTCAGGAATGCATTGGTGAATGAAATAGAGGGAAAAAAAAAAAAAAAAAGCAGTCTGCCTTCATGAAGCCTATAATCTTTTTAAGAAGAGTACAAAGACATTAAGCAAATTAAGACCAGACAGTTATGATGATAAATTTTATGAAAGAAGAATACAGATGAACTTGAAAAGAATCACTGGGAAGACTTAATTTGGATTGGCGCATCAATATAATCTTGATTTAGTGAACTTTAGGCTGACATCTGAAGGATAAATTTAGATTTAGACATATGGAGAATAGGTCTTATCTTCCAGGCAGATAGAACAACATATGTAAAAGTTGTGAGGTGACAAATGCTTGGGGAATTGAGGAACTAGGGAAGCAAATGTGAATTCTAAGTTCACTAGAATGGCCAGAAGAGTGAACAATAGGTTAATAGACAGGAGCCTGATAATACATGTCCTCATGATCCTGTTCCAGCATCTGAATTTTACCTGAAGACAATGGAAACCCACTAAGAAAGCTGTTAAATAGAAATCTGGCACAATTATATTTTCATTTTCAAAAAATATACGAGGCTGATGTGTTGAAAATCAATCTGTGTTCCATAGGAGTAGAAGTAGGAAAAACCAGTTTGGTAGATATTGCTATAGTGGTGATAACTTAAGCCACTATGGTAGAAATAGCCATGAAATGCAGTAAATTGATTTCAGAAACATACTGAATTGAATGTGAGCAGAGCACAGTGATGTAACAGATAGGATAAAAAATTCAGAAGAGCTCACACCATCAACCAATATACTGCTTTAAGCAACTTGGAAAATAGAGACCTCAGTTAGTGAGAAGAGGCAAACAGGGATGAAGAGTTCAAACTTAACCATGATTTGAGAAGTCTGTGCTGACATATTGAAGCAAAAATATTAAAGAAAAGCTGAATATGCAAGTCTGGAGCATAGAAAGGCTATCTAGTTGAAGATCTGAGATTTAGAGTATTATTGGCACATAGTGACTGAAAATCACCTGGAGGGAGAGAAGAGTAATGGGCTGTTTTTGATAAAATATTTGTTTCCCCTTCAAATTCATATGTTGAAGCTTTAACCCCCTTTGGAATGGTATTTGAAGATGGGGCTTTGGGAGGTAATTAGATTTAGCTGAAGTCGTAAAGGTGGGATCCTCATGATGGAATTAGTACCCTTATAAGAAGAGACAGGAGAGCTAGCTTTCTCTTTCTCCTTCATGTGAAGACATAGCTAGAGGCAGCCATCTGCAAGCCAGGAAGAAAGGCCCCACTAGGAACCCAAGAGGCCAAGCACCTTGATCCTGGACTTCCCAGCCTCCAGAACTATGAGAAATAAATGTCTGTTGCTTAAGCCACCCAAGTCTATCATATTTTGTTATAGTTCAGTACTGATTCCTGGGAACTTCAGCTCACAGTGACATTTTTCTTTTCATAGAATGCTCCTAAAACCAATGTAAATCCCATTAGCCGTATCTTTTATAATACGGACCTATCTTTTATTATCAGACGATCCTGTTAAATTTGTCTTTCACTTCAATTGTCACATTACTCTTTAGTACTGTGAAGTTTATTCCTCTTCCAAAATATCAAAATTCAGTGATTCTCTTCATTCTATCTGACAATTATTTTTTTCATAATGAAGCTTTGGGTAGATATGTGTGACACCATTTTAGCCATCCCCCTAACTTACCCTTTTCAGTAAGCATTTTGTGTTGATGTACTTTTTTAGTCATCTTTTTCTCTATTGTACTTCAATTTTTCCTCCTCCCACATTTGTATTCTCCCCACTTCATTTGAAACCTAAGTCCTCAGAAGGTAAATTTATGCTTCTTTAAAATTCTTATAACATGCCTATTGGTACATCTTTTTAGTAGCAATCCACATGAGGGCACTTAATAAGTAACATTTGGTTAAGACTTATGCTATGGAGCAGCAATAGAGAAAAAAAGGCATTCAAATAAAGGAAGATAAAAGTAGGAAAAAAGTGAGTAATAAAAGAAAATGCTTGTCTCTAATTAAGTAGGAATGTGGAATGCTTATATGTCTTATCTGGAATTTAAAACTTTGCATTGTAGGATATATATCTTTTTTAAGATATAAAGAAAAGAGTGAGGCTTAATGAAAATAGATTATTTAGAATAATAGACACACAAGGCTGGAAGAATGTCTACCTCATTCACCATTAACCTTAGAAAATAACATATTTATGCCAATGCAAAAGGAAAACTATTTTTAGATAGTTGGATTTATAATTATTCTTATGCATCTACATTAACCAAGAATTCATAGATTTATTTAGATGCCAATTCTCCTCACAACTGCTGCTAACCATATTTTTTATGATAGCTCATTTGAATGCCCTGGGAAGAAATACTCTTAGATGATCTTTATTTAGGTTACATTTTCCATGATAACAAAGTTTCCATATATACCTAGTTAATTTAGAAGTATTGAGTTTTATCAAGATAACTTTCTTGTATTATTTGAAATAATCATACAATTTTTTCTGCCCAGAGAATGTGTACTTATATCCTACCTTCAACCCTGAAAAAAATAAAACAACAAATAAAGTCTTTGTCTCTATTAAAAAAAAGAAGAAGATGGGGTGCCTGGGTGGCTCAGTCATCTGCCTTCTGCTCAGGTCCTGATCTCAGTGTCCTGGGATTGAGCCTCGCATCGGGCTCCCTGCTCTGCGGGAAGCCTGCTTCTCCCTCTCCCACTCCCCCTGCTTGTGTTCCCTCTCTTGCTGTGTCTCTCTCTGTCAAATAAATAAATAAAATCTTTAAAAAAAAAAAACTAAAAAACATTAAAAAAAGAAGAAGAAATAAACCAAAACCAAACAAACAAGCAAACAAAAAACCTAACAAAACAAAACACACATGTTAGATCAGAGCAACACCAAGTCATACACACTGACCTAGCCATTCTGGGACCTTCACCTCCATCTCAGTCCTCTTCTCTCTAACAACCAAGACATTATTTCCTAATGTTCTCTCAAATTTTGTTTTAGCTATAGTTGTTTTATATTTTACTCAAGACCATTGTGTGTGTGTACATGTGTACCTACCACCGTGCTGTATCCTGGCTCGTGCTTATTTCTTTCAAAATCCCTATCTCCTTTTCTAATGTTTATGTAGAGTAACTATTATGGATTACTTTGAAATGTGGGGTAAGAGTGGGAGGCACACTCATTAAACTATCTGATCATATACTCTTATTCCAAATTAATCAGACTTTTTTGAAAAGGATTAACCACTTAAATATTACCAATCTCTAACAAAATGTGTAGTTGGATATTTAATTAACTCAAATACAGTTGATTTGGGACCTTAATTACATCTGCACAATCTCTTCAACTGCTATATTCTAAGGGCTAGAAGCAAGTTACGGGTTCTGCCCATACTTAAATGAGGGATGATATGAGATATGAACACCAGGAATCAGGGACCATGGACCACGTTAGAATCTTGACTCTCACAGTGGATAAGAACACAGGATAATCAGTGGAGTTTCTGCCTGGGCAGTTATTATTCCCCAGTTTGCCCCAAACTTGGTCAGCACGGTAGTTCTCCCAGGTTAGGACATGCCCCCCAAAATGAGTGACTTTGCCATCGGATAGCAGTTCCTTGATTTGGACTAGAGCATGGAAAACCCCTTGTCCATAGACATTGGCAATAACAGAAGCAATCTCAGTGTGGGGAGGTGGGAGGGAGAAAGCCAGTATCCCAGTGAACTTGAGGTTGTAGCCTTGGTTGGGCAAGCAATAATCCAGTAGTCTGGACAGAAGTTTAACAGGAAGACCCAGGAGATGAGTCACATGTAAGAGGCTGTGATAAGCTCACTGCATAGACTTGTTGAATGAAAGCTGCATGTGCATTCGGAGAACACATTGGCCCACTGTATACATCCCAGATTGATTGTGATAATGTGCACCAATGTCAACGAAAGTGAGAGGAACCAGCAGAAAGTAAAACTGTACAGAACTGAAAGCCACCTGGTCATTGAATATGCTCCCTGCACCACATTTGCATCAGGGGGGAAGGGGGAGAGATACAAGAATTACTGGCTCAGATGTTTGAGCAGACTGATGACAAAGCTAAGCAGACACAGGGGAGACTCCAGGAAGACACAATTAAAATAATACCAAGAATTTTCAATAACTGATGAGTGGCATAAGTGGTTATACACTGAAGAGTGTATAACACATTTCACTGGTTTACTCTGGGCAAGTTACTAAATAAACAGGCAGCCAGACTATCAAATAAACAGCAATGACTACAGCACTTAAGAAAGAAAAAGGAATACAAAATTGTGCTCATATAGTATTTAAAATGCCCAGTTTTCTGCCAAAATTACAAAGTGAACTCTTGAAAATTTTTTTTAAAGTTATCAAAAATGCTATGAAGTAAAGAGAGGGTAGTTGAAATCCTTCACCAGGAATTTTTCTATTAAGAAACCTATAAAGTAAAAGTTATAAAACACAGGACATTCAATCAACCCACCAAAAGAAAGATGAAAAAAGTCTATGGTAAAATAATGTAAAGAATGGGCTTATATAAATAATTAAAAGAATTGATTAAATTCCAATATTCAAATATAAAATTTTCCATATTCATAGTTTAAAAATGAAAAAATACATATGGTTTTAGGAGACAAAAATTATAAATACAAGGATGGGGTTTCATATATATATCTCTACATACAAGCAATCATACATATGTATATAGATGGATGTTTACACCAGATAAGTGCTAAAATAGCATGCTTAGTATTGATTAGCATGGTTAGCATGATTAGAATGTCTGATTAAAATAATTAAATAAAACAGAGAAATACATGATTTTAACCAAGACATACTTCTACTGTTGACTCCCAAATGATCACCAATAAAAACACATTGATGGGGTAAAGTGAAGTCCATTAGACTTACTGAAATATGGAAGAAAACTAGCTGACATGGTCTCAGTAGTGTCTCCAAATGGGAAAATTATGGAAAGATTTAGGGCCTATGTTGGGTTATTTTAAGGCAGGTCTTGCAAGCCAGGAAGTTGGTTAGGATTGGACAGTGTTTATAACATATCATTTTTGGATTGAGACAAGTCTTTAAGTCTTAAAGAACAAGATGTTTTAGTTGAATCAGTCTTCTAAGCAACGTATTTCTTGAAGCAAGAAGGTTCTGTTTTTATTCCTAGACCTTATACAGCTGAACATAAGGACATAAAAGTATGGCTGGTACCAATATTGTGTAATAAAGGAGTGCTGATTTCATTGCTCACCACAAAGAAGCTAATAGATATTATTAGAATTTTTTGGTATTATTAAAATTTTTATCCAACAGGGATTGTATATTCCATTGAAACATTCATAGAAAACTAAAAAAAATAGTTAAGGAAAATGCATATAATTGTTTTTAAAAATCTCTAAGCATGTTATCGGACTGCAATGTAAAGTTAAATAAAAATATAAATGTCAATTTACAAAACACTGAAAACTAAAACAGGCAAATCACTCTCCTGGTGAATATTTAAATATAAAGAGCCCCCATAAATAATAACTCTTTGATTAACAGGAAATTAGTACTAATTAAAAAAGTGAAAAAGAGAATACTGCAAATAGAAACCTGTGAGCTCTGACAGAGTTCACAAAAACATGCATATATTTAAATTAACATTTCAGAAAACAAATTCAGAATATTTCCTGTGTTTGTGCTTCTAAGAAAGAGTGGAAAGATTGATATGAGGGCTTTGGATAAAAATTATTTATATAATAGTGGGCGCCTGGGTGGCTCAGTCTTTAAGCGTCTGCCTTTGGCTCAGGTCATGATCCCAGCTCCTGGGATCAAGCCCCGCATCGGGCTCCGTGCTCGGCAGGAAGCCTGCTTCTCCCTCTCCCACTCCTGCTTGTGTTCCCTCTCTTGCTGTCTCTCTCTCTGTCAAATAAATAAATAAAAATCTTTAAAAACATAAAAAATAAAAAAATTAAATTATTTAAATAATAGTAAAGATATAAAATGACTTCAGAAGCATTTAAGTTATAGATTATCTGTTTATTATCTATCTATCCATCAGTGTGTGTATATTTCCCCAATATTAACGTCTCTAGCCAACTCAGCATTTATGCTTTTGTAATGTAAATATGTTCAAAACAATGAAATATAGAGAGATTTTAAAAAGTCCGTTGGCTTAATGGGATTCTTGGTATCTATTTCGTGTTCTGGAGCCAATTCCAATGTGCATGTGTGTGATGGTTTCCCCATACACCCAACAAGCAGGGCTCCAGACACCACCTGGATGTCCCTCAATTTAGCTCAATTCTGCCACTATCTACCAGAGCATCAGATTTCATAGTTCAAAAGGTCAGTCCCTCAAGACTGCTCCCTTCAGCACTTCAGAAGCCAGCTACTTTTGCGTTTTAATGGAGGCTTCATTATAAAGGTAGGATCAACTAAATCACTAGCCATTGGGAACTGAACCAAATTCCAGTCCCACTCTCTTACCTGGGTGTCTGGAGGATGGGACTGAAAGTTCCAACCCTCTCACAGGGTTGGTTCTCCTGGCAACCAGTCCCCATCCTTAGTTGGAGTCCACAAGTCACCTCATTAACATAACAAGAGATACCTTTATGGTTCTCCTCAGAAGATAACAAAGGTTTTTAAGAACTCTGCAGGCATAGTGGACAAAGACCAAATAAATATATATATATATATATTTATATAAATATATAATTATATATATATTTATATATAATATTATTTATATTTATATATATTTATAAATATATATATATAGTTTATTTCTAATTATAAATCAAAATATCACACTATCTTATTTTGCTCACAGAATAAGAAATAATAGTTTTTAGTAAACCTTTTATTTTTTTATTATTTTTAATTTTTTTAGTAAACCTTTTAAAATAAGGAAGAGCATATTCCCAAATGGATATATTAAGAAGCTGAGGACAACTCAATTATCCTGGTTACAAAGAAAAATGATTTCTTTATTAAGTTGTACAGACAAAATATTATTATGCTTTAAAAGCATGGGGTTAGTTAAGTGGTAATAATTGAGAATAACTATATATATTATATAGAAATAAGATATAGATATATTTGTTGAATAATGAACTCTTGAATTAACACAGGCATTTCCCATATATATCTGCTATATGGCCCCTCCATGTCCACTACAGACTGGACTGGATTAGACTAAAATGGGCACAATCTAACAATTATCTCCAGGTTTCTTACTTCCCAAAGATTAATTGGAACTGGGCATTGGTAAGCAGATAGTTGAGGAAGTGAAATTACAAGAGAACAGAAAGTCTAAAGATAATGTTGAGTGAAATAGACTCAATCCAATTTATTCCTATCCCTTTTGAGTGAAGAGTTTATAGAAATGACTTAAATTAGTCTGTTACCATTGGAAGCTGCTAAACTCCCTGTTGCTCAAATAAGGGATATTCATGTTAAGATTTTCAGTTCCCTCAGCGATTTCATGGAACAACTACATTCTCCTTTTGTTGTTAATAATTTTTGAAAAATCGTTAATACTGAAGAAAAATGGGTACCATTTTAGACACTTTTTGGATTTACTTTAACAAGGAGCACAGGAACGCATAGAAATGGAAAAGAACAAAGATGTGTTGAATTTTAGGGGGGAAATGGAACAGGATACAAAGAAAAAATGTTGAAAAGGAAGTGTATGAAAGATTGCATGTGAAGTGAGATTAAACAAGAAGAAGAAGAATGCACAGTATTCTTTTTTTAATTTAATTTTATTATATTATGTTAGTCACCATACATTACATCATTAGTTTTTGATGTAGTGTTCCGTGATTGTTTGTGTATAACACCCAGTGCTCCATGCAATACGAGCCCGCCTTAATACCCATCACCCGGCTAACCCATCCCCTCACCCCCCCAAAAAACCTTCAGTTTGTTTCTCAGAGTCCATAGTCTCTCATGGTTTGTCTCCCCTTCCGATTTCCCCCCCTTCATTTTCCCCTTCCTACTATCTTCTTTTTTTTTTTTTTTCTCCCAACATATAATGTATTATTTGTTTCAGAGGTACAGGTCTGTGATTCATCAGTCTTACACAATTCACAGCACTCACCATAGCACATACACTCCCCAATGTCCATCACCCAGCCACCCCATTCCTCTCACCCCCCACCACTCCAGCAACCCTCAGTTTGTTTCCTGAGATTAAGAGTCTCTTATGGTTTGTCTCCCTCTCTGGTTTCATCTTGATTCATTTTCTCCTCCCTTCCCCTAAGATTGTCTGTCTTTTTTCTCATATTCATCATATGATACTTGTCTTTCTCAAAATGACTTATTTCGCTTAGCGTAATACACCCTTGTTCCATCCATGTCATTGCAAATGGCAAGATTTCATTTTTTTTTGATGGATGCATAATATTCCATTGTGTGTGTGTATCACATCTTCTTTACCCATTCATCTGTCGATGGACATCTTGGCTCTTTACGTAGTTTGGCTGTAGCAGACATTGCTGCTATAAACATTGGGGTGCATGTACCCCGTCAGATCACTACATTTCTATCTTTGGGGCAAATACCCAGTAGTGCAATTGCTGGGTCGTATGGTCGCTCTATTTTCAACTTTTGGAGGAACCTCCATACTATTTTTCAGAGTGGCTGCACCAGCTTGCATTCCCACCAACAGTGTAGGAGGGTTCCCCTTTCTCCACATCCCCGCCAACATCTGTCATTTCCTGACTTGTTAATTTTAGCCATTCTGACTGGTGTGAAGTGATATCTCATTGAGGTTTTGATTTGGATTTCCCTGATGCTGAGTGATGTTGAACATTTTTTCATGTGTATGTTGGCCATTTGGATGTCTTCTTTGCAGAAATATCTGTTCATGTCTTCTGCCCATTTCTTGACTGGGTTATTTGTTCTTTGGGTGTTGAGTTTGATAAGTTCTCTATACATTTTGGATACTAGCCCTTTATCTGATATGTCATTTGCAAATATCTTCTCCCATTCTGTCAGTTGTCTTTTGGTTTTGTTGACTGTTTCCTTTGCTGTGCAAAAGCTTTTTATCTTGATGAAGTCCCAATGGTTCATTTTTGCCCTTGCTTGCCTTGCCTATGGCGATGTGTCTAGGAAGAAGTTGCTGCGACTGAGGTTGAAGAGGTTGCTGCCTGTGTTCTCCTCAACGATTTTGATGGATTCTTGTCTCACATTTAGGTCGTTCATCCATTTTGAGTCTATTTTTGTGTGTGATGTAAGGAAATGGTCCAGTTTCATTCTTCTCCATGTGGTTGTCCAATTTTCCCAACACCATTTGTTGAAGAAACTTTCTTTTTTCCATTGGACATTCTTTCCTGCTTTGTTGAAGATTAGTTGACCATAGCGTTGAGGGTCCATTTCTGGGCTCTCTATTCTTTTCCATTGATGTATGTGTCTGTTTTTGTGCCAGTACCATACTGTCTTGATGATTACAGCTTTGTAATAGAGCTTGAAGTCCGGAATTGTGATGCCACCAGCTTTGCTTTTCTTTTTCAACGTTCCTCTGGCTATTCGGGGTCTTTTCTGGTTCCATACAAATTTTAAGATTATTTGTTCCATTTCTTTGAAAAAAACTTGATGGTATTTTGATAGGGATTGCATTAAATGTATAGATTGCTCTAGGTAGCATAGACATTTTCACAATATTTGTTCTTCCAATCCATGAGCATGGAACGTTTTTCCATTTCTTTGTGTCTTCCTCAATTTCTTTCATGAGTATTTTATAGTTTTCTGAGTACAGATTCTTTGGCTCTTTGGTTAGATTTATTCCTAGGTATCTGATGGTTTTGGGTGCAATTGTAAATGGGATTGACTCTTTAATTTCTCTTTCTTCTGTCTTGTTGTTGGTGTATAGAAATGCCACTGATTTCTGTGGATTGATTTTATATCCTGCCACTTTACTGAATTCCTGTATGAGTTCTAGCAGTTTTGGGTGGAGTCTTTTGGGTTTTCCACATAAAGTATCACATCATCTGCAAAGAGTAAGAGTTTGACTTCTTTGACGATTCGGATGCCGTTTCTTTCTTTTGTCTGATTGCTGAGGCTAGGACTTCTAGTACTATGTTGAATATCAGTGGTGATAGTGGACATCCCTGCCATGTTCCTGACCTTAGGGGAAAAGCTCTCAGTTTTTCCCCATTGAGAATGATATTCGCTGTGGGTTTTTCATAGATGGCTTTTATGATATTGAGGTATATACCCTCTATCCATACACTCTGAAGAGTTGATCAAGACAGGATGCTGTGCTTTGTCAAATGTTTTTTTCTGCATCTTTTGAGAGGATCATATGGTTGTTGTTCTTTCTTTTATTTATGTATTGTATCACATTGATTTCCAGATGTTGTACCAACCTTGCAGCCCAGGAATAAATCCCACTTGGTCGTGGTGAATAATCCTTTTAATATACTGTTGGATCCTACTGGCTAGTATTTTGGTGAGAATTTTTGCATACGTGTTCATCAGGGATGTCGGTCTGTAATTCCTCGTTTTGATGGGGTCTTTCTCTGGTTTTGGGATTGAGGTAATGCTGGTCTCATAAAATGAGTTTGGAAGTTTTCCTTCCATTCCTATTTTTTGGAACAGTTTCAGAAGAATAGGGATTAATTCTTCTTTAAATGTTTGGTAGAATTCCCCTGGGAAGCCATCTGGCCCTGGGCTCTTGTTTGTTGGGAGATTTTTGATTACTTCTTCAATTTCCTGACTTGTTATGGATCTGCTCAGGTTTTCTATTTCTTCCTGGTTCAGTTTTGGTAGTTTATACTTCTCTAGGAATACATCCATTTCTTCCAGATTGTCTAATTTGCTGGTATATAGTTGCTCATAATATGTTCTTATAATTGTTTGTATTTCTTTGGTGTTGGTTGTGATCTCTCCTCTTTCATTCATGATTTTGTTGTTTTGGGTCATTTCTCTTTTCTTTTTGATAAGTCTGGCCAGGGGTTTATCAATCTTGTTCATTCTTTCAAAGAACCAGCTCCTAGTGTCATTGATCTGTTCTACTGTTCTTTTGGTTTCTATTTCACTGATTTCTGCTCTGATCTTTATTATTTCTCTTCTCCTGCTGGGTTTAGGCTTTATTTGCTGTTCTTTCTCCAGCTCCTTTAGGTGTAGGGTTAGGTTGTGTATTTGAGACCTTTCTTGTTTCTTGAGAAAGGCTTGTATTGCTATATACTTTCCTCTTAGGACTGCCTTTGCTGCATCCCAAAGATTTGAAGAGTTGTGTTTTCATTTTCATTTGTTTCCATGAATTTTTTTAATTCTCCTTTAATTTCCTGTTTGACCCATTCATTCTTTAGTAGGATGCTCTTTAGCCTCCATGTATTTGAGTTCTTTCCAACTTTCCTCTTGTGATTGAGTTCTAGTTTCAAAGCATTTTGGTCCAAAAATATGCAGGGAATGATACCAGTCTTTGGTACTGGTTGAGACCTGATTTGTGACCTAGGATGTGATCTATTCTGGAGAATGTTCCATGGGCACTAGAGAAGAATGTGTATTCTGTTGCTTTGGAATGGAATGTTCTGAATATATCTGTGAAGTCCTTGTTCCAGTGTGTCATTTCAAGTCTTTATTTCCTTGTTGATCTTTTGCTTAGATGATCTGTCCATTTCTGTGAGGGGAGTATTAAATCCCCTACTATTATTGTATTGTTGTCGATGTGTTTCTTTGCTTTTGTTATTAATTGGCTTATATAATTGGCTGCTCCCATGTTAAGAGCATAGATATTTACAATTGTTAGATCTTCTTGTTGGATAGACCCTTTAAGTATGATATAGTGTCCTTCCTCATCTCTTATTATAGTCTTTGTTTTAAAATCTAATTTGTCTGATATAAGGATTGCCCCCCCAGCTTTCTTTTGGTGTCCATTAGCATGGTAAATGGTTTTCCACCCCCTCACTTTCCATCTGGTGGTGTCTTTGGGTCTAAAATGTGTGTCTTGCAGGCAGCATAATGATGGGTCTTGTTTTTTTATACAATCTGATACCCTGTGTCTTTTGATTGTGGCATTTCACCCATTTACATTCAGGGTAACTATTGAAAGATATGAATTTAGTGCCATTGTATTGCCTGCAAGGTGACTATTACTGTAGTGTCTCTATTCCTTTCTGGTCTATGTTACTTTTAGGCTCTCTTTTTACTTAGAGGACCCCTTTCAATATTTCTTGTAGGTCTGGTTTCGTGTTTGCAAATTCCTTTAGTTTTTGTTTGTCCTGGAAGCTTTTTATCTCTCCTATTTTCAATGACAGCCTGGCTGGATATAGTATTCTTGGCTGCATATTTTTCTTGTTTAGTGCTCTGAATATATCATGCCAGTTCTTTCTGGCCTGCCAGGTCTCTGTGGATAGGTCTGCTGCCAACCTAATGTTTCTACCGTTGTAGGTTTACAGACCTCTTATCCTGAGCTGCTTTCAGGTTTTTCTCTTTGTGTCTGAAACTTGTAAGTTTTACTATTAGATGTTGGGGTGTTGACCTATTTTTATTGATTTTGAGGGGGGTTCTCTGTGCCTCCTGGATTTTGATGCCTGTTTCTTTCCCCAAATTAGGGAAGTTCTCTGCTATAATTTGCTCCAATATACCTTCTGCCCCTCTCTCTCTTTCTTCTTCTTCTGGGATCCCAATTATTCTAATATTGTTTTGTCTTGTAGTATCACTTATCTCTCAAAATCTGCCCTCGTGATCCAGTAGTTGTTTATTTCTCGTTTTCTCAGCTTCTTTATTATCCATCGTTTGGTCTTCTGTATCACTAATTCTCTCTTCTGCCTCATTTATCCTAGCAGTTAGAGCCTCCATTTTTGATTGCACCTCATTAATAGCCTTTTTGATTTCAGCTTGGTTAGATTTTAGTTCTATTTCTCCAGAAAGGGATTCTCTAGCATCTTCCATGCTTTTTTCAAGCCCAGGTAGTATCTTTAAAATCATCATTCTGAACTCTAGTTCTGACATCTTACTAATGTCCATATTGATTAGGTCCCGGGCAGTCGGTACAGCCTCTTTTCTTTTATTTTTTTTAAATAAGTTTTTTTTTTTTTTTAAAGATTTTATTTATTTATTTGGCAGAGAGACAGAGACAGTGAGAGAGGGAACACAAGCGGGGGAGTGCGAGAGGGAGAAGCAGGCTTGCCACAGAGCAGGGATACCAATGTGAGGCTCGATCCCAGGACCCTGGGATCATGACCTGAGTCAAAGGCAGACGCTTAACAACTGAGCCACCCAGCACCCCTTGTTCTTTTTTTTGAGGTGAGTTTTTCTGTCTTGTCATTTTGTCCAGAGGAGAATAGATGAATGAGGGAACAAAATGCTAAAAGTGTAACAATGACCCCAGAAAAATATACACTAAACAATTCAGAAGAGACCCAAAACTAGGGGGAGAAGAAAGGAAAGAAAAAAAAAAAAAAGAATATGATCAGGCTGGTGAATAGATCAGAGCTACACACTAGATTTTGGGCATATTTTGGTATGTTAGAAGATACTGCCTCCCACAATTTTAAAGAAAGAAAAACTTATATATGTACAAAAATAAGGGTAAATATGATAAAGGGATGGAATATGACTGTAAATATGAAAATTATAAAAGATTTCATAAAAGGAATTGATAAGATAAGAAGTTGGTTGAAAAAAGAAAGAAAATATTTTAAAAAATGGGGGGAGAAGGGAATGTGATCAGGCAGGAGACTAGAACAAAGCCATACACTAGAGATTTAGGGTATATTTTGGTCTGTTAGAAGAAACTGTATCCCAAAATTTCAAAGAGAGAAAAACTTATATATATACAAAAAATAAGGTTAACTACAATGAAGGGATAGAATATGATTCTAAAAATGAAAATTAAAAAAGATTAAAAAAAAAAGAAATTGATAAGATGTTGGTTGAAAAAGGGAAAAAGAAAAAATAAAAAAAATAGAAAAAGAAAAAATAAAGAAAATTAAAAAAAATTAACTTAGAAAGACTAAAGAATCATGGGGAAAAAAAGCCATGAATTCTATGTGCTGTATTCCCCTAGTGTTGGAGTTCTGCAGTTCTCATTGATCGGTAAACTAGGCCTTGCTTGGCTGTTCTTGCTGATCTTTTCGGGGAGGGGCCTGTTGCAGTGATTCTCAGATGTCTTTCCCCAAGGTGGTCTTGCCCTGCCCTTGCCAGGGGCCGGGCTAAGTAATCTCCTCGGGTTTGCTCCCGGGAGTTTTTATTCCCTGAAAGCTTCCGTACAGCTTTGGAGGATGAGAATGAAAATGGCGGCCTCCCAATCTCTGCCCCAGAGGAGCCAAGAACTCGGGGCCCCAATCCTCAGTGAGCCCCCAGAGAAAAGCAGTCAATCACTCCCGTCTCCCCGGTCTCCAGCCGCACTCTGTGCTCACCCGGCCCGTGACCGAGCATTTCTATCTCTGGCACCCAACCCCATTTGGAGTCTCCAAACCCAGCAGATTCCTGCGGTGGCTCCCACGCTGTTCCTCCCAGGGGAAGGAGGGGAGTCTCCCCGGATCTGCCGCTTGTTGGGTCCCTGCTGGAAGAACAGTGGTCCGACTGTGCTGCGGATCATGGTTTATGGCAACCCTGAGCTGAGAGCCCACTCCTTGGCTCCATCTCTGCAGCCAGCTTCGCCGCTCCAACACCTGGGAGCTCTGCCTCACTCAGGCACCCCTGGTCTTTCGGTGACCCCGAGGGTCCTGAGACCACACTGTCCCAGCAGGTTTCCACCCCCTGCTTAGCCACTGGAACGACATCCCTCAGCAGCTCCAACTTCTAAACATTCCGATTTTGGGCTCCGTGGCTCTATCACTTGCCAGTAGCTGGCTGATGGAGCCTCCCTTCCCCCGATGGTCTATCTTCCTATATATTGCCTCTGATTCTCTTTTCCACACGTCCTACCTTCCAGAAAGTGGTGGCTTTTCTGTTCATAGAATTGCTGCTATTCTTTTCTTCGATCTCCTGTTGAGTTTATAGGTGTTCAGAATGGTTTGATACCTATCTAGCTGAATTCCTGGGACCCTCAAAATTTAGGTCTCCTACTTCTCTACCATCTTGCTCCTCCTCATGCACAGTATTCTTTTACACTTTTTATCTGTAATATAATACAATGAAATACAATTCACATTTTCAAGATGAAACTTGCTTCTTCAAATGGTCAAAATCTGAAATCTAGTATCTTATTTTTTGCACAATCCTTTTTGCTGAGTTCCTTCTTTTCATTTTTAAAAAGAGACATTTTTAGAAAATAAAATGAACTCTTAAATTTTGTGAATTCGTAATTGTCTTCTGACTGAAGGTGGCATTGTGGGAGTAGATGAATTCTTCTTCTGATCCCAATAAAATATTTGGCATACTAGCCCAAATTGAGTGTAGGAAAATTTTGCTTCTGGCCCTTTCAGAATTCATCTTTGGTATCTACTCTCTGGGCTTTACAGAACAAATTTATAGCAGCATTGGAGCACTGTTATTTTACTTTGCAAGGTAGTGGAGTTAAGGGGCATGCCATAAGCTATAGGTTCTCTGATTTGGGATTTTATTAACTTTATATAGGAACCTTGTTACACATAAGGTTTTCAACTTTTTATTGTGTTAATCAAAGAGACCAAACATTTACCAACTTCTTTTTTTAAAGAAAATGTATTTTTGAAAATTCAAAATTATAAATGTAAGGAAAAAAATGGAAATAATTTTTAAAGTTAATGCATTTTTTAATTCACATTAAAATTTAGGAAAGACAAACTTACAAACTTGAAATTAAGGATGTTGCTTTAAATTGAAAGGTACTTGACCTCATGCTGGGGTTAGAATTGACAGATAAAATATGGAACTCCAATTAAATTTGTTTTTGTGTTCAACATTTGGGACATACTTATACCAAAAAAAAAAAAAAAAAAAAAGAAAAGGTTTATTTGAAATTAAAATTATCTGGTCATCCTCCTCTACTTTTTATTAAATCTTACAACTCTGCCTGGAGTGTAATTTAATCATGTACATACCAACCTTTATTTGCAGTTAAGCATTTGAAAATGATGATGATAGATCACGGAACAGAACTTGGCAGGTGAGCAGTCAACAAACTTGTGAAATGATTGACACTTTTTATAAAATGTTACCTCGTATTCCCAAACTTCTCTATATACATTTTAAAGTTGTTTTTCATATAATTAGAGAAATAATGTTTTCTAAGACAATAAGCTGAGAGATGATTAGACATAAGAATTTAGTAATATCTGATACAAAACAATTATAAATCTGTTTTCAAATTTATCCTAAGAATAAATATAGATAGGGCCACCTGGGTGGCTCAGTCGTTGGGCATCTGCCTTCAGCTCAGGTCCTGGGATCAAGCTCTGCATTGGGCTCCCTCATCGGCGGGAGGCCTCCTTCTCCCTCTCCCACTCCCCTTGCTTGTGTTCCCTCTCTCACTGTGTCTCTCTCTGTTGAATAAATGGATGAAAAAAAAAGAAGAATAAATGTAGATAACTGTGAAATGAATTTTGAAAGTGTTCCTTTTCCTGTACATCCTTGTCAACACTTGTTGTTTTTTGCATTTTTGATTTTGACCATTCTGACTGATGTGAGGTGATATTTGCATTTGCATTTTCTTGATGTTTAGTGACATTGAGCATCTTTTCATGTGTTTCTTGGCCATCTGTATGTCTTTGAAGAAGTTTGTCTTTTTATATCGTTTGCCCATTTTTAATTGGATTTTTTTTTTTTTTGGTGTTGAATTGTGTCATTTTTTTATATATTTTGGATACTGACCCTTTATCAGATATGTCTTTGCAAATATCTTCTCCCATTCAGTCAGTTGTCTTTTAGTTTTGTTGATTGTTTATTTTATTTTGATGTAGTTCCAGTAGTTTATTTTTCTTTTGTTTCCTTGCCTTAGGAAACATATCTATAAAACTGTGCTATGGCCAATGTCAGAGAAATTACTGCCTGTGCTCTCATCTAGGATTTTCTGGTTTCAGGTCTCACATTTAGGCACTTAATACATTTTGAATTTATTTTTGTGGAGGGTGGAAAAAGTAGTCTAGTTTCAGTCTTTTGCATGGAGCTGTCCAGTTTTGCCAACACCATTTGTTGAGGAGAATGTCTTTTCCCATTGCATATTATTGCCTCCTTTGTTGAAGATTAATTGACCATATTATTATGGGTTTATTTCTTGGCTCTCTGTTCTGCTCCACTGATCTGTGTCCAATTTTGTGCCAGTGCAATACTGTTTTGATTGCTACAGCTTTGTACTATATCTTGAAATCTGGGATTGTGATACCTCCAGCTTTGTTTTTCTTTTTCAGGACAGCTTTGGCTGTCCCAGGTGTTTTGTGGTTCCATACATATTTTAGGATTATTTGTTCTAGTTCTATGGAAAATGTTGTTGGTATTTTGATAGGGGTTGCATTAAATCTGTAGATTGCTTTGGGTAGTATAGATATTTTAACAATATATGTTCTTCCAATCAATGAGCATGTGATATCTTTTCATTTATGTCTTTTTTTATTTCTTTTGTCAATGTTTTTTTTTTCCAAAAGATTTTATTTATGTATTTTAGAGAGAGGGAGAGAGTGCAAGTGGGAAGAGGGGCAGGGGGAGAGGGAGAGAGAGAACCCCAAGCTGACTCTGCACTGAGCTCAGAGCCTGATGCAGGGCTTGATCCCAGGATCCTGAGATCATGACCTGAGCTGAAATCAAGAATCCCTCACTTAACCTACTGAGCCACCCAGGCATCCCTCAGTGTTTTATAGCTTTCAGAGTACAGGTCTTTCACCTCCTTGGTTAAGTTTATTCCCAAGTATTCTTTTTGGTACAATTGTTAATGGGATTGTTTTCTTAATTTCTCTTTCTGCTGCTTATTTATTATTTCTGTTTCTGCTGCTTAATAATTAGTAGTGTATAGAAATGCAATGGATTTATGTATATTAACTTTGTATCCTGTGACCTTACTGAATTCATTTATCAGTTCTAGTAAGTTTTGGTGGAGTCTTTTGGGTCTTCTATTTATAGTATCATGTTATCTGCAAGTAACAGAAGTTTACTGCTTCCTTACCAATTAGGATGCCTTTTATTCCTTTTTCTTGTTTGGCTTCTGTGGCTAAGATTTCTAGTACTATGTTGAATCAAAGTGGTGAAAGTGGACACTCCTGTTTTGTACCTAATCTTATGGGGAAAGCTCTCAGTTTTTCCCCATTAAGGATGATATTAGCTGTGGGTTTTTCATCTATGGCCTTTATTTGATGAGGAATGTTCCCTCAAAACCTACTTTGTTGAGGATTTTTATCATGAATGGATGTTGTACTTTGTCAAATGTTTTTTCTGCATCTATTGAAAAGATCATATGGTTGTACTTTGTCAAATGCTTTTTCTGCATCTATTGAAAAGATCATACTGTTTTTATCCTTTCTCTTTTTGATATGATGTATCACATTGATTGATTTGCAAATATTGAACCACACCTGATCGTGGTGAATTTTTTTGATATATTGTTGGATTCAGTTTACTAACATTTTGTTCAGGATTTTTGCATCTGTATTCACCAGAGATATTGACCTGTAGTTCTCTTTCTTTTATAGTGTCTTTACCTGGTTTAGGTATCAAGGTAATGTTGGTTTCATAGAATGAATCTGGAAGCTTTTTTTCTCTTCTACTTTTTGGTATAGTTTGAAAAGAATAGGAATTAATTCTTCTTTCAGTGTTGGTAGAGTTCACCTGTGAAGCTATCTGGTGCTGGACTTTTGTTTGTTGGGATTTTTTTTTACTACTAATTCCATTTTATTACTGGTAATTAGTCTGTTCAAATTTCCTATTTCTTGCTGAATCCGTTTTGGGAGGTTCTAGGTTTCTAGGCATTTATCCATGTCTTCTAGCTTGTCTGGTTTGTTGGCATATGATTTAACATAATATTCTCTTAGAATTCTTTGTGGTTTTGTGGTGTCAGTTATCATGTCTCCTCTTTCCTTTCTGCTTTTTTATTTGAGTTCCTCTTCCTTTCTCCCCTCCCCTTTTCCCTCCCCCTCTTCCCCCCCCCCCACCTCCTCCCCATCTTCTTCTTCATGAGTCTGGCTAAAGGTTTATCAATTTTATTGATCTTTTCAAGGAACCAGACCCTGATGTCATTGATCTGCTCTATTGCTTTTTGTTATTTTTTTCTTTTAATTTCTATTTTATTTACTTCTGCTCCAATCTTTATTATTTCCTTCTACTACTTTTGGGTTTTGCTTGTTCTTTTTCTAGCTCTTTAGATGTGAGGTTAGGTGGTTTGTTGGAGATTTTTTTTTTTTTTTTTGCTTCTTAAAGTAGGCCTGTATTGCTATAAACTTCCCTCCTAGAACAGCTTTTGCAGTGGCCAAAGATTTTGGACCATTGCATTTTCATTTTCGTTTGTGTCCATGTATTTTTCTTTTATTTCTTCTTTGATTTCTTGGTTGACCCATGCATTGTTTCATAGCATGTTACTTTGCCTCTATGTATTTGTGTTTTTTCCAAATTTTTTCTTGTGGTTGATTTCAGTTTCATAGCATTGTGGTCAGAAACGATGGATGGTATGACTTCAGTCTTCTTGAATATCTTGAGACTTGTTTTGTGGTCGTATATGTGGTCTATTCTGGAGAAAGTTCCATGTGCATTTAAAAAGAATGTGTCTTCTGCAGTTTTAGGATAGAATGTTCTGAAAGTATCTGTTTGATCCATCAGACCCAATGTGTTATTCAAAGCCACTGTTTCCTTGTTGATTTTCTATTTGGACACTCTGTCACTTGATTAAGTAGGGAGTTAAAGCCCACTACTATTATTATATTACTATGGATTACTTCCTTTATTTCTTATTTGCTGCTTTCTGTATTTGGGTACTCCTGTATTGGGTGCATAAATATTTACAATTGTGATATCTTCTTGTTGAATGTCCCCTTTATGATTATTTAGTATCTTTCTCTGTCTCTTATTAGAGTCTTTCTTTTAAGGTCTATTTTGTCTGATACAAGTATTGCTACCCTGGCTTTCTTTTCACTTCCATTTGCATGATAAATGCTTTTCCATTCCTTCACTTTCAATCAGCATGTGTCTTTAGATCTGAAATGTGTCGCTTGTAGGCAGCATATACATCTGTCTTGCTTTCTTATCCATTCTGTCACCCTATCTCTTTTGATTGGAACATTTAGTCCATTTACGTTTGATGTAATTATTAACAGATATGCACTTATTTCCCCTTTTTTATTGGTTTTGTTGTTTTTGTAGTTTTTCTCCATTCCTTTCTTTTCTTGCTCTCTTCTCTCATGGTTTGCTGGTTTTCTTTAGTAATATACTTGACTTTCTCTCTCTCTCTCTCTCTTTCTCTCTCTCCCTCTTTTGCATGTCTATTACTGTTTTTTGATTTGTTATTACCATTAGGTTAGTATATAATATCTTCTGCATATAGAGGCTATATTAAGTTGATGGTCATTTATGTTTGAACTCATTCTTTACTCTCCCCCTACTCATGTTTGAGAGTAAGGTATCATACTTTACATCCTTTTATTTTGTGAATTGTTTGACTGATTTTTATAGATATACTCAATTTTATTGCTTCTGTGCTTGCCACTTTTTTTTATTCCTGCTTATAGTCTTTCCTTTCCACTCAAAGAATCCCCTTTAACATTTATTGTAGGGCTGGTTTAGTGGTCATGAATTCCTTTAAATTTTGTTTGTCTGGGAAACTCTTTATCTCTCCTTGTATTGTGAATGATAGCCTTGCTGGATAGAGTATTCTTCACTGCAGGGGTTTTTCTTTCAGCACTTTGAATATATCATGTCACTCCCTTTTGCCCTGTCAGATTTCTGCTAAAAATCAGCTGATAACCTTATGAGGTTTCTTTTGTATGTAACTGTTTTCTTTTCTCTTGCTGCTTTTAGATTCTCATTTTATCACTACTTTTTGCTAATTTAATTGCTATGTGTCTTGGTGTGGATCTCTGTGAGTTGATTTTGTTGGTGGCTCTCTGGGCCTCCTGGATCTGAATTTCTGTTTCCTTCCTTAAATTTGGGATGTTTTTTGCTATTATTTCTTCAAATAATTTTTCTACCCCCTTTTCTCTCTCTTCTCCCTCTGAGATCCCTATAATGTGAATATTATTGTGCTTGATGGTGTATTTTCATTTTTGTTATAAGATTTTTCTCTCCTGTTCAGCATAATTGCTTTCTCTTGCTCTGTTCTCCAGATCACTAATCTGTTCTTCTGCTTCCTGTAATCCAGTATTTATCCCACTAGTTTATTTTTAATTTCAGTTATTGTGTTCTTCATCTATGATTGGTTCTCTTTTATGTTTTCTGTCTCTTTCTTACGGGGCTCACTGAGGTCCTCTACTCTTTTCTCAAGTCCAGTGAGTATCTTTATGACCATTACCTTTAATTCTCTATCACATATTACTTATCCCCATTGTGTTTAGCTCTCTTTCTGTGATTTTGTCTTGTTCCTTCATTTTGTCTAATTCTCTGTCTGTTCCTGTGTGTTAGGAAAGACAGCTGTGTCTCTTGCTCTTGAAAGTAGTGGCCCTACAAAGCAGTGCAGTGTCCCCTATTTATCAGACCCTGGTGCTGCAGGAATATCTTCTATGTGTATTGCTTGTGCCTTGTGGCTGAGCCACTTTTGCCTTCAGTCTAATTGTCTATGATGTCTCGCTTTGCCTGTTGTGGGCAGGTTTGGTCCCTGTGTTGTTAGTGGGGTAGTCTGTGGCTGCCTTGGACTTGAATTGAGTCAAACCAGGCATTTGCCATAGATGCAATTGCAGCAAACTGCTGGGTGCTTTCTCTCTGTTGTCCTCTGAGAAGCTTTTATTGCTGTATGGGACCTGTAGTGAGACCAGATGGCTGCCTCCAGCCCACTACTCGGGCCTCAGTTGGACTGGTGTGTGTGGTTATCTTGCTCTCTCCTCGGGATATGAGGCAGCGTGGAATGGTGCTGGTCCCTGTTGGGGCTGCTTGTACCCTGCCAGGCTTTTGGCACCACTTTGGAGAGGTTCCAGCCAGGAACCTGTTATGCTGCTCTGATTTTCTTGTGGGTTCTAGTGCCTGGGGTGCTTGTTGTGAGGGTCTGGTCATTTCCTCTCGCCATGCTCAGGGTGTCTCTCCCTGCTGTAGACCATCCCACAAGTCCATCTGTCTCCTGACCACATCTCTGCCCTTCCTACCCCATTGGATGTGGCCTCTTCTTTGCATTTAGCTGTGGAGAGTCTGTTCTGCAAGTCTTTGGGTTGTCTTCTGGGTCATTTACTCTGACATGGGTGTTATCTGGTTGTATCTGTGGGACAAGGTAAGCTTAGGGTCCTCCTATACTGCCATCTTCCCCAAGGGTTGATATATATCAATTTTTAAAGAAACTATTAAAACTATGAAAAAGGAAAAGGACATGAAAAGTCAGAAATAAAGAGAAATAATTTTCAAAGGTAAAATATGCTGTCTCTTTAATAGTAACATAAATGCAAAAGAAAAAAGACTTTTGTTTCACTATAGTATAGGGAAAGTTATCAAATTTTGAAAGAGCCCAAAAGGTGGGGAATACATGCTATTAATGTGTTAATGAGATAACTTATACAACCTATTTTGAAGAAGTATCTGACAATAAAAACACAATATATGCCATCTTGAAATATATTCTAAATAATAATGAAACAATACACTAACATACATGAAAATAATATTCATTGCAGAGTGTTTGTGCTAAACATTGAATAGAGGTTTTATTAATTTTATTAAATATTTTTATAATGGAATTACATGCAGACTGTGTAAAAATTAGAACTAAATGTATTGACATAAAAAGCAACTGGTGACATATTCTATCATGAAAGTAGGCACAGCGTGGTATGTATGACAATCCCACTTACTAAAAAGATAACAATCAGATACAGATAGACAGACTGAGAGAAATATAATATATATGCCAAACTCAGGTTGTTCTATTAGGTTGGTACAGACCTAGGAAACAGTACAATACACAAAGGATGTGTGTAAAATGATGTTATAAGTGAAGTAGTGCCATTTCCCAGTTCTTTTCGATTTCCTCGAAATGGTGGGCATAAGCTTGTGATCAATGTCTTTGGGAAGAGAAGAGAAAAGAAACTACATGTATATAGTTTTACAATTTCAGGCTGGTAGTGGGGTCAATTTAAGCATTTAAGTATCTCTCTGCTGGTTAATTCATAACCTTTTTGAATAATTAAATAGTTCTGTGTACTGTGCCTTCCCTTATTCCTGGTTCATTAGTCATAGCAATCTGACCAATGGCCTTCTGTAAGGCTATATTTTTATTATTTTGTTCAAATGCCAAGTAATGCATTTGGCTAGAGTTTTGTTTTGCTTTAGTGAAATATTTTTGGGTCTATGTTCCTCATCTGCTATTGATTTACATGTTTGGTGTGGGGGGAGCTGTGTTTTTACATCTCAATCCCTTTAGTCCTTCTTCCTCTGCTACTGTGAAGGATAGAATAAACTGTGGGAATCATGTTCCAATAAAAGAGTCATTGGTTTTGCTCCTCAGAATGAGCTGCCCACTTAAGTGCTCTCAGTATTCTTTTTTTTTTTTTTAAGATTTTATTTATTTATTTGAGAGAGAGAGTGAGAGAGAGAGAGAGCACAAGAGGGGGGAGCGGGAGAGGGAGAAGCAGACTCCCTACTGAGCAGGTAGCCCGATGCGGAACTCGATCCCGGGACTCCAGGATCATGACCTGAGCCGAAGGCAGTCGCTTAACCAACTGAGCCACCCAGGCGCCCTCTCAGTATTCTTTTTGGCTTAACCAAAGATCTGAAGCCTCAAGCATCCCACTCAGGGACTACTTTCCTGATATCAGCTGTCATTCAGAATATGCATTAATTTTCAGCATTATAGTCTTTTATTATTCCCTAAAATGAATGAAATCTATTAGACCTCATTATTTTTTCCCCTTCTGAGCAAATTAGTTTGTGAATATTGACCAACAGATTCTAAAGTTTATATGGAGAAACAAAAGATCCAGAATAGCCAACACAATATTGAGGGAGAACAAGTTGGAGGGCTGATGTTATCCAACTTCAAGACTTACTAAGAAGCTACAGTAAACAATACAGTGTGGCACTGGTGAAAGAGTAGACAAATAGGCCAATGGAACAGAGTAGAGGGTCCAGAACTAGACCCATACAAATATCATCAACTGATCTTTGACAGAGGAGCAAGGACAATACAATGGGGCAAAATGGTTTCTTCAACAAATGGTGCTGGAACAATCCACATCTAAGAAATGAATCTAAACGCTGCCCTTACGTGTGTTATAAAAATAAAAATATAGGATCACAGACCTAAATGTGAAATGCAAAATTATGAAATTCCTAAAAGACAGCATAGGAGAAACCTAGCTGACCTTGAGTATGGTGATGACTCTAGGTCCAACACCAAAGGCACAGTCCATGATAAAAATAGATGAGATAGACTTCATTAACATTAAATTAAATTAAAATTGAAAACTTCTTGCTCTGCAAGATTCATGTCAAGAGAATCAGAAGACAAATCACAGACTCGGAGTGGGGAGCTTATTTGAAAATGACACATGTGCTAAAGGACTGATATTCCAAAATGAAAAGAACACCTAAAACTCAACAATAAGCAATTTAAAAATGGGCCAAAAACCTTAAGAGACACCTCACCAGAGATGGCATACAGATGGCAAATAAACATGAGAAGATGCTTCATATCATACGTCATCAGGGAAATGCAAATTAAAGCAATAATGAGATACTACCACACATCTTTTAAATGGCCCAAGTCCAGAACACTGAAAACATCAAATGCTGGCACGGATGTGGAGCAATGGGAATTTTCATACATTTCTGGTGGGAAGGCAAAATATCACAGCCATTTTGAGAAGAGTTTGGTATTTTCTTACAAATCTAAACATACTCTTACCTTGTGATCCTGTAGTTGTGCTCCTTAATATTTATCCAAGGAATTGAAAACTTATTTTTATGCAAAAACCTGTACATGGGGTTTATAGTAGCTTTATTCAAATGCCAAAACTTGGGAGCAAACTTGTCCTTCAGTAGGTGAATGGATAAATAAACTGTGGTACATCCAGACTGTGGAATATTATCAGTGTTAAAAGGAAATGAGCTATGAAGTCTTGAAAAAACATGGAAGAACCTTAAAAGCACACTACTAAATGAAAGAGGCCAATCTGAAAAAGTGATGTACTATATAATTCTAAGTATATGACATTTGAAAATTAAAAAAAAAATATGGAGACATGGAGACACTAAGAAGATCAGTGGTTGTGAGGGACTAAGAGGGAGGGAAGGATGAATAGGTAGAACACAGATGATTTCTAAGGCAGAGAAACTACTGTATATGACATTGTAATTGTAGATATATATACATCTGTCCAAACCTATAGCTTTTACACCAAGAATGAACCTGAATATAAATTTTGGACTTTGGGTGTTAGTGATGTGTCAGTGTAGGTTCATAAATTGTAACAAAAGTACCACTCTGCTGTGGGATGTTGATAGGGAGGCTGTGGATGTGTGGGGGGAAAGGGGTATATGTGAAATCTCTGTACCTTCCCTTCAGTTTTGCTGTGAACCTAATACTGCTCCAAAAAAAGTGTTTAAAAATACATTAGCTATGGATAAATTTGAAAAAAAATAAAAAATGTAAAATAAGAGTTTATGTTAGATATTAGTTATTGTGGCCAGGAAAGTTAAAAAGAAACAAAACAACAAAAATACCTGGATATTTGGGTAAAGTTCAGAAGAAAATGAGAATACTTAAAATATTAAATACTCTTCTAGAAGAAGAAACACAAATACCAAGGCCCTAAGATAGTGGCTTTCAACTAGAAATTACTCTGACCCTCTGGGACATTTATCAGTGTTTGGATGTAATTTTGGTTGTCAGAACTTGGGGCAGGGCTTTCTTCTGGCATCTAGTGAGTAGACACCAGTGGTATACAGAACAGTCCCCTGTGACAAAGAATTATCCAGCCCAAATATCTGATCAGTAATGTTGATTTTGAGGAATCCCACTTTCAGATGATAATGTGCCTGTCCTTTTCAAACATAGCAAGGAGATTGGTGGGGCTAGATCAGAGAGAGGAAGGGCAAGCTGTAGAACATGAGAGGTTATATTGGAGGAAAAGGGAGCGCATCCTCTATGAGAGAAGGGCAAGAACTGCAGTGCTATGAGCCTACACATGTCTTAACAGGATCCACGTGCTGGAGAATATCATGCTGTGATACATGACAAGGGAGGATGTGGGCAGCCTGCCTAAGAGGCTATTTACAATAATCCAGGCAAGCAATGATGTCATGGACCATGCTAGAGCAATGGGGGAGGTGAGAGGTGGCCAAAATTTGAATACATTTTGAATATGGGAAAAATTCCTTACCATATTAAATTTGGGGAGAGAGAGAAAGAGATTGAGATAGGGAAAGAAAGGACACAACAGCAAAAGTAAAGTTGCCATTGACCGAGATAGGAAAGCCTCTGGTAGGAGGTTCCGACTGTCAGAAGCTCAGTTCTCCATATTAGTTTCGAAATAAAATCTATTATTGTGTCAATATATTTGAATTCCTATGATCAGGGTGTTTCACCAGCTTGAAAACATCTTAGAAAGAAATTTGGGAGTTGAGATGGAGTTTAGATGTCTAATTTGTATGTTATGAATACAACAATTGAGGAAATTGGAGATATTTAAATAGTGAGATTAGAAACCATAGAAGAGAGCAGATAGCAGCTTTCTGATTTTGATAACCTGCTATTTTGGAAAAGCACAAAAATTATTCAGAAGTGTCCCATAAGACAGACTTAAGAACAATGGGAAGAACTTAAAAGATGGCAGATTTTGACTCAAAATAGTGGGGGAAAAAAAAGAATGGTAGCTTAAAAGTAATGGAACAACCAGATAGTGAGGTCTTTGTTTGCTGTTAGTTGTTCATGCTAAATGTGAATGATTGTCTCTCAGAAATATTCTTGGATCAGAAGAGATAGGAGATCTTTAACATCCTATTCACCCAAAGTATGGAGTAGAAAAAACCTCTTACTGCCATTCACTATTGTGTTTCCAAGTCTTGCTATTAATACTGTCTACTAATGCACCACACTCAGGTCCTTGGCTGTCAGCGAATGTGGAAAATAAGCCAAATTGTATTCAACAATATTTATCTAGAGTGATTTACTACATGTTAGTATGAGTTCCAGTTTTATCAAATGATTCAGGTGTAATAAACAGCATTAAACCATCTTTTCTTGATTCTCAGTGAATTAACATGGACCCTTTTTTTCATAAATCTGCACAAAAGAATGATAATTTTCACCCCAGTATAATTACTAGTGCAGTTCTTTTCCCAGGTGCTATTGTTAAAGAAGGCTATGCCTTCTAGACTCAGAACTGTCTGAAGAAATCCATTTTGTTAGTTTTCTCTAGAAAGCACTATTTAACATTTTTGGTCAAAGATAAATATTATCTGGAGGGTATTGTACACTTTGTTCTCCATTTTAAAATGTGCAAATAGGAGAAGCTAGTGTCTATTTTTTGCAATTATTAACTTTTTTTGAATGAGAAAGATATGATTACAGCTAAATTTCCTAACACTTGTCAGTTAGGAATTTAAGAATGCCTGAAGCATTCTGAAACTACTTGAGCAGCTTTGGGCTATTTTAGAAAATAATTTGATACATTTTTTTGAGCATTCCAGAAGAGTATGACCCTTTTCCTTAATGGCTGCAGCTTGAATTCTTACCTGAGTACTTTGGTATGGAGTTTAGTATGACATATGGAAGAATATATGAAGAAATGAATAATTAATAACCATCAGCAGTGTGATTTTCTTTTATTTTAAAGATAGGAGTTTGTGGCAAAGTAGATATAGCTTGAAAAGTTATTGCTTCCACTATTTTGAGGATGTTTATCATCAGTGTTACTTCCTGAGCATCTTGGTCTGCACTTAGTTTTTCTTCTTTAAAATCAGGACTAGAGTTGGCTGATAAGGGAAGACTTCAGGCATTTTTATCAGCTTACACTTTGGCAGGATAGGCTGCTGTGACAGGTAAAAAAGATAGCCCCCCTAAATGCTGATTCTCCTTGCACAATTGGTTCATCATTTCGACAGACAAATCAACCCAAAAGGCAAGAAAACTATTTTTGGATGGTGCTTTTCTTTCTTTTTTTTTTTTTTTTTTGACAGCACATACCATCATTGTTGTCAAAACTGGTTGGAAACACAGACACAAGCCTGTTGTATACTTTTGTTTTATTTGGCAGAGTCAGAATAGTTGCTGTTTTATGGTAGCATATACACCTAGCTTATTCCATTACAAATTTCTCACAACACACAGTAAGCATTCACGTGAATTATAGTTCTACAATTGGGAGTTCAAATTCTAACTTTTTCTTCAAATACAGAATTTTAAATAAAAAACAGTGAGTAAAGAATTGGGTCACACAACTTATCCACTAAGCACAGAAACTTTTTGTGGACTTGAATAGGTAATTCACCTCTCTGCGACTATTTTCTCATCTGCAAAAAGGGATAGTAATAATATACTCCTTACGTTAGTCACAGGGAAGGAGCACCCAAGTCCCATATGTGAAAGTGCTGACAAACTGGATGCATCTTTATGAATATAAGTGTATTTGCCATTATCAGTATATTACTGTATATAACACTCCTCCCTTCATTAAGTCTAAACACAATTTTTCTAAGGACAGAAGAGTCTTTCTCATTGGGTCAATCATTGGGCCCACCTTTATTGTGCATAATAGATTTAATAAGGGGACACTGAAAAATAGAGAAACCCAAGAGGACAAAACAACTAATATTAGTTAAAGAAAGAAGGGTAAAAATTATGTGGAATAGAGGGACAAGTGGCGTGTGTGTGTGTGTGTGTGTGTGTGTGTGTGTGTGTGTGAGAGAGAGAGATTTGTAGCTTCGTGTGCATCAAGCGTAAAAATTGAGAGTGACTGTCACCAGTATGTGTGAGGGAGGGATTGGGAGCAACAAACAGGGCCAGGTTGAGGGTCCTATAAGGGAAGTGAGTTGTACAAGTGTAAGGTTGGATCCTGTCCTTACATAAAATTTCAATATTTTGTTCATCATGGACTTTTTGCACTAACTTTGATTTTTCAAGCCTGGATTGAAATAAATAGGATTTGTGTTTATTATTGAGATTTTTAATGACTACTTAAATTTTGTACCTAAAGTCTTGCCTCTTGCCTCACTCTAGTCTCTGCTCTTACTTGGCAGCAGAGATGGAGGAAGGGGTTTAGAGGTTTGTTTTTTGTTTTTAAATGCATACAAGGAATTAAATCTCTACTTACCATTTTCTTAGACTTAGATAAAATTTTGTTTCAAATAATTTTGGGGAGTCAGGCTACCCTTTCTTTGAATGTGCCTCTATTTAAAATAAAGTCATAAGCCACCTTGTTTTTTGTTGTCGCTGTTTTGTGTTTATTTGTTCTTAAGAAGTTGCATAAGCTATACTAAAAACTCTAACTCAGAAATCAGAGGAAAATCAAACACCGTCCTTACTTGCAAGTTACATAACATCTTTTGGTAAACAAAAGCTAATTGTGCCTTCTGAGAAGAAGAAAGGAAGGAAAGAAAAAGAGAGAAGGAAGGAAAGAAAATAAGGAATGAATTTCTGTAGACAAAGAACATTAGATTGTGTGATACAACAATATAACATAAAAATTCAGAAATGAAAGTTAGAAAATCGTCATTAATCAGGCAGTTACATTAATGAGAGGCCCAGCTGGAGTAAGAGGCACACAGTACACATAAAAGGGGTCTGTGATAAAATATATATGAAGGATAAATGATTAGGATATTTCATATTTTTATGAACAACTCAAAACCCTAAATGGTGATCTGTAATCAAAATGTTGAAGTTTGAAAAATAATTCAAAATATGTTCAGGAATATCTCCATTACCTTGATTTTTCTAACATATGTTCACAACTGTGCATCGTCTCGGGGAGAAGATGGAAGAGGTCTCCATGATGGAGTTCATGATAGAGGGATGGTGGAACAGAGATCACCATGCACCTTCTCCCCTCTTTAGTCAGAGCTACGTATCAGTGATTTCATTTCTCAAATTGGGGTTGGCAATCCATGCAAAATTTCATTTTTCTTAAAAATCTCTCCTAAATCTTGGGGCACCTGGGTGGCTCAGATGGTTAAGGGTCTGCCTTTGGCTCAGGTCATGATCTCCAGGTCCTGGGATTGAGCCCCATGTCGGGCTTCCAGCTCAGCAGGGAGTCTGCTTCTCCTTCTCCCTCTGCCTCTCCCCCTGCTTGTGCTCTTTCTGTCTCTCTCTCTCTCTCTCTCAAATGAATAAATAAAATCTTAAAAAAAAACCTCTCCTAAATCTTTATAAAAGCTGTATCTTTGAAAAATTTCAGTTAGCCCACAAAATTTCATTTTAAAATATGAATCATGCCATTTTTGTAAAATTTCTTTTGAAGTATCAGAAACTTGAAATAGATGGCACACAAATTTTTTTGTTTAATTAATCTGTGTGTCCAACAATAGCACCAGTTGAAAAATTATGTAATTGCACAGTGACAGGTCATATTCTATCACTCTCATTATATGAGTTTCACAAAATGTCAAGACATTGAATTTATAATTGGTTAAACAGTATTGATAGCATTACTTTTTCTAAGTTCTAAAACTAGACTCTTAAGGGTCTAAAATCTCAGAGATAAGAAGCTACCTTTGATCAAACATGATAGCCAAAAGAAGCTACCTTTGATCAAACATGGTTTATTCTTGTTTGAAAGACTGAAAGATTTACTAAAGAATACAGCAACAGACTAAATGGAAAGAATTTAACAAAGGATTTTATTTGCAGTGGGTTTGAAGAACAAAGGATGTTTTAGACATGCCTTTGCAGATATTCCATGCTTAATTTTGTCATATGAACAAGAGAGATTCTGTAAGCCCAGAGGATTCATCCCAAGACTCTTCTAATTTCATTTTGAGCATCCCATGACTCCAGGCAGCCCCGTTCCTATCTTGGCATCACTGACAAAAGTAACACACTAACAGTCACCCCTCGATTAAAAGGTGAGGTTTGAGGGCGCCTGGGTGGCTCAGTCATTAAGCGTCTGCCTTCGGCTCAGGTCATGATCCCAGGGTCCTGGGATCGAGTCCCGCATTGGGCTCCCTGCTCGGCAGGAAGCCTGCTTCTCCCTCTCCCACTCCCCCTGCTTGTGTTCCTGCTCTCGCTATCTCTCTCTCTGTCAAATAAATAAATAAAATCTTTAAAAAAAAAAAAAAAAAGGTGAGGTTTGAAAACACTCTTTGGTAGATTTACTGAATTCCTAATGGAACACTTCAGTATATTTTTTGACTTTCTAAAGGAAAGATGGAGAGAGGAAGAAGACAGTGGGAAAGAAAATGGGCAAGAGAAGGAACTGTATTGGAGAAAGATTGAGAATAAAAGAGTCAGAAAAAGAGCAAGAGATGGAGAAGGAGACAACTGAAAAGGAAAGTTAGTTTCTTTAGCCATCTTGGATGTTTCATATGTCACTCTAGAGTCATTTTTGCCTTAGCAAAAAGGAAAAATCACTAAATTGTCAGAGAAAGAGAGGGGACAGGACGAAAGAGAGAGGGAGGGAGGGAAGGAAGAAGGGAGGGAGGAAGGAAGAAGAAAGAGAGAGGGAGGGGAAATTCTTCTCTAGATGTTCATCAGGATTAGATTTAAAAATTCAAAAGTAGTTGGCTCATCTTGTCCTAAATTGAAAGCTTCTGTGTTTCATTTCATTTTAGAAGAAAGGAAAATGAAAGTGGGTAGTAGGATTCAAGCAATTCCGGATCCAAGCTCCACCTCATTTTTGGCAATGAAATGGAAGTAGCTTATAGATTCACCCCACTTTCTTATTACGTATTCTGTATGTTTCTTTTGTGAGATGTTTGATAACAGTCTAAGGGATAGATAAAAGTTGATACTCTTCAAGTTCTTTACATTAATTATTTAACTTTAAAAAGAAGGTAAGAGTATTATCCCCATTTTATAGGCAGAGAAATTCAGGTTTAAAAGAAATAACTTGTTCATGGTCACAGAGCTATAAACTATCAAACCAGGCTTTAAATCTAAACCTTTCTGACAGTGCATTTTGCATTATTCAGCCCTGCAGCACAGTTACATTTTCATTCCGATATCCAACAGACCTTTTTCATTTATTAGCGGACATTATATTCTGCAACAGGTGAATTGGTGGATAATTTCCTCCTTGAAATCCTCATTTCCAATGATTGGCTTAACATCATTCTCTCTTGTGAGCTTTTTTTTTTTTTTTTTTTTACTCCTTTCCACCTCTAGGCCTTCCACCCCAACCCTATGGCCTTGGTTATGTTTATTTTTACTATAACCCAGGATTCTCTTGTAAGCTATTTTTTTTCTCTTTCTACACACAGTGTTACCTGGTTGGAGATGTATTCCATTCTACAGTGCATATAGAAGGGCAATTATGACTTCTACACAGACTTCTGATTCTCTAAGTACAGTCCACTTACCTGTCCTTAGTTCTGTCTATCCACTAGTATGCGAAAGTTCTCAAATTTGCTTTCCCAGGCATCTGAAATACTAACGTAAGCTGAGTTATTCTTCATTCCAAACCTTTTGTTGTACTTATATTCCCTATATCAATGAAGGCTATTAGCTCACAACCAAATGTGGAAGTTGGGCATTATCACTTCTGAATCTTTCATCCTAGCAATCTTTGGCGATTTTATTCCTTTGTAGCCTTAAAATAAGTGCTCTTTTGAAAGGCATAGGTAACCTCTCCTAATTCCTGTGAGGACCAAAGGGAATATTTCTCAAATGTAGTATGTGACCTGTATCATCAAAGCCAAAGGAAAGCTACTTTTCTTTTGCTTTCTGGGGTTTTTGCAAACAAGAATGAAGTGCAGACTATGACTTAAATGAAGGATCTTTGTAACGCTGGAAAACTCAGTAACTCAAGAGAACAGCAGTTTCACCTCCGGTTTCCTCAGGCTGCCATTTGTTGCTTGGATACATACACATCTTTGTTTCTTACTGTGCTCTCAATGTGGGTCTCACGTCTAACACCCAGCATGCAACCAAGAAAGGGAAATGTGGTGCTAGCATTCCAGTGGCGGGGTGATATATGGAACTAGTGTCTTTGACTTTCTTAACTCTAATTAATTTCTTTTTTAAGGGCAGTTGTAGGCTTTATAGAGCCTAAAAATTGCTATTCAAAATGTCCCTAAGGCACTTATTCCAAAAATGTAAAGAAAGTATCTCTCTCTTACACACACACACACACACACTCACACACTCACCCTCCACCCCCACCCCCTGAGCCCTACACACACAATTGCTAGGAAGCAAAGAGTGAATAATATAATCAACAACAGATTTGACTTCAGGAAGTGGAAATTCTCTGGGATTGCAAGCTGTGTTTTCAATACTGGCTGGTGTATCCAGTAGGCATGAGAGATACCTGGAAGTAATATTAGCAAGGAATAAATTGTTAGTTGGTGGGGTGGAAATGCAGATTATTTTTATGACTTATTCCAAAATATTTCTCTAGTCTGAGAGTCTGATCTGTTCCTTAGTCATAAAGGCTCACTCCAGAAGACAAGCAGAAGGCAACATGCCATTCTAGCAGATGTCTTACTTCTGCAACAAATACATAGTAAGAGCATGAAATAGGCCTTGGGAGGTACCCTGATGTTGCTGACAAAAGAAAAAGACTTTGTTCTGAGAACACACATGTATCCATTTTTTGTTAGGACCAGTTCCTGTTAGGATTTGGTGGGCTGGGAAGAAGTGGCTAATATAGACTGCTTATCAGTTCATCCGATGTTTCTTAACATCACCTATGAATAAAGTTTAGATTCAAGCTATGGTTCCCAACCCTGATTCCTGGCTGCAGCATTGGACAAAATTAATGGAATGTTTGTCAGTATCCTCCATTGGATCATATGTGCCTTGATGACAGGGATTGTGCTTAATTAATCTTGGTGTTTCTAGAATCCATTACAATGTCTGAAACATATTTGGCATTCAATAAATGTTGCTAATCCAAAGACATTAATTCAGCTGATATGAACTTATTTTCAAGCAAAATTTTCACTTGTTTTAGTTAAAATCAGTGGTTATAATGCAATTTTTTTTTTTTTAAATAAAGGGGTTAATCCCAGCTAAAATATTTAAATATTAAAGAAAGTTAAATAGTGTATTAGTGTGCTAGGGCTGCCAAAACAAAATATCATGGACTGGTTGACTTAAACAACACATTTATTTTCTCACAGTTCTGGAAGCTGGAAATCCATATCAAGGTGCTGGCGGGTTTGGTTTCCCCAGGACCCACTATCTTTGGCTTATTGATGGCCACCTTGCTGTGTCTTCACATGGTCTTTCCTCTGTTGCACATCTCCCTGGTATCACTCCTTTTCTTATAATAACACCAGTCCAAAGATTCGGACTCTACCTTATTTAAATTCATTTAACTTTAATTCCCTTTTTAAAGACCCCGCCTCCAAACACAATGGGTTTGAGGGTGACAATTTCAGCATATGGATTTGGGGAGAACACAGTTCTGTCCATAATAAACAGAATAATATATTTGTTTGTTTCAGGTATATTTTTATTACTTTATTCATATTTATATCATGCACAAGTGAAATATTTTCTACCTCTCTGTTTTAAAATACGCTCCAAAACTTTCCATCTGAAGACACTGTATGTGCTATAAGCTCTTTTATCGTTTTATAATAAAAATGGTTAAACAAACACTTAAGTCACAAGGAATATGTGATGTCCTACCCTGAATGTAATTTCACAATGTCTATATTTGGTAGAGGGATAGAAACGAAAGGATGTGACATTTTAAATCCAACGTATCCTTTTGTTAAAGATGCTGTATATCACTTTTCATAACATACTCTCTTGCCAAAAAAATAAATAGCTTTATCTTTGCTCTTAGTTCCACATATAAAAAAGGTGTGCTTAGGTATCTTCAAATGTGACTCATGCTATTATTTTGTGATGTCAATGATATGTGACATGTCAAATTGCCTAACACTCAAAGCAAGTTTATCTTGACATTTATGAATAATGACATTTACAGAGAATAACAAAATGAAATAGTTTATTGTTTTGTTTTCTCAGATTTCAGAAACATTATTAGAGGCTTCTAAATCAATATAAAACTGGGAAAAGCAGACATTTAGATGTTGAAAAAGCTAAATGGATTTAGTATGCTTAAACTACCAAAACATTTATTGCATCCCAGACTGTATTCAAACAAGAAATTGTGCCTTTTTAAAAAACATACAAGCAACAAATGTACAAATGGAAGACCCATAAAAGCTTTAGTTTGTGATAATTTTCAACATATGTTCAGTAGCAGTGTCTGATTTAGATGTCATCCAGACACAGCCATATCAGGTCACTGGTTTCTCAAATTTTGTCTTATGTCCATATGAAAAATGATCATTTTTTAAAAAACTAAATAAAAGTGTGCAAGGGTGAGCCAGTTTGTAAAAGAGAGAACTGATTTTCTCAGTAGCAACATAGTTCTCTAGAAGTATAGTAAATCTCCAAAACTTTGGAAATAATTAACTCTTGGGTAGATGTATAAAATCAACACAACCTTAAATCTATAATAGATAGACTAAAAATAAATCTATAAGAAATAAAATCTTAATGCAGCAGTTAATAGGCATACTTTAGAATCATTTCCACAAAATAGAAGGAAAGTAGATGTTTTTGATACTGTGCTAGTCAGTGTTACATACATTATTACATTATTTCCTATCTGCAACAACCTTTTAATGTAGAATGTAATATCCTTATTTTAATGATAATTCATCATGGTAAATATGATTCTTAAATATCAGCTGCATAGCTGGTGGAAAGGGGAATTGAGATTCAAACATATCAGACTGAAAAGGCAGTGCATCTTATATTAATTTTAATATTTTTATGATTTATGCTGGACAGATTCAACAGCAACATGGCATGGCACATGACATACCATTGGATATCATAATCATGTCTATTTCAGAGGATTTGACTGACTCTGTGGAAAGCACCACATTCCTAACCCGCAGCCCAATGCCTGTCCCCAATTATAGTAGAAATCACACTCCCAGAAGAAAGAAAACAGTGTGTGCAAAACACAATAAAATAGCAAATAAACATATTAAACATATATATATATATATATCTTGCACAAGTGAATATATATATATGTATATATATCAATATAACAATATATATATTGACTAAATAGTTTAGCCAAAGTGAAATTCTACTCTCAGTTTAGCATCTGTTAAGAATAATTAAAGAGTTTATAGGGAATACAACTTCCATTCCTATGTTTTTTCCTTCTTAAACACATGTATCTCTTCCTTGCTCTACTACTCCTTTTGTAGCTAAAAAATATATTTACCAGTATTAGTAGTTACTTAAAAAATTAATCTTCTTAGTTTCTTCTTTCAAGTTCAGAAAACACAGTCTTTCTAAAGATTTCAATTTGAGTCTTTAAATCAAGGATGTTATGCTTTTTTGCTGGCTAAAGATTAGTATGAAAACAGTCATTGGATTATTGGTCCTCATATATAATAATTAGAGAACTATCTGTTTTAGAGAAATGATACAAAATTATCCTGTTTTATTTTATATTTCACAAGAAGATGAAGTTGATTCCTACCACCGTTGAATGGTAAATGTATAATAACCTTCCTGAGAAATCAGGATCCTATTTAACAAGTGCTCCAGACTTCACATATTATGGATTTAAGAAATATGTGTTATGTCATTCTCTAAGAAATTTTGATTCTTTTGTAATTTAAATTACTGTCTGGACAGGCAAGAAAAATTACATTTTCTTTTTTGTTAGGAGAATTCAATGGAATGATACTGAAGTTTTTAACAACATTAATGTGGCTTATGACTTTGGAAAAGGTAAAATTACTAGGCAAGTGTTTCATAAAAAGAGTGCACAATGCAGCCTTTGAGGAGACTGTTGTGAACTGAACCTGAATGGCTCTATGTTCCCAACTTGCTGATTTGAAAGCATAAGGGGTTTAGATCACAAAAATGGCATTTTGAAACAAATTTGCCTTTATACTCTCTGGTCACAGCCTTGGGATATGAATCATTTTCCAAGCAACATTCCAAAATGAGGGAAGTGTTCATCACAAGATGAAAACAAAATATACAATGAGTGGAATGATAGGAAGATGTGATGTAAACATCATTTCATGGCTCACAGCATGTTTTATGGTTACTCTTTTCTATCCATGTAAAAGATAAACATATAGATTGGAAAAAATATGACCCCAAATGTTAATGAACTCTATGCTACTTTAAGGAGAATGATGTAACAAAACTGATGATTGAGCAATGATGTAGCAAAATCAAAAAGAATCAAACACAAGTAGGATAGTGTGTGGGTGGGAGGGTTTCCTCATGAATTCTCTGAGCTGCGCTTTTCCCACCTTTCAGTTACAGCCTGTACTTTTTGTCCATCCTCATTAGTTGTTGTTCTCCTCTAAGTCAGGGCCAAACCTCTGCTATCAAACATAAGGAAAATGAGGCTCCATGACAATGCAGTAAAGTGGAAAAATCAAAATTACATGGAGAATAAAATGAGAAACTAGAAAAATGCTTGGTAAGTTATCCAGATTTACCTATTGACTAGTTAATAGATTAATTTAGAATACATGGGTTTTGCCAACTAACTACTAGTAAAACTCCATAAGCTCCATCAACCTCAATTTCTTCATCTGTGAATAGAGAGAGTTAAACTTATGGTCCCTGAGGTTCCATCTGGGGAAATATTTTATAAAGTTTGCAAATAACACTATGAACTGACATTTTTTTGAAGTATGATCTATATTATGGAAAACTACAAATTCTAATAAAAAAATATTAAGGGTAGGGGGGCGCCTGGGTGGCTCAGTCGGTTAAGCGGCTGCCTTCGGCTCAGGTCATGATCCCAGGGTCCTGGGATTGAGCCCCACATCAGGCTCCCTGCTCGGCAGAGAGCCTGCTTCTCCCTCTCCTTCTGTCTGCCGCTCTGCCTACTTGTGCTCTCTCTCTCTGTCTCTGTTAAATAAATAAATAAAAATCTTTAAAAAATATATATATATTAAGGGATGTCTAAAATGATAAACTATGATATAAACAGGAATATCTCTCTTATTTCCCTTACTTAAATGTTGCTAAGAGGAAAACAAAGGTGAAATCTAAATTATACTTTCAAGACAGTACATTTTATTTTTTTAAGATTTTATTTATTCATTTTTCGAGAGAGAGAGTGTGAGTGAGCACAGGGTGGAGAGGCATAGGGAGAGGAAGATAAAGTCTTAAGCAGACTCCCCCCTGAGCATGGAGCAGGACATGGGGCTCGATGGGTCTTGATCTCAAGATCCTGAGATCATGACCTGAGCTGAAACCCAGAGTTGGATGCTTTAAACAACGGTACCGCTCAGGTGCCCCACAAGACAGTACATTTTTTAAAAAAGATTTTATTTATTTATTTGACAGAGAGAGACACAGTGAGAGAGGGAACACAAGCAGGGGGAGTAGGAGAGGGAGAAGCAGGCTTCCCACGGAGGAGGGAGCCCGATGCGGGGCTCGATCCCAGGACCCTAGGATCATGACCTGAGCCAAAGGCAGATGCTTAACGGCTGAGCCACCCAGGCACTCCAAGACAGTACATTTTAATCAGAGATGATTTGAGACCCTACAGAGACCAGAGAGATGGACCAGGAATAAACAAAAGTGATCTTGATACCATACATTTCCCTAATAAAATATCTTGCTCAAAAATTACACAGACTGGTGGGTGGGTTGGGATAATAATCTCATACATACTTGTATCATAGGGCTAGACATATAAAAATGAACACCAATGACAAAACATTTTCTGAAAGTGAAGACAGAGTTTTCTCTTTTGCATGCATTAGCTATACTTTAGTTTCTTGACTGTGGCAAATACTTAGGGTACAGCGAGTCTGGACATATTTTGAACATCATATCTATTATAAAAATGTCTGTTTTGAAATACTGGTACAGGGGCGCTTGGGTGGCTCAGTCGTTAAGTGTCTGCCTTCAGCTCAGGTCATGATCCCAGGGTCCTGGGATCGAGCCCCACATCGGGCTCCCTGCTCCGCGGGAAGCCTGCTTCTCCTTCTCCCACTCCCCCTGCTTGTGTTCCCTCTCTCGCTGTGTCTCTCTCTGTCAAATAAATAAATAAAATCTTAAAAAAAAAAAAAAAAAGAAATACTGGTACATTTATGAAGATTTCAACACCAACTACATGTTCATTAGTTGTCCCCCATGAAACAGTATTCAAATCCTTCAAGAAAATAGGTGTGAAAAACACTTGGTTTGGGAAAATAAACTTGAATGTAATAAAAATATAGAAGGTGTTTCATCATAAGCTCAGTCAGTGGTGTATCTTAAGATTTTCAAGGCAAGAACCATTGTCACATACTGTCCCCTTTGCTCAGCCCCCATATTGCCAAACTGGGCTTGTTCCTTTCTATATCCAATTCCTGCTCTGAGGTGGGGACCAGAAATCATCATTATCCTTACGGTGCCTTCGTATATGTGGACTTCTAGCTACTTCCATGACAGTGCCCTTCAAGAGCATCTTGATCTTACCCTGGGGAATGCATGGACCCCTTTTGCTACTAAGATTCTTTAATTCTGATTATGCTTTGGTGTTATTTTTGGGTCACCCTGATCTGGACTAAAATATCAGATGACTCGTGATCTTCTAGGCCCCACACAAGATCTGAGAAATCTGTGAAATTTGCTACATATTTTTCAGTATTAGATTTAACTGTTCTTTTCTCCATTGCCATTGTATTCCTTGCATTTCACCATTGCCTTTTTTTATTCTTATGGTCACAATATACCACGTGATCTCTTTACCTCTAATATACTCATACACACAAACACACATGCATATGTAATATTTTTTTATTAAATTTCTCATGTGTATGTCTTAATTTTCTAAATCTGCTTGTAAACTTTGAAGCCTAACTTGTGTGTTCATTCTCACAAGCATATAGTGAACAGCTCCATACAACTCACTGAAAAAAGAATAGTCTAGATTTATTGAATCTCACCCTGTGTGAGTGTGTGTGCTAAGTGATATTATCGCCAGTTGTCAGGTGGAGTAAGGCTTTGTTGAAGTAAGTGGCTTGAAGTCAGGTGGCTGGTAAAGACGAAGCAAAGATCTGAACACCATCTTTTAGACTTCCGGCCAGTATATCTCACTGACTTGCAAATAGAAACCTATCACTTTATATCATTCTGCATATATTTGTATTAATTGAAAGATCAGAAATACAAAGACCACACTTAACTTTGTAATGTTTTTCTTGCTTTTCCTCAATCATTGTGAATGTGCGCTTCAGGATTTATGATTTGTTCTATGTGCCACATATATGAATTTCATCAGAAGTGCACAGCCTAACCTATTAGCTATGTGAACGGTTATCCCCAATGCACTGCATATAGGAATGCTCTCTTTGCCTGGAGTGTCTAAGCATTAGTCAAACTGTGAGCAAGGTTTTGCTCCAATCAGGCACAGAAGCTCTTTATTTGCCTTATCAGATTCCTCTATTGCATACTTGTGCCGGGAAAAGACGGATCAGAAGAGGGCCCCAAATCTGCTAGGAAAGAAAAGATGAGTCTGTAGATAAATGAGGGAATAAAAAGACACAATAGAATTGTACAGTAAATGCCCTGGGGGAAAAACAGGTCCCCAAGGCCACACCCTGTCCCTCATGCCCTTGCCTTGGGTATCTTGATTCTGAAGTGTTTGACACCGCCGCTCTAATTCCCTCATCAATCTCCTGGCATATCCTACTCCTGGGTACAGAAACTGTAGCAGAAGCTGCTCAGCAGATGTTCCTGAATTGCTCGAAGCAGGATTTCCAACCACCCAGTTTGAACTATCACAAAGCCCTCTATGTTATTTCATTCCACCGATGAACAACCATCCTAAAATAAATACATAAATAAAATGCTAGGCTAAAATAAATTAAAGTAGGATAGTCTTTGTCAGGCAGCTTTGGTTTGGCAAACTCTCTGGGAATCCAACCCTGATCTACCCACCCTGATCAGGTGGCTCAAGTTCTGCCACAGGAAGTCTAGGAATCAGATGGGTGAATGATCACCAGGAGCCTTCAAATGCACCAGCTTACATTATCTCACTCTAACAAGGGCATCGGATTCCCCCACTTATCTTCTGAATGTTTTTGTCATAACAATACTTAATTATCATTATACTTTAAAACACATACCTTTTTATTAAAACAATTTGCGTAGCAAAATATCACACTGGGGTCACCCTCAAAGCTCTCCTCTTGGTTAGATCTAGTAGATTCTCTCTTCTGTGTTCCTCCCATAGGACTTCCCTCTCCCAAATGCCAATTGTGCCATTTACCAACACATATTGGGATCTTATGTGGCCTGAATTTCTTTCCTTTGGAAAAAAAGCCTTTCTGGGAGTAAGGACTAGTTTCATTCATCCTTGTATTTTTAACACCAAGACCAACACCTGACACGTGTTGGGTACGCTAAAAAGCTTGAATGCACTATACTTGAATTTAGAAGGACTCATGCATCTTAGTGGTACTTCAGAGACTCCTCTCAATTTTAAATGTTTGCTGTGATTCTTAAGCTGTATTTCAAAAATGTGTGATAACTCTGCTCTTCAGTGATAAAAATTCTAGTGTAAATCCCCCAGGTTCTGCAATAAACAGCTGTTCAAAGGGGCAGATCTTTGAGCCTAGTGAATGAGCTGCTCCTTGAGCTTTGCTTATAAAGCTGCTTACCTTTGGCGCACTCCTTGTGTTTCCACTTCTCTTCTGATTGAGATGTGCCAGCATGAACTATCTCCTCTTAATGATTCCCAGCAGTTAAAAGTTATGCCACATGGCTTGATTTTTTTTTTCAGTCTTCTGTCCAGTTTGTAAACTTCAGGACAGTACATGCTGAAATTGACCATCAGTGATATGTCCGTGATAGCTTCATTCACAAGAAATAGGAACAAATATACTATTCTCTACCTTCTGAAATTGGTTTCTTTCTCACCTGCTTTTTAATGTCATTGTTAATTTCATTCATTCTGGAAAAATATATGAGCAACTGTAGTGAGTTTATGTTTTTTTTTTTTTTTAAAGATTTTTTATTTATTTGAGAGAGAGAATGAGAGAGAGAGAGAGCACAGGAGAGGGGGGAGGGTCAGAGGGAGAAGCAGACTCCCCGCCGAGCAGGGAGCCTGATGCGGGACTCCATCCCGGGACTCCAGGATCATGACCCGAGCCGAAGGCAGTCGCTTAACCAACTGAGCCACCCAGGCGCCCGTGAGTTTATGTTTTTGATAAAACATTGCTTACTTCACATGAGAAGGGGGATTTTCAGTTGAAATATTGTCATATCTTTAACCATTTAAAGATATCTTTGGATAAAATGACATTGAGGCTATAACCTGAGGCTGAGAAGAATATAAAAAAAATTAATGGGATAAACTTACCCTTTAATGTAGCAAATACCTAACTAACTTTATTTCTATAGTTATGCTACTTTATGAAGCAGAGAAATAATGTGTTCATGTTTCCATTTCATTTTGCAATTTAGAGATAGAGATATTAAAAAAGATTCTCAAAGCTCTGGACCCCTCTTAGATTCACTCCCCACCACTCCCCTACTTCTCAATCCCTGCCAGAATGCCATCCTTCCTCAATTGTACATGCTCACACTTTCTAAGACTCTCATGATTTTCAGATTTCCCTACTGTAGGGTTCCTTTCAGACTAGAGTTCCTACCATCCTAAAGGACAGGTAAATTCTACCTCCATCCTATCTACAGCATCAACTTTACTCACCGTTATTAACATGCTTAGAATTGTGAGTTTTCAAAGGCAACGATCTTTCTCATGTTTAAAGTTAAAAAAGGCTCTTTCTAAATGCTAATGTTTCATATACTGGGCAGATTGAAGGAATAGCACTCATCAAGACAAGTGAATACAACTATTAATATTGAACAGTATGGCTTGTGGAACATAAAAAAAAATACAGATTCATGTGTTTCCCATTTTCCTTTAAGCCTTATTTAGTGAACGAAACATTTATCCTCTCTCAAATGAAATCTCAGCAAGCCCTGTGAATTCACAGCTCAGTCCAAGATTAACAGGCATAATCTGTTTTTCCCTGTAGCATTTCCAGTTTGGGGAAGTCAAGAAAACAAGAGTGGATTTAGCCCTCTCTTTCACTTCTTTCACCTCTTGCAAATGGGTCTTTCAAGCCCTACCAGGGTAAAGACAGGGGGAACCATGGTCAATGTCCAAGTGTTCCCTCTCATACCTACTGACTGTAGGCTCTAAAAAAAAAAAAAAAAAGGTAATTTAAAATTTAAATTATTAATTTGTAATGCTTGCTTGAAGTATGTCTAATATTTGCTGATTTAAAAAATAGATTATTTAAAAAATATTATTTCAAAGATTAATTGTGCCAAACATTTCAAAGAAGAAAAAATAGTGTATCTTTCCTTTTACATTTAGTAAGTTCTTCCCTTACTTAACTGTTCCCCGCCCCCCCCCCACACACACACACTGAACCAGTGTTTCCATGTCCATTCTCCTCACTTAATTTTGTTCCAGACCTCAGTTGTTTTCATTGCTCTGGCCTTTCTTCCCACAACTAGAAAATCACTCCCTTTCTCTGAGACTCTTTACCTACGTGTAAAACTTACTGGCACATGGCCCAAGAGCAGGCTGGGAGATGGCTTCTCTGATTGAAGCACTAGACAAGATAGGACGAGCCATAGTAGAATGGAACTAAATTGGGGTGTGTCTCAGAAAAATGAAAATAGATTATATTTAACAGACAGGCAGTAAGGAGCCATTCTACATTCTATTGCAGGAAAAAGTTTAATCTTCTTAGATATTAAACAGAACTCATTGTTGAGCCCTTATTCCTTTTATATTTATGAAAATTTACTCTCAGTAATAATGTTAAAGTTCTATTAAAACAAAGATTTTGCAGCCCTAAAAAAAAAAAGTACTGAAGAAAAATCGAAGAACTTTATTAAAAATTTTGTATGATGTCTAGGGGAAATTTTACTTTATTATTTTTAATCTTTGGCTACCATTTGTTTATTATAAAAGGAGAGACGGCTATTATTTACATGATGAGAGATTTCATACCTTCACTGGAATGGGCAGCTTCATGTGATGCCATTTCAATAATGATTTATTTCAGTCTACATACTTTCCAAGAATGTCACCATCTCTAAATAAGAAATAATCCTTGTCATCTGGAACTAATTTGGTGCCTCCATATTCTGGGAGAACTTTATCTCCAACTTTCACGCTAACTGGTTGATCTCTCCCCACTTTCCTGTAGAGCCCGATCCAATAACTACTACTGTTGCTTGTAATACCTTTCCTTGAGATTTTTCTGGAAGCATAATGTTTCCTTTGGTTACAGTTTCAGCTTCATTCCTTTAAAAACTCGATGAAAGAGGGGAAGAAACTTTCTAAATATCTGTCCTGCCATGACTCTGGCCACCACAGTTGATACTCTGCTCTGGAGCTGTGGCCACCCCAAGGAGACCCATGGCCCAACCTGTCTAGTGTAATTTTTAAAAGGTTTTATGACATGAAGTAATTTATACAACGTAAATGCAGTTCCCTGATGTTGATGGTAAAATATGTGAATTATAAAATCCAGTTTCTTTTCTATTTTACTGTTATTTCAAAGATACAGAAGATAGATTAGTGAGTTATGAGGAATAATTATGAATCTTTTCCTATAATTATATAAGTTCTTCCTATATTACTTTTCTTGACTACAAAACACATATAAAGCCACATAGCCATTTATTGCACCCAGAAAAAATTGACATACACACACACACACACACACATCATAAACACATCTTTATATAGTTTATTTAAAACATCAAATGTTGCACTTGTTTTTTTCCCTAAATTTTACCAATGATAAGATTATACTTTTTTCTTATAATCTATAAAAATTTTGAAAGGGTTTAGTCCTTCAGCCTTAGAGACCTTTGCTCGTTCGTTCTGTGTCCTAGTAAAAGAAGTATTCTATATTTAAATAAGAAGTCTGAGACCTCAAATAAAATCATATAATTTCTATCTCAGCTTGATTTTTTTAATTCATGATATTCGCTACTTGTTTATTTCATTGGTTTACATTATTAATGTACTATAACATACTATGTGATCTAAGCACTCCTTAGGTGCTGGTATTTACATTTAGAAACAAATTTACTGTAGAAGAGAATCTAGCAAGGAATATGAGGAGTGGTCAGGGAGAGGAGAGAGGGAGGAGTCAAGTGAAAAAAAACAAATGTGTACATTTTAAAAATGGAGAGATTCTATCTCCTTCAAATTCTGCTAATGGCTTAAATGAGATGAAGACAGCAAATTTCCCATTGGGTGTGGCAACTGATAGAGTTGCAGGGGAGGCTGAAGGTGGGAGAAGGCAAACCTGACTGGATCTAATTCAGGAGAAAATGGGATAAGATGTGCACCAAGAATAAAAGCAACTCCATCAAGACATACTCACATAGAGAGAGCAGAGCACTGGAACAGTATATGGAGGGAGATGTCAGGTTAAGGGAGGGTTTTTATATAATAAGGAGATACAGCGTCTTTATATGCTGATGTGAATGTTCTAACAAATGATAAAGGAAAAATTGTGGCTCAATCCTGGAGAATTTTTTCATATAGATGATAATTGAAATCCATCACAAAAGTGCAGTACTTAGCCTTATATATGCAGGACAGTTATTCCATTTTAACAAAAGGAAAGACAAAGTATGTGGGTCTCAGGCAGAGTGGGAGATTTAATGAACCATTAAGATGAACCATTGGCAAGATGAACCATTCCCTTTGGTTGCTTCTTTTTCCCTAGTGAAATAAATCAAGGACATCATCTGTGAATATGAAAGGAAGAGGCTGTGATGGAGAGTGTTTGGACTAGAGAAAATTAGTAAGCCTGTTCACCCGTGCTGAGAAATTCTGGTGATAAATTTATAGTGAGATAAGGTAGAATGGTTAACATTCCACTTTGAACTGCTCAAATACAGACATTGAATAAGTGGAGGTAACTTTCAAGGTAAATGTAAGAGAGAGAGAGGGACAGGGTAGTTGAAGATGTATGCAAAGGAAGGATTAATATCAGAAGCCTTGGAATCCTGGATGGAAAGGGAGGACTATGGAGATAGGAGGAAAAAGATGGGCAATGAGTAATTGATAGGCCTGATGGACTGACCGGAGGTCCTCACAGGTGCAAAGAATGTTTAGAACTTTGCTATTTGAATTAATTTTAACACTGCATTTTAATTTTCTATTGACTTTTTAAGGTATGATTGTATTAACTTTTTAATTAATTTTAATATTTTAGTGATTGTTCTAGGGATGTATTATGCATTCTTAACTTATTGTAGTCCATGTAAAGTTTCTATTATAGTATTTTATATAAAGTAGAAGAAACTCAAAACAGAGTAGTTTCTGCTTTTCCACCCTATATGTGCCTATATATAACATAATGTGTATATATATGTATATATAAAACATCTACTATAACTATTGTGATATAGTTACATATTTTCTTTAAACAATAATATATCATTTAAATACATTAAGAGATAATATAAATATTTAACAAAATAATTAAGAAATATTTTCCTATGTTTGCTATTTCTGGTGCTCTTTATTCCTTGCTACAAATCTGTGTTACTATCTGATGTTTATACTGCTCATGCTGAATAAATTCTTTGTTTCTTGAAGAACAGGTCTTCTGGTGAGAAAGCTTTTCAATTTTTATCTTAAAATGGCATTTTGCCTTTTAAAAAATATTTATTTCTGATACAGTTTGTTTTCTTTTTAGAACTTGACAGATATTGTTCCACTGTCTTCCGGTCTTCTTTATTTCTGATGAGAAATCAGGTAGTTTATACCATGATTTTACTACATGTGATCAATCATTTTATCTCTTGCTGATTTCAGTATTTTCCCATTATTTTTGGTTTTTAGTAATTTCATTATTTTATCTCTAAGAGTAGCTTCCTTTCTAGATATCTTTCTTGAACTTTTGTTAGGTAATTATGGTTTTCAGCAAATTTGGAAAATTTTTAGTCATTGATTCTTCAAAAAAATTTTGATCGCTTATCTCTTTTCTGGACTTCTGTTGATAATGTCCCAGTGTTCATGGAGGCTTTCCTCATTTTTCTTTTCAATCTTCTATTTTTCTCCCTTTTCTGGAAGTCAAATAATGTCTATTGGTCTATCTTCATGTTCACTGAACCTACCTTTTGCCATTGTTTATCTGATCTTAAGCCCTTTCCATGAATTTTACAGTTCAGATCTTGTAAATATGTTTTAGAAGATTCATTTGTTCTTTTCTTTCCTATTACTCTGATAAGATTCTCCATCTGTTCCACAACCATATTTTTTTAACTGTTTAGACAAAAAATAAATTACTCTAAGATTTTGTCTGCTAATTCCAATATCTAAATCATCCATTGAAAATCATCTATCTGACTTCCAGAATTTATAGCATGTGAGAAATGCTAGAAATACACAACTACCGTTCCAAAAATCCTTCTGGAAAGCAGTGTCCTAGGACATTTGCTGATAAAGATCCTATTTTACACTAGTGTTGAAGAGTTGATGAGTTGAAGGGTTTGGATCAACAGAGAAGAGTAGGATTTTTGAAGATATGTAAGGAAAGGGGTTGGTTCTGATGGCATGGGAGAAATTTGAAGAATCAGGACTATTATAGTTTCCTTTACTTGACCGTGTTTTTGTCCAATATTTGTAATTTAGAAAACTTACTGTTATAATTCCCAATGACTAGTGGACTTCATGACATGGAAACTGTGATCACATTGGCTGACTAAATAGCTAAAGTATTTGAATTCGTAAGCAACAAAGGCCTTACTTATATTGATGTCATTGCCCTTAGTAGGAAAGAATGGAGTACTTTGTAGGACAAGCATTGTTTTCAAATAAAACCAATGTAATTTGCTTTGAGAAAGTTATTTACTGACATATATAAATTAATAGCTTCAAAAGTACAGTTCAGAACATGTTTTGTTGAGAAACACTAAATGACATTTTTTGATGTTTTAAATAGATAAATGTCAAGTCATTAGTTCACCTAATTTGGCTGTTGTCATTTTTCTCAGGAACTTTGAAATGTTGTCTTTAAAATAAAGAGGGAAAAGAGATTTCTTTTATTTTTTCTTTCAAGCTCGGGTATAATAAAAACAAATTCATACATACATACGTGGAGTGCACATTTGATCTCTCTTCATGAATAGCATTTTATTATAGTTCAAATACTAAATATATTGAATAACACACAGTCATAATTTCATAATGTAGAAGTTAATGAGGTAGAATTTATGCTTGAGTTGATAGAATAACAAAGTTTGATGACTATACATCAAACTTAACACATTACACAAATATGTGTATCGTTGTCAACTTTTAACAGGCAATATATTGGTTGATGTAATATGTAAAAAAAAAAAAAAAAAAGAAGTCTTTCTTATAAATGTATGTAAAAGTAAGACAAGCCCCTTACATTAGAGAGTAGAAAATGTGAATGAAATTTTAAGCTATCATTGTTTATGAAAGGAAAAAAAAAATTAAAAAACATTAAAATTATTTTATTTTCTACCAATGTGTTTAACATATATATGTATACATTTATTATTAGATGTATGCATACCTGAATATAATATTGTGAACATATATTTTTTATGAGTAAACTTTATGGCTTTAATTATAACCCAATTCATTTTTCCATTTCTGAAAAATGTTGAGCCTATATTTCTCAATACTTCCCTTATAAATTAAACTATAACAAAGAAACAACTCCCAAGACTTTAGGTCTTTTTTTTTTTTTCCCCCTAAGATTTTATTTATTTATTTATTTATTTGAGAGAGAGAGAATGAGAGAGAGCACATGAGAGGGGGTAGGGTCAGAGGGCAAAGCAGACTCCCTGCCGAGCAGGGAGCCCGATGCGGGACTCGATCCAGGGACTCCAGGATCATGACCTGAGCCGAAGGCAGTCGCTTAACCAACTGAGCCACCCAGGTGCCCAAGACTTTAGGTCTTATATAAAGAATGTACTCATATACTCTAAGTCACTTTGTTAAAATGATTGGGGAATGTAAATGCTGTAAAAATGGGTAAACTCAGTTGTTAACATTTGAAATGGAACCAAATGAGTGGTAGTATCACATGTTTTAATGCCCATTAGAGACAGGAGAGATATTGAAAAAAACTTGACAACTGCCCTAACAATGGCACTGACCAATAAGAATCAGTTCACCATCCAATCAATATGAACACATGAACCAATTAGAGAAGATGCTGACTAGCAACAGGTGGCCAGGATATTCTGGTGTATCAGCTGGAATTTCATTCCAAAAGTACATAAGATATAGGTTCTCTTTAGAAAAGAGGTGCAAAAAGACCAGGGAGCATACCCAAGAAAGTAATCCACTTTGAGTAATTTTTTTTTAAGTGTAGAAAGATAGAAGGAAATATTTAATAGGAGTAATCATTCTTAATACTCTATATTGACAGTTTAAGGTTTTGCTTATTGACATCCCTGATTGTCAGGTCAACTTATTTTAAATATATAAACATATATATATATATATATATGTACACATGTGCATATGTGTATATATATGTACACATATGAATATATATATATGTAATTTTATGTTAACTCCCCAAATCCTGTTTATCTAAACAAATAATCTGAATAGATGCTGGCCCAGAGAGAACAAGGGCTGGCTGCAAACAACTGGAACACCTCTGTTAGTATATACTTATTGAATATTAGCCTGATGCACTATGTATAGTCATGTGTACAAAAAACAATTAAAACTCATGGGATAACACTAAATGTTATACAGGGGATTATGATGAGATGATGTGGTAGCAAGAGGTTTGATGGCTACATGAGGTCAAGTCATCAGGAAAGATCTCAGATATGATGTATTTATAGAATGTTATGCTCAGTTCTTACCAAAATTTATTAAAGAAAGTACCTTATCACTAATTGCTGAGGTTATCAAGACCATCACCTGAGACATCACTAAATTATCTTCAGTTTTGAGACCTTCTATTTGTGCATTACCACGAGTTCTGACATTTGTTTAATTGCTTTTAACTGCTCACCTCCTCACCCCTACTGCAAAGCCCAAGCTGGACCTTCTTCTGTGATATCATGTTGGTTGTACTCGCTCTCCGATTCTGGAAACCACCACCTTGCTCATTTGCTCCCAGTTGGTTTTTCATATCTTGTCTGTTACCATTTCTACCTTTATGCTGTAGCTCAAGATTCATGATCAGAATCTCTTGCCTTATATCCTGAAGCACAAATCTATTAAAATGTAGGGTTCAAAAGTTAATAGTTTGTTTTTTTGGGTTTTTTGTTTGTTCATTTGTTTTCTTTTTGCTTTTTTCATATTGAATTCAGCCATAGATTTGCCTTTTATTCTGGGAGTTCTTTGTAGAACCTAAGTGTTTTCCCATTCTTACATGAGTCACACAATCAACTACCTTCTCTAGTAAAATGAAGTATTTACAAGCACTGTTTCTGGCATTCTGTTTTAGGGTTTGTCTTCTTATAAAACTGATGATTTGGGCTTTGATTGAGGACATTGTATTTTGCAGTCTCCTTTTAAAGTAACTACCTTCCTGGAAAAGTTCTACTCATTTATCAAAACTACTCAAATGTAACTTCCAATCTAATGCTGTCACTTACTTCCTTAGTAATACTGAGGTGATTCTTATTTTGTATTTGCATGGTGCTTTGTAGCTAGTAATATCCTACTTCAGTTATTTCATTGTCATAATTGTCTGTTCACATGTCTATCTCTTCCACTCTTCTGTGCAACCCTAGATAGAAGATTCTATTGCATATTTATCCTTACATACCCCTGTCTGCTGTTGTATGAAGTAGGAAAATCAAGACCATTATTCCTCTTCTTAAGGTTCACTTGAAAGTATATTCGGAGCAGGGGGCAGGGAAGAGTGTTATTTTATATTTGTGGAGATGTTTTTAGCAATAAATGGAAACTCAAATACTAAATCATCCCAATGTGTATAATTGAAATTTCATGACTATCTCTTTTTTCATTGGCATGAAAATTTACAAAGATTTTTTGAGTGTTCAAAGAGTAAGCCTATACAACACCAGAAAAGCTATACAACTTAGCTAAAGCAAGACAAAAGAAAACACAGTAAAGAAACCCAAGGAATGTAGAATAATTGGTCTTCTGGTTGTCAGTGTAGCTTTCTTAGCAGGTAACAGACTAGTCTTTATTATAATAACATAAGAAACATAAGGCTGCGATAAAATAATCTCATGACATATTTTGGCTACCTAAGATCATTTATTATTTGATCCCCGAAATTGTTGTTATTTGCTCAGAGGGAACTTAAAATTAATTACTCCGAATTCAAATTTAAGGAATAAAAAATAAAAGAAATAAAATGTGCCCAACTACTATTAATTTAGTAAGTATTAATGATATGGGTCATGTTTAATTGATACTGCTTTTAAACTTTATTGTAGGAAAGATATTTAATTCCATGCAAGCTTTTACAGCAATCAAGTATTATTCTGAGTGTTCTGGGTAACAAAAGAGGAAGGTAGAGAAGTGGTAATTTTAACTTATAATTTTACCACCAGGCTTGAGGTTTATTAATGGTCTATCAAGATAGTTATGATGCACATTTACTACTTAAAAATAAAAAGTACATTATCAGAAAAATAGCAGATACAAAAGAAGAAAATTTATTTTTAATAGAGAGGCAATAGTATTTAGCATTATGAAAGATATGCAGATAATAAGTAACTAGTATATATTTGCTTTATTTTAAGCAGATGATGTACTGCTATTTCTTCTTTTTGGTAATAAAAATCAATGTGTTAGCTATTGAGGGCATTATTAAAATCACAGTAATATTATGTAATGAACTGCATTAGTGTATAATATATCAGATTTTATATATTTATATATGTCTATGTATATATATATATAAAATTATTACTTTATCTTTTTTCTAAAGATTTTATTTATTTGAGAGACAGAGTGAGAGAGAGAGAGAGCACAAGCAGGGAGGGAGGAAAAGGGAGAAGAAGGCTCCCCCCTGAGCAGGGAGCCCGATGTGGGGCTCGATACCAGGACCCTGGGATCATGACCTGAGCAGAAGGCAGACGCTTAATGACTGAGCCACCCAGGCACCCCTATAATTATTACTTTAAAAATATTTACAAGTTACAATTTACAGTCTCTCTATAGTACTGGATGGCTTCAGTGTTTAAAAAATGTTACTGATTCTCCAAGCACTTAACCAGGAAATAACTTCAGTATTGATGAGAGAGGAATTTACTGTAATTTTCTTCAAGAACTTGACTGAATGACATGGAGTCAGTAGATCCATAGACGATCCATTAGAAGTCTGAGTCTTCTAACAGCTGGAAGCATAAACATAATTAGCTGTTAGAAAATCTTACTAAATTAGGATAACATAGAATATTTTTTCAAAACAGCAAAACCATACCCTATAAAAATGTATTTTGACTGATAAAATTTAAATGCACATTTGGAATAATTCTCATTTTCTTGTTATACAAAAAAAAAGGGGGGGGGGCGCCTGGGTAGCTCAGTCGTTAAGCATCTGCCTTCGGCTCAGGTCATGATCTCAGGGTCCTGGGATCAAGTCCCACATCAGGCTCTCTGCTCTGCGGGAGGCCTGCTTCTCCCTCTCCCACTCCCCCTGCTTGTGTTCCCTCTCTCGCTATCTCTCTCTCTGTCAAATAAATAAATAAAATCTTTAAAAAAAAAAAGAAAAAAAAAGAAATTAAAAATGGCACAAAATAAGAATTAAGCTATCAAGCCATGAGAAGACATGGGGGAACCTTAAATGCAAAGTACTAAGTGAAAGAAGCCAATCTGAAAGGACAATATATTGTATGATTCCAACTACATCTGCATTCTGGCAAAGACAAAATGATGGAGACAGTAAAAAGATCAGTGTTTGCCAAGTGTTAAGGGGTGAGGAGGGTGAATAGGTGGACCATAGAGGATATTCACGGCAATAAAAATACTCTGCGTGATATTATAATAGTGTGTACACATCATTATACCTTTGTCTAAACCCACAGAATATGCAACACTGAATGAACCCTGATGTAAACTATGGACTTTGGGTGATGATGACATCAATGTAGGTTCATCATCTGTACAAATATACATCCCACTCTTGAGGGGGAGGTTGATGTTGGAAGAGGCTGTGGGTGTATGGGGCAAGCAGTAGATGGAAACTCTCTATACTTTCCATTCAATTTTGCTGTGAACATAAAACTTCTCTAAAGCGGGGGCAGGGAGGAATTTCCAGGATGTCAGAGTAAGGAGCTTTATGGTCCTTCTCCAGCTCTAACTCTGTGCTCTATTTGGGGCAGGAATGGCCCAGAAGATGAGTTCACCTCCCGCCCACCCCAGCTTTTAGTATGAGACTACATTTTATATAGTGAGGACAGGCTGCCCACTTTTTTCATCCACCCAGCCCCATGAAGCAGACTTATGTCAGTCAAGCATGATTGAAAAGATTGTGTTCCCATTTCTCCATTTACTCCACAAGATAGACTTTAAAACAAAACTTTTGCTAGAGATAAAGAAGGGCATTTCATAATTCTATATCATCAAGAAGTTGCAACTATAAACAAACATGCATCTAAAGACAGAGTCTCAAAATGCAGGAAGCAAAAACAGACAGAACTGAAAAAAGAAATACATAATTCAACAGTGATCATTGAAGACATCAATACACTACTTCCAATAATGAATAAGACAATGTGGCAGAAGATTAAGAAGGAAAAAAAAAGTCTTAACACTATAAGCGAGTAAGAGATAAAAGACATCTGTAGAATTCACCACTCAAAGCAGCATAACTCTTCTTCACAAGTGCCAATTGAATATTCTCCAATATAGACCATTTGCTAGAACTTAAAAGAAGTATAAATAAACTTAAAAAGATTGAATTTTGCAAAATATGTCCTCTGACCAAAATGGAAATAAATTAGAAACTAGTAACAGAGGGATATTTGGGAAATTCACATATATGTAGAAATTAAATGCACATCTAAATAACTAATGGACCAAAGAAGAAATCATAAGGAAAATAAGAAAATATTTTGAAGCAAATGGAGAGGAAAACACAACATACTAAAACTTACGGTATAAGGAGAATTTGCCTTGCAAGGAATTAATAGCTCTAAACATTATATTTAAAAAGGAGAGGGGCGCCTGGGTGGCTCAGTCGTTAAGCGTCTGCCTTCGGCTCAGGTCATGATCCCAGGGTCCTGGGATCGAGCCCCGCATCGGGCTCCCTGCTCCGCGGGAAGCCTGCTTCTCCCTCTCCCACTCCCCGTGCTTGTGTTCCCTCTCTCGCTGTGTCTCTCTCTGTCAAATATATAAAAAAAAAAAAAAAAAGGAGAAAGGTCCCAAAACAATAACTAAACCTTCTAATTTAAGAAAATAAAAAAAAAAGAAGAGCAACCTAAACTCAAAGGAAACAGAACAAAGAAAATAATAAAGATTAGAGGAGAAATAAATGAAAACAAGAAAAGTAATGGAAATAAATAAAAAGTCACATATTTATAAAAATCAACAAATTGACAATCCTGAGGTAGACTGTGTAAGAAAACAGAAGAGACTCAAATTGCTAAAATCAGGAATAAAAGAGGTGACATCACTATAGAACTTACAAAAATATAAAAGGATAATAAGTATGAACAACTTCATGCCAGCAAAGCAAAACCAAACTGGAAAAGAAAACACATAAAAAAGGAACAAATACTTGGACATTTGAGCTGCACATGCAGGTTCTATTCTCTGTTGCTTATTTCTAATAACTACTTAGGGAAATTACATGTAAAAGTATGATATTTGGTCCTTGATAAATTCCACTTCTGTTTACGCCATTCTGCTCCCTCTGTAGACTTATTGTTGCCAAAATCACATCTAGTTATTGCTAGATGAACTTAAAGTAGGTTAATAAGGTAAATGTATGATTTGTCACTGAAACCAGGGCATGTTTTGGGGTGTGAAGGTGGTTGCTATCAAAAGTATGTGGACACTATGAGAGCAACAGTGACCATTCCAAGCACACCTATCAGCAGTGAGTTTCAAGGCAACCTAACTATGTAATCATTGGTTAACCAAGGTGATGGAAATGTTTATTTAGATGGATTTTCTGATGAAGATAATTAATGTTTTTGAATACCTTATTCAGTAGGCATTGAACCAACCTAACCTACCTCTTTTCAACTAGGAGTAAATGACTGGAGCAAGTCTATGCTCCATGTTGAATAAGAAAGAATTATATTAATCCTGTATGAATCTAGAGAAATTTATGTACACTCAAGCATATAAAGCACTAAAACAGCACTCCATTACATCCTCTACTTGCAACAGATTCTGGATTCAGAATCTGTCAAACTCGATAGTAAACAAGTAGACACAGACTTTTACATTTCAAAATTGGTGGAAATACCTAAGTATTTCTTAGCTTTAACTTCAAACAAAACTACCTTCTATCTGCTAAATGTCAGGAATCTTTGAAATTCCTAGTAAAGTCAGATGTTCTTTCAAGCCTGCGTAGAAAAATATGCTTTAAGAGATCATTTTTCACAGTCCTGAATTCTCCAGTGAGATGCTGTTTTCTTCAGATAAAAGCATGTTTTTTTTTTCCTAGTAATGTGTTCTTGACCTTAAAATTAGCTTCCTTCAACAAATTTTTCTTTAAGTAATTGTACTAAACAAGGCACAATGAGAACAGAAGTGGACCATACATAGTCATGTGTGGCTTCTATTTCGTGTGAGACAGATATAATATAAATAGAACATATCTTTTTCTTCTCATATATGACCAAAGCATTTTCATCCCAGAGATCCTGACATGTGTTTTAATACCTGGTTGTATCTTTCCAAGCACATTTCTGAACTGAGCTGCAGCTGGAAATCTTTAAAGACAAAAACAAACACACAGACAAAAGCTTTCCTTAAAAATGACAGGTACCTATTTTTACTTTTAAATTTCTTTAAATTTATAAGAAAGTTTTATCAACCCCTCTTTCATGTTAGGTGGGATATCAATTGTGAAGGCATTTGTGAAAGTATGCAAAATTTTTGGCATTTGTAAAAGGATAGACATCTCTTTGCTCTTTGATATTGTAGTTATCTTGTGATAACAGTTTTTATTGTTGGGTTATATAAAGCATAATTTTAACCATCCAAATAAATCTTTACTAAGTATCTCTTTATGGGATGAATACACTTTAAATATTGTAGTTTCAGAGATGAGTGGGTCATACTTACTACTTTTGGCTGAAGAACATGCATTAATGACTTGAATGAAGAAAGGTTAAATATCACGTCATGGTTAGTGTTTCATTCCCTTATTGTGTATTTACCAGATGCTAGGGACAGTTTTTTAGGCATTAAGTATATAAAGCCAACCAGAGTAAATTACATTTTAATTAGGAAAAACAAATAATAAGTAAATATAGACACAGTCACAGATATAAATAAAGAGTGGCATTTATAAAAATAAGTTTGAGGATAGACATGGAAATATGGAAACACACAGAGATAGATGTAAAAGAGAAATATGATTATAGGTAATGATGGTTATAGTGAGTAATAATAAGTCAGTCTGAGAGACTGGAGAAACATGGAAGCTAGTTCTATTATGTTTGATAATTTTTCCTTTTCACAGAATTTTTTTTTTATTATGAAGTTGTGTTGCCAAGGTGAATTACTAAAGAGAATTTTAAAAAAATATTACAAAAGCTCAAAGAATAAATGAATCATTCATATAGACATTTTTTATTTTTTTCCAGACTATGCAAAGATGATATATCCCGGCTTTCTGAAAGTAGTGTGTCTACTTTTGCCTTTCAGTTATTTAGTCTTTCGTTATATTTGTTTATGTCCTACTGTTCTGCCTGCTTCCAGGTCATAAGAACTTTTTGACCTTTACATTTTATTTGTTTTAAATCCTATATTATACCTAGTTTAGCACTGACCATGTTTTATATTCAATAAATACTTGATAGATTCAATCAAAATGATTTTATTTTTTTTTATTTTATTTTTTTTTTTTAAAGATTTTATTTATTTATTTGAGAGAGACACAACGAGAGAGGGAACACAAGCAGGGGAATGGGAGAGGGAGAAGCAGGCTTCCCGCGGAGCAGGGAGCCCGATGCGGGGCTCGATCCCAGGACCCTGGGATCATGACCCGAGGCGAAGGCAGACGCTTAACGACTGAGCCACCCAGGCGCCCCCAATCAAAATGATTTTAATTAAATCCAAAAACCTCATTACTTGGAATGTTATGGAAAACAATTACAGTAAACATGGAAATGCACATAGATAATTTTGTTTTTATTTGTTATGTAAAATATTACTTTATTAAAGTATGAAGGGAATTGTAAATTTAGAATTAATTTTAAGCAGCCATCACTTCAGATTAGTCCCCAAATTTATTTCTGAAAACATGGTGACAGATTAGGCGATGCCATAGTCCTCCTATGAAATAAGTGCAGAGGGGCGCCCAGGTGGCTCAGCCCATTAAGTGTCCAACTCTTGATTTCAGTTCAGGTCATGATCTCAGGTTTGTAAGATTGAGCCCCTCGCCCAGCTCCTTGCTCAGCAGGAGTCTGCTTGAGATTCTCTCCCTTTCTGTTCCTCCCCCCAATTATGCTCTCTCTCTCTCTCTCTCAAATGAATAAATAAATGTTTAAAAAAGTAAGTGGAGGGGGCTCCTGGGTGGCTCAGTCGTTAGGCGTCTGCCTATGGCTCAGGTCATGATCCCGGGGTCCTGGGATCAAGCCCCACATTGGGCTCCCTGCTCCACGGGAGGCCTGCTTCTCCCTCTCACACACCCCTTGCTTGTGTTCCCTCTCTCACTATCTCTCTCTCTAATAAATAAATAAAATCTTAAAAAAAAAAAAGTAAGTGGAGAAGCTTGTCCTTTGATTGCTTGTTTACTAACTTGGGACACAAAGCCTGGATTGCTCAGTCTGCAGAGCTTTGGATTCTTAGTCTTTAAGATGGGCTGACACTACTGTGGTCACTCAGAGAAGTCAAAAATATGAAGAACCAAAGAATAGCGTCCATAATGTAGTTGAAGGTGAAAACAATGGAATCTTATGTTCTTACTGTGTTTACTATTCAGGATTTAAATGGTAGTGCACAATTCTTTAGAATAATATCTATCCTGCCATGGAGAGGTGGAATGTACAAAAATTAAAAACCCATTTGTTACTGGAAATCAACAGGCACGAATAACATCCATCAAAAGGAGAGATGCAGGATAAACCATAGTTGGCAGAAATAAATAATCTGCACAGATTGTTAATGTTTCTTAGTAAATATTTAGCAGTATTATTTAATTTGCTTAATATTTATTTTTTACATATTTGAGAACACCAAATATAAACAGAAATGTCAATTGAAAGTTTATATGTTAAATATTTTTTTGAAAATAAGTTGCTTATAAAGAGTGTCTCAGCTTAAAAAAGGAAGAAAAAGTGTACCATTAAATAGATATCAATATTTTAGGAAATCATGGAAAGAGATAAGAAGTGCTTCTTTTTTTTCAAAAATTGATCTTTTACTAGACTTAAAATTATATTTCAGTGTTGCTTTTATTTTGAGAACGATGACAGTAGCATTGATTTGACATCTTGCTCAAGAAGTTCAACTTTATCCCATAAGTGGAGGCAATGATAGAACAAAATGATCACATAGCAATTTAAAATTGGTGAGTTTGGAAAAGGAAGGGGAAAAAAGGACTGCAAATGGGAAGATAAAGGAGTTGAGACAGCTGAGCATACCAGCCGATCACCTTCATTTCTAATCTTATTATAGATTTTTGCCTCTAAAACGAAAATCCTAATGAAACAAAAAGCAAGCAAAATGATGAAACAAAAACCACACACTTCTCATTTGACTAACAGAAGTTTAGCATTACTTTAGAAAGTTTATAAGGTGCCACCAGATCTAAAGGCAAAATTTCTATAAAGGGATGTATAAGTTACAAATGTGACTTAATCATTGTTTTCATATTAATAAGTGGCTAATGAATCATTTATGGTTTTTCATGTATGTCATACATATGAACACCTCTGTAATGGAACTGTATGAACATAGAATTGATTCTAGAGAAGAATTGTAAGTGGCATCAGTAGACCTTAATATCTGTTACTGATCACATATCGCACTATTTAAATTGTTTGCCTGTTTGTGAACATGAAACAGAAGACAGATCTCCAGTAAAGAAAAAAACAGATCTATAATACTGAAACCAGTATGTTGGGGGAAAGTTATACTTTCTCAGTTTAGAGAGAAATTAAAACATTTATCTAGGATGATCTCTCTGCATAAGACAGATCTCCCCACTTCAGGAAATAACCCTCAATCACAATCATTGTCATATATATACTGAATATTTCACAGGAATTATTTAAGATAATTAGATATACAGCAACATTATTTCCAACTAATATCTGAAATTGAATGTGATATGTGGAAGATAAATAATACTTCTCAGAGAGCTTAGAAATGATACTATGCAATGAATCATGGAACACTACATCAAAAGCTAATGATGTAATGTATGGTGATTAACATAACAAAAAAAACTAAAAAAAAAAAAGAAATGATACTATGTTTCCCTGGTTGAAAATTTATGCAAACCTTCTAGCTTGTCTGACATGAGATAGATGCTTACTGAATGTTAGTCCCTTCATGTTACTTGCTAAATTTAGTATGAATCTCAAACTTCATGATATTTGTGTCCTTCAGTCTTATTCCTTTATGCTCTATTCACATAGTCCAAAATACTGAGCTTCTTATATCTGTTCATTTGTGTATTTATTATGCAAATTATGGAACAGTTATGTTTCTGAGATCATGCAAGTCTCAGAATATAAAATGAACTACCTCTGTCTTTAAGCTCTCATGATCTGATAAAAATCTGAGGGGAATTATTGTTTTTGGATCTTATTTATACATTTATTATTTATTACATTTATTATTATTACTACAAATTTATTACTTAAAGGAGAAGCTGAGGTAGTATGTTGAAATTAGGGAAGCAGGAGTAGGTGGATTGAGGAGAGGAATGGACTTTTGCAGTGGTATTTATATGTAGTGAGAGGGTGTTAAACATTAAGAAGAATTATACCTAGCAATGTAGAGCCAACTAGAATGAATAAAAAATAATTTCTTCAATGTAGTAATTTGCATTTATTAGCTTACTGTGTCAGATTTGTATGAAATCTGTTAGTTTGTATGTGATTGTTAAATATGGGAATTATATCAGAATAGCAATGAAGTATGTTGATTTTCAAGTGATTTTCACCAGGCAGAGTGAGCCAGCATTGGACAAATTATAATTTTAATTAGGGCAGAAACCACACAGACAGCCAAAACATTCTTAGCACTGTTTTATGACAGGTAATACCAAGTACCTGCAAATGAACTCTCTCCCCCAAATCTGGCACCCAAGCCTTGTTGGTCTGGTATGTGCTTCTTTTAATTTCAACCTGCAACTTAGAACTTCATTTCATTTGCCTTGTTTCAGGGCTCTAAGAAATACATTGCCAAGATTTCCACTTTTTTTGCTTTGTTTAGTTTGAATTTCTGCTTTAGCATTCTCCAATGTCTTGGAGAAGTTCAAGTTACTTCATATACCAATTGTTAGTGTTGGTAGTGTTTTGGTTGGAATTTTTCTTAAGTTTGAGAATTTCAAATTTTCCATTCCAATTCCATTTTGCCCATAAGCTTTGCAGCCTGAATAACAACAGGCTACATCTGAATTGCAAATAGCAGTAGTAACTCAATCAATGCCTCTATGCTCTTTTGATCCACACTCAAATATGATTTAGAAGTATCTGCAACTTGTACTCATGCAGATTGGAGCTTATAACAAAAGCCTGAGTGTCACACTCAGCAGAGGCATTTAGGATTTTTATTTTACTTTATTTTTATTTTATTTTAACAGATTATGTCCAGACACAGTGGTGTGGCCTAAGCCATTTGAGAGACAGTTACTTCTATTGATCATTATTTGAAACTACTCATGACTGAAAGACAAAATAATCTTGACACCTGAAGAATGCATAGTCTTGGGTGATGGTAGAGAAACACTCTAATAAAAAAGGTGGTGTCCCAATGAGCTCCATAATGAAATGGAATTGCTTTATGCAGGAATGTGCTGCAGGACAAAGGCAATGAGGTGCTCATTGTATACATGAGCAGGATGCTGACTTTGGAACCACCTGAGGAGCTGCTTGATCCTATTTCCACAGTGGATTTTCCTTCTCAGTTTTTCAGTCTGAGAGATTTTTTCAGGAATTTATTTAACAGCAGAAATGAAGGTATCTTTAAAGCGGAATTTAAAAAAATACATATAAACATATATTTAAGCCCCATATATTATAATATATTGTTCTTTATTGAACTTTGGAAATATCCTTTCTCTAAAGACATATTCTCTTTTATCATCTTTTATCATTTGCATGTTGACCCTCAGTTTTGTCCTCTACTATGGCTTACAATTGCATTTCTTTTTAGCTTATTAACAATAATAAGATACAGGGGGTGGGGGGAGACAGAAGTTTAATATCTCCCAATGGAGCTTATAATACACCTTCAGTAAGTGATAGTCACTTGAAAAATATTTTGTTCCATATCCAATACGTTCATGCACTCATTGTAGTCATATCCTGTTCCATGGGTCACTACTCTCCACCCTCTATAAATTGTTCAATATGAAATTTAGGGATTGCAAATGAATAAGAGATAAAACAATTAATTATTCATTAGACATTTCCTATTAGATTTTGGGAATACTGAAATGTTAAAGAAAAGAAAGAAAACACATATTGACCCTAAAAATTGAACCTAACTGTTACAAACATACTATTAATTGTGAACATTATGATTAGTTTCACCAGCTCTAGTAATCTAGCATCCTGTGAACATGAAAACACTAATAAATGAGTCATTTATTTTTCTCAGGCTGCCACATGCACACTGACAGAGAGTTTTTGCCATTATTCTTTCTTTTATTTTTTTTTTAAATTTTCTTTGCACACAAAATATTGAAGGAGATATCAGAGCTTGACCAAGAGTTCATTTTTTTCTTTTGAAGGGATAAGACAAAGTCAATAGAACTTTTCTTATAATTAATACAATTACAAATCTAACTGCTTTCATATAGTTGGGCAGAGCAACAGTGATCTTACCAGAATTGTAAGAATGTTAAGAAGTTTTATATGCTGATCATAAGCCAACACATACTGCAACATGGAAAAGAGAGATGTATTTGGGAGAGAAAGAAATTCTTCAACTATTAGACTAATTGTTTTAGTTGGGCAAAGAGCAAACTCCAGAAAAATTTAATAGGACAAATCAATATATTTATTTTCCAATTTAACACTTTTTTTAGTTGATCATTTTACCTGCAAAAGAAATACATCTCTTTTGTTATGATGCATTTGGCATTGTAAATCTCCAGATATAGTATAATTCAGAAGTCATCTTTTTCTAAGACCTAGGTCTCAGAGCATTAGCTACCAGAGAGACATTTCCATCAGACTCTTTCTGATTCACTCATGTGAATGCTGTTCGCAGCACCCAGGGACCTCATCTATATGTCTGGTTCCATTTTTATGAACTATAAAAATTTTGCATCAAACATGCATCTTTAAAGCAGCCCCAGTTTGTTTAGTCGTTCACTGCTCTTTTATTGCAATATGTATAATATATTTCAGGGAAATCTGATAAAATAGCGAAGAGCATTTTAATGAATTGTCCAAAATATTATGTTTATATTACACAGAGTCTCTAGAAGATAAGTAAAACTTCTAGTTAGTGACTATAAACAATTTAGTGATTTGTGTGAAATTATATTCTTATTTTCTTATACATGGTAAGGCAACAAAACTCCATTAATGTGGATTATATTACCTTGTTACTCAAACTAATCTGAAGTTTACTTTCTGGACTTCTTGTTTAAAAAATAATTGGGAGGGGCGCCTGGGTGGCTCAGTTGTTAAGCGTCTGCCTTCGGCTCAGGTCATGGTCCCAGGGTCCTGGGATCGAGCCCTGCATCGGGCTCCCTGCTCTGCAGGAAGCCTGCTTCTCCCTCTCCCACTCCCCCTGCTTGTGTTCCCTCTCTGGCTGTCTTTCTCTCTGTCAAATAAATAAAATCTTTAAAAAAATAATAATAATTGGGAATCTAAACTCTAGAAATATTGATTTAAAAAATAAAAGAATATCTATTTCTGGCACATCTTTTTCTATTTACTCTTAATTTTTTAAAGAAGATGTGGAGTTAAAGATCAAAAAGCAGCAAATAATGTTCTTTTAATAACAGCTTTCCTGAGTTCTACTCTAAACAACGCATAATTCTTTTTGAAGTATACAATTCAAAGTTTTGTTTCGTTTTTTTGGTAATTCACAGGGTTGTGCAACCATCACCAAAATCAAAGTTCAGAATATTTCTGTCTGCCTGAAAAGAAACCTTTGTACCCATTACGGTAATTCCCCATTTCCTCTAGATTCCCAGATCCAGTAATCTTTGTAGATTTGCCTATTCAGAACATTTTCTATAAATGGAACCATACAGTAAGTGGTCTTTGGACTTTCTTCTGTCACTAAGCATAATGAATGTTTTTTAACATTCCGCCATGTTGCATTTCATTCATTGCATTGCTGATTCATATTTCATTGTATGGACCTATCAGTTTTATTTATCCATCCTTCAGTTGACTACTATGAAATATACTACGGTCGTCATGCCTCTAAGGTATGTGTGTGTGTGTGTGTGTGTGTGTGTGTGTGTGTGTGTGTGTGTATCTCTTCTTTTCTCTTGGAGGTGTACCTCAATGTGGAATTGCTAAGTCATATGGTAATGCCATGTTCAACCATATTCATTTTTGAGAAACTGATTAACTATTTCCCAAAGCAGCTGCACCATTTTACATTCCCCAGCAATGTAGAAGTGTTTCTATTTCTCCATGTCCTTCACAACACTTGCTCTTGCCTGTCTTCTCTATTACTACCATTGTGTGCTGTAGTGTATCACTGTGGTTTTGATTTGTGTGTCTCTAACGACTAATAATGTTGAGTATTCTTTAATATGCTTGCACACCATTTGCATATCCTACTTGGAGAAATGTCTATTAGAATTCTTTGCCAATTTGTTTAAATTAGGTATTTGTCTTTGTTATTGAGCTGTTATGTTTTTTGTCTTCCAGAGACAAGTTGCTTTTCAGATTTATGATTTTCATCATTATGTGGATTGTCTTTTCATTTTCTTGATGGTATCTTTTGAAACACAAAGTTGTGGTCTTTGATATAGTCCAGTGAATCTACTTCTTTTGTTTCTTAGCTTTTGTTGTTCTAAGTAAAAATTGCTTAACTTTAAATCACAAGGATTTATTTCTGAATTTCTTTCTATTAGTTTTATAGTTTTAGCTCTTACATTTAGAAAATTTACCCATTTTGAATGAATGTAATTTTAGTTGGGAGTCCTCTCTTTTTTTCTTTTGCTTGTGGATATCCAGTTTTCTCAGTATCATTTCTTCAAGACTATTTTCCCCCCACATTGAACTGTTCAGCATGCTTGCCAAAAATTAGCTGGCTAGTTATGTGTAAGAATTTATTTGTGGACTCTGAATTTTATCTCATTGATTTATCTATCTTTATGTCAGTATCACATAGTCTCAATTACTATAGCTTTGTAGTAAATTTAGAAATAAGGAGGTTTGAGTCCTCCAACTATGTCCTTTTCAGGAATATTTTAGCTCTCTGGGCCTTTGCGTTTCCTTATGAATTTTAGGATCAGCTTATATTTCTGCAAACAAACAAAACAGCTGGGATTTTGGTAGGAATTATGTTGAATTTGTAGAGCAGTGTTGGGAATGTTGCCATCTTAACAGTATTAAATCTTTCCATCTTGATTATGGGTGACTTTCCATTTGTTTGAGTTTTCTGTAATATCTTTCAAGAATGACATAGTTTTCAATAGGCAAACAATTATTTTGTTACATTTATACCTCAGTATTTTATTATTTTTTGTGTCATTTTACATGAGGATTTAAAAATTCCATTTTTTGGAATATTTATTGTTAACATGTAGCAATGAACAATGGGAGGCACGAGGAATGCTTTCACGACTGCCCCATACTCGTCTCTGATTGCTCCCCAGTGCTCGGAGCCTAATGCATACAGCCCTGCAGACCCCCAGAGTTGTCTGTGTTCAAAGAAAGGGAAGTCTTTGCTGACTCTTTTTTTGGTTTTCTGTATCAAACTTCTAGGTGCTAGCTTTAGCATGTACCGTAAGGCTACCAGTCTCTCTTCATTGCTCTATAGTGATCGCCATTGTTGCCAGCAACACTCAGGCAAGGAGTTCTTTTCTTTTTTTTTTTTTTAAGATTTTATTTATTTATTTGACAGAGAGAGACACAGCGAGGAGGGAACACAAGCAGGGGGAGTGGGAGAGGGAGAAGCAGGCTCCCCGCAGAGCAGGGAGCCCGATGCGGGGCTCAATCCCAGGACCCTGGGACCATGACCTGAGCCGAAGGCAGACGCTTAACGACTGAGCCACCCAGGTGCCACAAGAGTTCTTAACGCTCTGTTGCAAATAGTCCTGTCAGGCAGGCTGCAAAGGTCTTGGTCCTCCCATCCAGCTGCAGGGGATATGGTCAATCCTGTGCTAACCTTGGACTGCCCTGCCTGTGCCACCCTATGAGTGAAGGCTGGGTGGATAAAGTGAGATGTGGAGATTGGAGAGAATTAAAAATACCAGGAGCCTGCTTTTCTCTGAGTAAAACCATAGCCCCTAAGAAGATACTGTGGTGAGAAAGAGCACACACCCCCTGCCCCCATCTGCTAGACTGCATGAGCCCGCAGAGGAGTGTTCTGGAGACAGCTTTAATAGCAGGAGTATGGTGTGGAGGGTGGTGAAGCAGCATGCTGTGAGTCACATGCCAAAGATTCTCACTGTATTCAGCATGATTTAGGAGATTTTCTTTAATGACTATATCCCTATTTGCTGTATGCCATTAGGACAATTTCCAGAGATTTTAAATGATTGATTTTTAAGTTGTTATGCTGAGGAGAGTATCTACCAGGCTTCTTACTCCATCATTTCAAGAGTACCACTGTTTCCCCTACTCTTCTCTAGGCCTTATTTAGATAAACTCTGATACACTGACAACATTGTCAGGGCTGATTTCACACCCACATTTCAGTTGGGATGATTTCCACACAGCAGGCACAGAGAGTAGAATTCTATAAGATATTTCAAAAGAGGCAAAACTTTGGAGACAGTAAGAAGTCAGCTGTCCCCAGGGGTTAGGATAGAAGGAGGTGATAAGACAGAGTGCAGAGGATTTTTAGGGCAATGGAACTACTCCGTATGATATAATAATGTTGGATACCAGTTGTTACACATTTGTCCAAACCCATAGATTGTGCAACACCAAAAGTGAACCCTAATGTAAACTCCAGTGATAATGTGTCAATGTAGGTTCATCAGTTGTAACAAATGCCCCATTCTGGTGGGGATGTTGGTACTGGGTGAAGCTGTGCATGTGTGGAAGCAGGGGGTATATAGGAAATCGATGTACCTTTCTCTCAGTTTTGCTGTGAACCACTAACAGCTCTAAAAATATTTTTAAAATATAGGCTAGGGGTGCCTGGGTGGCTCAGTTTGTTGGGCGGCTGCCTTCGGCTCGGGTCATGATCCTGGACTCCCGGGATCGAGTCCCGCATCAGGCTCCCTGCTCGGTGGGGAGTCTGCTTCTCCCTCTGACTCTACCCCTTCTTGTGCTCTCTCTTTCACTCTCTCTCTCTCTCAAATAAAATAAAATTAAAAAAAAAAAAATAAAAATAAAATAAAATATAGGCTATGTCTATATAAAGAATCATAGACAAATATTCATAGCAACTTTATTTATGGTAACCAAAACTGAAAACAATAAATACCTGTCAATAGGTGAATGGCTAAACAATCCATAAAATGGAGTACTACAGAGCAATATGAACTACTGATATATGCAACCACATGTATGTATCTCAAATAATTATTCTGAGTGAAAGAAGCCAATTGTCCCCCACTTCCCCAAAAATAAATCAAACATGATTTCATTTATATATAATTCTAACAAATGTAGAGTAACCTTCAGTGAAAGGAAGCATATTAGTGATTGGGCCTGGGAGCTGAGGAGGTACTGAGAGTGATTACATTCAGGGCATGGGGGAGCTTGGGCATGAATGATGTGCTCATCTCGATTATGGAATGGCTTCATTGTGTGTGTGTGTGTGTGTGTAAATATGCATATAGCTATATACATGAATATAATTTATACTTTAAATAATACTGTTTATTGCATGTCAGTTGTACCTTGTTTAAAAATAGAACAACAACAAAAAAGCAGAGGGACATGGGATATTTCATTAATGTTCTCCTAGATTCTGAGCTCCCTCTTTGCCTAGAGAGAAGCAATGGAATTAACCAAATGTCTCTTTTTTGGCTCCCTAAACAGAAGTCGAACTATCCTCTGGTTTCCATGATTTTGAAATAAATTTGCTATATTCTGCAGAGTGTGGGGCCCTAGAGTTCTCTTGATTTTGCATAGGCCAGCCAGATGACACAGATGAAGGTTAGAAAATGACAGGAACTTAGGAAAGTCTCATCACTGCAAACTGAGCATTGGTTCTCAAATCAGAGAAATCAAAAAGGTGGGAACGAGCCTTTGGCATTTTTCTTCTTCCAACCCTGTTCCTGCATATGAGAAAGCTGTAACTTGGACAAGCTCATTATTTTAATCAGTATCACAGAAGTACTTAGAAAGAATTGTTAGTATACCACACTTCCTGTCCTGGGACACAGGTCCCAGTTCACACATGAGGGTACCGAGAGAAGGACTGCCATCAGTTTTGTTCTGTCATTGACCATGTCAGCTGCCAGCCACCATGCCCTTCTATGAACAAGAGTTGTGCTTTGTTTCCATCAATGAAAAGGAATTGATGGTGTTGAGTTACGTTGGGAAATAGGAGGGGTTTGAAGTCAAAAAGTGCCCTGAAAAAAAGTGGTGAAGAACAAATGAAGGGATAGTTGGAGTTATCAATACTGTGTCCAGAGGGTAAATGAATGCTTCATTGATGGGTCTGACCAAGACCCCTGAAGGACAGATGATCAAGTTGAACCATTCCACATTCTGAAATCTTCTGAAAATTCTCTTTAATTTTCTGGGCCTTGACCTGATCCATCAGACTTTGGAAGTTATAGATGGCCCTGCCAAGTAGAAATCTATAGACTGAGGCACAGCCCTAGATATTACTTGAAAAAAAAAAAAATCACTGCCCCCTGAAGGACAAGCATTTGATGAAAAACTTTGACTGGTTTTATGAAGTGGAACATGGCTATCAGAGACCCAGCCTTCCTTCCTCTTTTGCTTGATGGTAATCCATGGGGAGGCATCAAGGTCTTGGGAAGGCTTTGCTTAGGTACCAGGAATCCTGCATGCAGGGACCACGTGCTCACCTTAAACTCCTCAAAAAAGCATAGCAAGACTGTGGCTGTAACACAATTATTTGGCATTCAGTAGAATTTTATATAAAAATAATGTATTCAGAATCAGTGTTCCATATTTGGAAAATTGAGCTAAACAGGAAGAAATATTTAATTACATAACTACTGGCTGCAGAAAATTGTTACCTTCTCTGAGCTTGTAGTTATTACCATTGTACTGATAATATAGAACAGCATGAGATTTTGAAAGTGTAATGGGGGAATTCTCACAAATTAGCTCTTAACTCAAGAGTATTTCAATTGTATTTCCCATACACTCTAAGTGAGGTAATTGCTTATTTCAATAAGATGATTTAGTAATGTCTTATGAATTTTTTATTAAATTGTTCCTATAAAATTAAATACCAGTCAGATCTTCCTAGTTAGTTATATGTTTAAATTTCTTGGCAACTTTAAGAATTAAAATTATATCATGCTTTCCTTAAAAGCCTTCAAAATTTACACTTGTAGAATGTGTGAATCAATGATACAAGTATATGTGCAATTAATGTTATACATATAGTTATGCAGTAAAATAAAATAAAAATTAGTCACATTACATTTCATTGTCAGATACAGATTTCAATATATAAATTTTAACATTTATCTACTATAAATCAATAAATTCTGCAGTTGATTTAGATAAAATCTAATTAAATTGTTTTAACTGGACAAAATAAACTTCAGGTAATGAGAAAACATTATATGGAATATTTGAAAAGTTAATGGAAATATCTAATGATTTTTTCCACCTTAAAATATGATTTTTTAAAGATTTTATTTATTTGAGAGAGTGAGCACACAGAAGAAGAGAGAGAGAGAGAAGCAGACTCCACACTCAGCAGAGAGCCTGACCCGGGGCTCGATCCCAGGATCCTGAGATCATGACCTGAGCCGAAGGCAGACACTTAACCACTGAGCCACCCAGGTGCCCCAAAAGTATGATTTTTTTTTCCTCTAAATAACTGGATGTTATTCTGGGAGAATTTATTCCTATTCTGGGAGAACTTTTTTTTTTTCTTTTATTTGTGAATTATGTAAAGAACGTATAAAAGGTTACAAGAGGAATTCTCCTTCTTCTTGCTGTCTAGACCCAACTCATCAGGCATTTAACAGATACAAACAACAACAGAAGGAGACAAAATTATCCTTTAAAACTACAAACAGACTCTGGGAAGACAATGCAGAGCAGTCAAAGCCTCAGCTACTCAATCACTGTGCACACATCTCAGCACTGTCTGATACTCATGAGATCCATGATAAATGTAGTTAGCCAGAAGTATCATTCTTCTACAGTACAGAAATCACTGTCCATTAAGTCAACAAATTGGCCATGCTACATTTAAATGAATGAATGAATGAGTCAGTAAATAAATAAATCAGTAAACAAATAAAAAATTAAAGACAAAAATTATTGGTAAGGCATTCAACCCTCATCTTTCTTTTTTTTTTTTCTGCCTCTTGTATCATGAGGCTTCTGCTTAAGTATAGGTATAGTATCAGTTTTTAGACTCCTACATGTAAATCTAGAAACAGCATTTAAATAGCCCCTGGATGGACCATGGAATTTGTACTAATTAAGCATAGATGCTCATAGTGTTTGAGTAGAGGAAATAGCTCATTTGCTATTTAATATTAAATTAATTCACATCTGTTATATAGAATATATATAGGAAAGAAGGAGAAATTGTGATCATAAATGATGACTATACATATATGGGTTTATGTATGCATATAGATGTATATTAACATATATCAATTTAAGTTATATACATAAAATCAATATTGAAAAATTCAAATTCTCAGCATATGTTCCTTCTGTTCACTAACTAGAGAAAAACCTACTCATATGGTTTAAAATATTCAGATACACTCTCAATGACTATAAATATATTTTGCTTTAAACATTTTTAAAATTAATCACAAAATCCTTTTATACAACAATATCCCATTCTAACTCACCATTTAGTGATTCAGACCTGTGTTTTGAATACTCAATATTACAAAATTCCAGATAAAAACCTAGCATGTGAGTGAATTACTCAAAAATTTAACTTCTGTGTTTTATATGAGCAATATTGCTTGCTCCTTTTCTGTGTGCAACTCTCTGGAAGAGTTAGGGGTTTTTTTTTTCCCTTAACAAATAAGAATACTATAAAGAATGGTGAATATTAGTTCTGAAGAGGAAAAAACAAATATTAAAGGAGTATAGCTACTGCCAGTGAGATTTTTAGGCATGAAAAAGCCAAGAGGTATTTTGAAAAGACAGCATGATAAAGAAAATGGGAATAATTAAATAGGAGACAGGCGTATGAAATGATGATTTGTGAGTGGCCTGCCGAAATACTCTGTGGCATTCTTTTTCTTTTTTCTTTTTTTTTTTATTATGTTATGTTAATCACCATACATTACATCATTAGTTTTTGATGTAGTGTTCCATGATTCACTGTTTGCGTATAACACCCAGTGCTCCATGCAGTACGTGCCCTCTTTAATACCCATCACCAGGCTAACCCATCCCCCACCCCCCTCCCCTCTAGAACCCTCAGTTTGTTTCTCAGAGTCCATAGTCTCTCATGGTTCGTCTCCCCCTCTGACTTCCCCCGCCTTCATTTTTCCCTTCCTGCTATCTTCTTCTTTTTTTTTTTATTAACATATAATGTATTATTTGTTTCAGAGGTACAGGTCTGTGATTCAACAGTCTTACACAATTCACAGTGCTCACCATAGCACATACTCTGGCATTCTAGGAGCGTGAGTTAAATTGTTGGTTTTTATAATATTTCTGATGATTGATTGTCTTCTCTCTTGATAAAACAAAAACTTGATTATGTATTTATGTTTAGATTTTGGTAGTGGGATTCCACTCAGTGTATCGGGTTTCATTTTATAATAAGGTAAAAATTTCGTGGCAAGTCATCAGTATAAAGTGCAGGTCTCTGATAGAATACGTCCTCTCCTTAGTTACACTTACCACGGGCTGTACTTTGAGTCTGCAAAGCAAGTGTCACAAATCTATTTCTATGGCTGCATTGTTTTGAGCCTTAGTTCCTGTGTTCCCATTGATAACCGTGCTGTCTGAGAACAGGAAGTCCTCCTCCTCTGCTGCTTGGAATTGCTCTAATTTGTTCTGGTAATGGGCACCAGATGTCAGAGTATAAAAGGAAGCTGGACCAGGCAAAGAGATTGCCGTTCTGACCTTCTATTGAATTCCAGAGCTCTTGCCCTTTTTTGTCTTCTGTGAAAAGCAAATATTCACAAACATACTGGACGAAGTGGGACAAGCAGCCTCCCTCCTGCGGAAGCCGCCACAGCAGAAGAGACATGGCTGCTTGGCACTACCCTGGAAGGGCGACATCTGCCACAGTTCTCTAAGCCATCTTTCTTTTGGGGGCCAGGAGGGGGGAGGCAGCAAAAAAGAGAAAGGAGGGAAGAAAACCTGTAACCCCCACATCCACAGAGACTTCCCCTATGTAATGACTGCTACTTCTTCAAAATTGCATTCACTCAACTGGGTCTTTGGCATCTTCTTTTTAGTAAAGATGAGGAATGGGTCTGAGGTTTTGTTTTCCTTCTGCCTTTTATTTTTCAATAACTAGAGGGCTAATTTTTTTTTTTTTGCTCCTATAATGCATATGTAATTTATTGCATTTGTCACTCCATTTGTCTTGGTAAAACGGTTTAAATCTGGAAAAGTCTCCACAGAATAAATCAAAGTGAATATAGTCGATGCCGACTGCTGCGGGTAAGAATACAGAGTGGTGATAAGGTCCATCAGCTAGTATGCGGTTTACCTGTCTGAGCATTTAAATCGCATTTTTGTCAGCTGATTTTCTACAGGTTCCCAGGGTTCCATGCTATTCGTTTCCTATTTGTAATGAACTTCATATTCTAAAATTTTCAAGTGGTTGTTTTTTTGGTATAAAAGGGAAATTTCTGTTTCCAAGTAGTGTTCCTACAGCAGACATTTTTGTTTTCTTTTATAGAGGTATAGTTGGAGGAAAGAAATGCCATCCTTTACTGGAGGGGAAAAAAGGCATTTTGCTATTCTCAGGAAAAACAGGTAATAATAGAAAAAGGGAACTGCTGTTTACTCTGTTTATCGACCCTTTTTCATCCAAGCAGCATCTAATAAAGTTTGAAATTTCAAATAAAGATCTAAAATTATTTAGAAATTATAATTATCCATTATTTTCTTAACAATGATAGCAATGAAAGAATTTAAGTTAGTAGGAAATTTGAGGCTTATGCAAAGGTTGCTGTCCAAATAAAATACTGTACACTTGCTTTTAATTAGACTTGTCACAGTTGCAGTTTTCCTCTTTAATTTTTTTCCCAAAATGTCAGAAGATTCAAGTATATTTTAGTTTCTCCTGAGGTTTTTAATAATTTTATAATGTGATTTTTTTTTTCTTGCAGTAATTTGTTCTATTTAAAATGTCTCTGAGAATAACAAAGCTTCTCTAAATACAGATACTAAAAGCCTCTGGAAAACACAGTTATCCCTGTTGGTATCCCTGATTCTACTCATTGATAATGTAAATGTTGTAAAATTGTGAATGTTAAGTTACTCATTCAGTGTACCCCCACGACATCCAGCAGCACCTTCGGGAGTTTGCTCAGCACTGGCCCCGTAAAAAGACCAACCCTGTGGGTGCAGGGAAACACGATGAAGTGTCAGGGCCCTGGCAGGATAGGGACAGAAGCACAGTTCTCAAAGCCTCCTTCCCTATGCCCGTGTAGCTTCCTTGACCTCTTTGACACTAAAATCTTCTGATCTTTAACACAAGACTGATATTTCTTATTTGTAAATATTCACATGATGTATTTGAGAAAGCACTTGGAACATAGTAGACACCCTAATAAATTTTATTGGAAAACATATTGTATTTTAGTGCATTAGATTCGTGCTCTCAGCCTATTGACTGGATTTGTACCATTAATTTTGCAAACTTGATAAAAGATTTAATGGCTGTAAATGTTATGTATACAATTACTTATTAACAATGACACAATGTTACACCCTTTCTTGACACCTCTTAAAGCACATTTAATGGACTGAATTTAAGTGTCCACACCTAGAGGTCACATTGCCTCTTTGGAATTGCAAAGAGAAAATGGAAAAAAAAAACAATATGATATCCCTTCAGTTTTAATAGCAGACAGAGCTTCCTGGATCCAAATATTTTTCATCATTTTAGCCATAAGGGAAAATCCACTGGAATAAAGTGAACCTGTGGTATTTCTTTCTAGGCTCACATTTGGACTCTTCTACTTCCTCTGATTCATCTGTACCAAGTCTGCCTTTGAGACAACACAGCACTCCTGGAACTGACTGTTCCTGGTCCATGCTTTTCAGGTCTTGCCAGTACTGGATGTTGATTGGGCAACTGGTACTCATCACCCTGTATTTTAGGCTCACTTTTTTACTTTACTCTCAGATAATGATTATTTTGAAAGGCCTTGCTGTCCCAGGTTTCTCTCACTGCAACAAACACACCAAATGCAAGGAGCCCTGCTTGCTTTTGTGAAGAGAATATCCATATATTGAATATGCTTTTACGATTTTCCTCATTTTTCTCTCCCATTAACAATCACTTCTGTTGGGAAGAAGAGAACCAGAAGAAAAAACCTAACTCATAGAGTAAATGTATTGCAACTAAATAGATCTATTTAGAGAGAAGCCATGGATCTTTAAGGCTGACATAGAAACAATGGAATATAATGCATAGATTTACACCCATACAAAGATGCTAATTTCGCTTGGTAGTATCTTGGGAAAGTTTTAAAATAACAAGGTCATTATGGTAAGGAAGTATTTGGGAGGTGGCAGAAGGTCTTTCATTTAGAGAGAGTGCTCTTATTTATCACCTGCTTTTCTCCCCTAGTGCCACTTAGTGCAATAGCAATCATGAAATGAAAACTTTGTCTAAAAAATATTAACCATTGTTTCTCCGCCCTGGCTCATTATAGTCCTTTACCTCTTAGTTAATTGAAAAAAAAAAGCAAACATGGAAGAGCAGTAAACAACTGATATGTGAAGTTGCATCTGCATAACACTGACAAAAACACAGCAGTTTCTTCTGTTTCAGCTTCCTCTGCTTAAGCACAGAAAGATCAACCATTAGCATTGATTCCTGAATTCTTAAAAAAAAATAAAAATAAAAAAGATGAAACTACTTCTAAAAATATAATTGCTCATTGAAATTGAAAAACTCACCATATTATTTGTGTGTGTGGGAGCAATCTGATTCAGGAATTTTCTCTTATAAACAATGTACGTAGCAGAAGGCATTGGTCCAGATGAGCAAAGTGATGGAAACTAACTGCCATTAACCTGGGTAGTGGAATCAACAGTGATTTTGGATTCTGGACTCAGCTATAAAAACCACTAAGCATATGCTCTTGAACACATTACTCGAAATCTCTGGTGGAAGTTGCTTCATAGGAAAAATGAGAATGTTAACAGTCATCCTACCCTTCTCACAGAATTTGATAGGATTCAATTTACATAATTGATGCTTTGACTTTCTAAGTTTTTTAAAAATAATTTGTTTGGTTTCCATAGCAATACTAGTTTTTTATAGGGGGATATTTTATTTGTGGATAAGTTTGAGATAATGCACTTAATTAAAAACTTATTTATTATTTAAAGCTGTCATAGGGAGAACTTTTGTCAGATAGTCAGTAGATTAAAAAAAATCAATTTCTCTTTTTTCAGTAGGAAAATGTTCCCCAGTTAACCTGTACTTAACAATTACCATCTTTTCTTTTACATAATACTTCTTTTTCAAACCCTATTTCTCATTGTATTAAATGCTCTACTTCTTTCATTCTCTTTTCTGTAGGCAGAAATATTCTTATGATTTGAGGACTTTCTCTAAACAAACACATACAGAAATCTCTCCCACTGCAGAATAATGATGGAGGAAATTAACTACCATTGGGTAAAGATTTTTTTCCCCTCTCAGAGGGCTTATTTATAATGCACTTTTATCATTATGAAGAGTTATAATAATCTATTAATGTTTACTGATAATGGTTTTATAATCAACTCAGATAAGGCATTAACATACAACCAGGAAGTAATCCAATATTGCATTTTGGCAATCATTTTGACTCTAAGACAAATGCATGGTTTTGTTGGAAGATGTGAAAGATGACCTATACCTTATGATTTTAAAATAGACACATGATATAGGGGGAATAATAATAATGCCTCTCCCCACCTATCACCATGGAAATAAACCCAGGAATGGATATGTAAGAGTTGCATTCCTTTTCCAGAATTTTCTGGTTTGAGTTCCTTGTGTTTTTACAAGTTATTTTAAATTTTTAAAAAATTTTTAAAATTTAAAATTTTTAAAAGTCATTTTAATTTTCTTGCAATGATATTATAAGGTTAACATGGATGTAATTTGTGGCAATCTTTGTTCACCTTCTCATACACTCATATACACAAAAAAAGACACATATTCCTACCTGCAGTAAAAGAAAATGGGTACAGGGGTGCCTGGGTGGCTCAGTCAGTTAAGCGTCCGATTCTTGATTTCCACTTAGATCATGATCTCAGGGTCGTGAGATGGAGCCCGCATCAGGCTCTGCGCTGGGCATTGAGCCTGCTTAAGATTCTCTCTCTCCCTTTCCCTGTGCCCCTCCACCTCCCAAAAAAAGAAAGAAAATGGGCACAATGTCTGCAGAAACAGAGATAAAATAAAGAGACTTCCAATTTGGATTCCCAAGATAAGGTCAACTTCACCTCTTTCTCTCCCTCATGATTAGTAAGTTACTTAACCTGTCCTACTTGGCTTTCAGTCACTAGCAAAGGAAATCCTGAACTGTTCATTTCTAGACAAGAAACTCTATTGCATGCCTGGATAAACAAATATAAACAGGCCTGACTTCTAAGTGTTATGTGCTCATTAGAGAGATTATTTACAAAGATTAATTGTCAGTATATACGTTCTTGGGTAAGAGATAAGGGGAACAACTTTGGTGGTTCACAGGAATTAGAGAAAGCCCTGAGTCAGTCAGGAGCTTCCATGGAAGATGTAGGATTTTATTTAAGCTGAAATGATGTGAAATATTAAGATTGGATAAAAAAGATTTATCTTATTCTTGAAGTCAGGACACTTAGGAGTGCAGTCTAATAATAGTGTAGGATTAGGGACACTTCACAAGGATTCCATGGCAACCATGGCCTGTGCTGTAAGGAAAGCCTGAGGGAAAGAACAGTCTTTGAAGAGTGGATTGAGGAGGAACATGAGTTGAGGTCACCGGACTTCTCCTCAGAAAAGATGGGCCTCTGTGGAGTCTTAAGGATCTCTGCATAGCCAGGGAGCCATGGATATTTACCTTAATCGTGAAAGAAATGGGAACAGGGACCATCTCCTGGAAAGGTACTGATCAAGGTACTGTCCAAGCCACTTGGACAATCTTGACTCTCTTTGAATATGAATATGTAGCCTGAGTTTGCTTTAATGAAGGGCGTTCAGGATCATCATGGTTCAAAGCCAGGGTGCGTGCAGAAGGTAATATACATTGGTTAGAATAGGCCAATCAGGGCAGAGGGACCCACATGGGACCAGGTACGGCAGGTCCAAATGGAGGAGGGGGACTCCAGAATGAGATTAGCCCTTTTGATTAGTCCAACTGTACTAACCAGGGTTATGCCACTGAATTACTGAGTGCCAACAAATCAGTTATAACTCATGTCTCTCATTTCAAATGGGAGATTCTGAACTTTGTGTTATCTCAAAGAGGTATACTTGTAATATTTATAAGTATTAAACTTTCTCATAGTATATTCCCATTTGTGAATATGCCCACATATAATTACCAACATGATGTATACATGTATATAGTAATAGTAGTGATCTACAAGAGTTGGAATTATGGGTTATTAGCACTGTATTCTTCATAGTTTTCTGTATAAGAAAAATGTTTACAGTAAATATATATTATGTTTATAGTCAGAAAATATATTTTTCCAAATCTGGCAATAAAATTAATCTTTTGATAAACAGAACTATAATTAATGGTATGAGACTGACGTCTTGAGTTTGCATTCATTCATACCTATGTCTTCCAGTAACTTTAGAGTAGGGATTCTCCAGCATCTCACAATAACACTCTATATATAAAATTCCAGTATGTTATCTAGCACTTAGTAGGTTCTCGATAAATATCAATTCAATCTATTTCCAAATCAAACTGTATTTTTAGATATAACAAGTTGCTTTTTTCTTAACTTTAGGTTCATAGCTTGAAATTGCATAATCAAAATTGATATGTCCAAAATACGTAGAATCCATTTATTTCTTCTATGTTACTTCACGCAAAATTATCACTCCCAGCCCTCTCTGCAGCAGTGACTAACATCTGGAACAGGCTTTCTCTATCTTTCTGCATTATTGGAACTGCCATTTCAAATCCCATCTAAAACCATATCTTTTTCTTTCTACTTCTATTATTGCATCCCATAATTGCATTATTTAACTCTGTCAAATGTACTGGGATATAGTTTTCTATGAAAATGGCTTGCACACAAATACAATGCAGTAGCATACTATTTTGAAATTAATTTCCTAGAAATGACTGTCCCAGAGTTAGAAATAATCTTGTGTTTATTAGTATTCAGCAAACCAGCCTAATGCAACACAAAATATTTTAAAAGATAAATTTTTTAAAACACTGGAAAGGTGAAAACAAAAGACACATTGCTTAATCCGTAAATGCTCTCAATATAGTATTATGTTGATGGGTCTGTGTTCTGGCCACATACACCAGATAATCATTTGGTACTCAAAGATAGATCTTCTAATTCTGGACTAAGAGTACTTAGTTTTGAGAGAAGACACAGAGAATAATAGAGTCTCCTTGTATTCCTTTTATTGTTATTTCTACTGTACTGTATGAATTTCATCCAAGATAAAGAAATTCTTTTCAAATCATTAAATTTGTAATGTGGAAATAAACAAAGATGATCCAAATTAGAAAAAAAAAAAAGGCTATTCATTCAGAGCTTGCTGCAAGGACGTCTGCCACCATCATTTGCCTAAGAGTACTGAGATGCCACTGAAGTGACTGGACAAATTAAATTTCTTTTCTTAAAAGGAGAATTTTTTTCTAGTCTTTGAAGAGTAGATTGAGGAGGAACATGAATTGAGAGCATTTAAACTCTTGCAGAACCTTCGATAAAATATAAGGGACTAAACCATTAGTAGTGGAAAAGAAGAGGGTTAGGTAGCTTAAAATAGTGCTTCTCAAATACCAATGTGAACATAAATGCACTATGGATGTTAAAATGCAGATTCTGTTTGGACAGGTCTGGCAGAGGATCCTCACATGATGCACTTCTGATACTGTTGATCCAAAAACTAAACACTGGTATTTGAGCAGCAGAGGATTCTGAAACAAAATTCACTGATAAAATAATCTATCAAAACATGCACAAAATTTTAAGTGAGATGAAAAAGTGCCCTTATAATAACCACAAAATGGAGAAATAAAGAGAAAGCTAATTGTAATAAAATATTAGTTTCAGTATGAAAGTATTTGGATATGACCAAACTAGAAGACATATAATCATTTTGCACCAGTATTTAAAGTCAGTGTTATTGTCAGCCACAAATACAGACAGAAACAAGCATGCTGTTTTTATAATAAATAAAAGCTCCTGTGTTGCCGTTATTGACCTATGTTTGCAAAATGTTAAAAAATTTTGAAAATGTTCTAAATAACATTATCATCTTCTCTCAGTTTACACAGGATTTGTATTTCTAAAGTATATACACATTCCATGTGTTTAAAATCATGCAAAACTTTATGTTTATATGCAAAATGGTGTAAGTTTCAAGACTCAAACTTTATAAACATATATGATAGGTGTGGAACGTTCTATATACTGTGCAGGGCAGAAGAAAAGTCTTCATTCTTTGCACTCTAGACATGGAATATCCATGGCCCTGTTCAAATATTGTATTATTCTGCATTCCATTCCTGGCCTTATTTGTGGAGACTTTGTTTCCAGGTTTTGTTTTGTTTTTGTTTTTGTTTGCTAATACAAACAAATTGCAAGGAAAATTGTGAGCATGTATGTATTTGCTTGTAGCAAAAATTGCTCTGTGAATGTGACAGATATTGCCAAATTATTCCTGCAAAGTAGTACCAATTTACGCTTCCATTATCAAACACTTTATATTTAGAGGACAGCCTTTATAGTGTTTTCTTTTATGTGTTTCCTGCTCCTGGAGCAACCATGCCAATCAGGTAAATTGATGCTGAGAAAGGACTCGGGACAATTGGGATACTGAGCCATGTGAATATCCAGAGAAAGGACATTCCAACAGGTTAAAACAACAAGTGCAAAGCCTCTGAGGTGGAAACATGCTTGGTGTGCTTGAGTAACAGCGAAAAGGCGAGGGGTAGGCTGAGTGAAGGAGGAGGGGGCATGGCCCGAGTGGAGGTTGTAAATTAGGCAGAGCCAGGTCTCTAAGGTCTTTGTAGGGTTTGAAAAGGACTGTGGGCTTTATTCTGCATGCATTGGGAACCTAATCACTTTGGACTTCATCATTGGTCTAAGAACAACAACCATCACTCTTACTATTTTTTTCTAAAGTCATCAAGAGTCTTAAGAATTTTGCTTCTGATTATGAAGTTATAGGTCTTTCTTTTCAAATTAATATTATTTACACTTACAAAATCTCTTGATTTTATTATTGAAAGCAAATATATCTTGACAATATTTTTGTCAACTCCAGGTAACCAACAATTCACCCAGAAACTGTAAAGACTCTTGATAATATAAAAAGATATATTTTTGGATCTTTTTTCTTTTTTTTTTCCCCTAGACATGTATATAGCAATGCAGTTTGTTTAGTTTGCACAGAGTTAACATAAAACTATGCAAACCATTATGAATATTTTATTTACTTTAAAAAATAGAATATTTGATACATGCAACAGAATGCATATTATTTTTGTAATATTTGAGAAACAAAAATATAATGAACATCATTAATTTACCACATAAGTTAAGAAAGTATATTACTGATACTCACTGGGAGTTCCTTCTAATTCTCTTGCTCACTACAATTTTTTATCATTTCATATTTTCCTATTAGTTTTACAACAAATATTTTATCTATGATAAATATGATTTTTATTAATACTTCTATTGAACTTGTGGGATATGCTATCATACTGCATCTTGCTTTTTCAACTTAATATTAAATATCTAAAATTCAGTAATGTTATGCCATGAGTTGACACACTGCCAGTTTAGTTTCCACCAGTACAGAAAGTCCTACATGTGAATCAGTGAATATGTTATGAAAAGTTAGTAAGACCACTTTCAATAAGTTTTCCCCAACTTTTGTCTGTTTTAGATGGTCCGTAAATACCAAACACCTATCAATCAGGGAAGTCCTTTGCAATGCCTTACTAAAATGAAGGAAGCCAGATCTGCTTATGTGAGGGGGTCTGCAATTTTAACTTTCATTCAATGTCAATTTAATTTCAGATTCCTTCCCACACCCAGTTTATGGGTTTGTACAAATTACAGCATTGATGTATTTGCTAGGGTAATGATGATGATATGTCATTAATTCCCCAGAGCGTATCATATTTTCTGAACACATGGTGTAGGGAAGGTCACATTGAATTCATCCATTTTGCACTACTAAAAATATGCTATCACCACTAAGCTGCCATAATAGAGGAAGGATACAGAGCAAAACTGTGAGCATACTATCATGAGGATTATATTTATGTCTTCCATAACTTATCACAATTAGTTTGCAATTAGAGGATAAATTCATAAAATGTCGTTGTATTAAATTTTGATAATTAAAAAAGTAGGAGAAAGAACAGGAACATTGACTAATAAAGTGTTCTCACTATATTAAAATATCTCTATACTTTGGTAAGAAAAAGACAGAGTGACTATTTGTCACTTGGGCTTTCAATCCCAACAATAGCAAGTTTTCAGCTATATCCACAGGATGGCTGAGATTCTCTACGGGTCAGAATCTAAGTAGCTTATGCATTAGATATATATAATGTAATGCAACTCAGGGATTTAGGAGATCCTTGTTGGCTTAAACATAGATCTGATCTAAGTTCAATAAAGAGAGTTTGTAATGGAATATTCACATCAAGGTGCCCCAAGAACATGAGTTACTGCAATTCTCACTATATGGGTCATAAATGCGCCCCTGTTTCCCCTAGAGATTAAGTAGTAAAATTCTTGTTCAGACTTCTTAAAGATTGAAGTGTGTGACATTGGGATTACACTGTTTCTCACATCAGAAGTTTCAGTCTTCTTGGCCTCCACCTTACTCCTCCCTCACTCAACTTCAGACCTCAAGGATTTTCCAAAAATAATAATTCCGTCCCCAGTTTTTGAGAAAATTGGAGGTTATCAGACACCAGCAAATGAGGATATAATAGGAGACTCATTTTAGGTGTGAATGATGTGGCTTCAAGCTGTACTTCTTCGTGACTGTAGCGTGATACAGGCGGGGTCCGTGTGGCAGTAGTGACCCCTAATATTCCTGTTGCTGTTGTGGGTCTTTACTTTTCATTATTTGTTCTGGTCTTCCTTAATATGGGAAAGGAGGTAATTAGACCAACTCAGCACTATTCTGCTGTTATCCATGCAGTGTCACCAGGGATAACTGTTTTGAAGGATGATAAGGCTTTTGCTCGGTCATGGGTACTGTGGACATAAACAATCCTTGGGCTCCTATTTTATGATAGTCAAGTTTAGTTTTATACTCAGGTTGCCCTATCTCAGCATCTGCATGTCTTTTGGTGCTCAACCAGGGAAAGCCTACAATTTGCAGATACGCCTGTGCTGCTATCTCCGTGAGTACCAAGGAGAGCTCAAGTATGACTCAGAGGTAAGGGAAAGTATCAGTTGAACTACAAAGCCAACAGAGACCAGGCGGAGACAAAGATATGATTGAAATGGTGCCTGGTGTTTGGAAGAAAATAGAACGACTCAGGTAGAAATACAGTTTATCTCAGAAGACTCTAGGTGGTAAGGTATTTATCCCCCCAGTCCTAGTTTTGAGTCTGTGGTCAGATATGGAGGCTCAGGCTCTGGAGAGCATGGTTAAAGCAGATCAGTACTTCTTTTATATTTTTTAGATAGGACCAAAGAAGCTTTTAGTAAAGGACTAAATACTAATAAGGAGGCAATATCCTTTTGGGTACTCTACCCAAAGGCTATAAGTTTTCCACCCTGACTGCTGGAGACATGATATATTCCTGGCCCTGTGTGAGTCCTGTGCTCCTTGTGGGTGACTGTTTTTCTGGCATTAGGAAGTTTCTGCTCACATATATTCTTAAAATCCTCAGCTAAAGATGCATGAGAACCCCCAGTCATAAAACTGGGCAGTGTTAGGGCTTACCTCAGTTTTCCCCCTCTCTCAGATATCACTGTCTTGGTTGCCTGATGTCTGACATCTGAAAACCTTTGTTTTATAGATTTGTCCTTTACTTTTAGTTGTTTCATGTGTTGTCAACCCAGCTTCTGTTACTTTACTTTGAAAAATGTCCTAGAACAGAGTTTAACATATTGCTATTTTGGCCTTAAAACATTCAAACCTTGAATTCTTCCTAAGTTTAATAATCTATGTTATAAATATTTTTAAGAGGAAGATATATCATGCCTTTGGAAAATAAATGGAACATACTATCCAAAAAATAATCTATTGCTAATACCTGCTTTTCAGCATGTATTTATTTTCAATTCCTTCATGTTCATTTTAGGTTAATTCATTATCATTTGCTTTCTGAAATATATGAATACATACATTTAATTTTAAACATTTAATTTTTGACTTAGTTCCTTCTTAGTTTTGTACACACATACACATTTAAATTTTCAATATAAATAATTCATGTACCTAATTAAATTGGTAAATAAAACAATAAGAGGTAGTCCAGAACTGCACATTTCTAATCCTCTTAGCTATCTATAACATGGATTATCACCAAATGGTTTCCAATATTTTATATTATATGTTGTTTATATGAATCCTAATTTTAGATTATGAATAAAACACGTGGGAAACCTATGTCTTTGTTTTAGTAGCATAAATTTAGAGTTTATTTTTCTGTATTATCTTTAGTATCCTACATTTTCTTCCCTGATTATATTCCTCAATAGTATTATATGTTTCATTAAACACCTATCTTATCCTTGAAGATAGTCTATTAAAATATTATATGTGCATGTATTTTCAAAGTTCAACCTAAGGACAGAGAGAATAGTACTTTAATTGTTCAAATATTTAACCCCTAGTCTTTATGGAAGAAAGGAAGGAAGGAAGGAAGGAAGGAAGGAAGGAAGGAAGGCAGGCAGGCAGAAGGGAAGGAAGGAAGGAAGGAAGGAAGGAAGGAAGGAAGGAAGGAAGGAAGGAAGGAAGGAAAGAAGATTGATTTAAGAAATAATACATACACTACATCATGAGGAAGGTGTTACTTTAGCCTAAGCAGTGGCTCTTATGTAGGAGGGATTTTGCCCTGCAGATGACATTTGGAATGTTTAGAAAATATTTGGTTTTCATAACTAGGGAAAAGAAAACGGTGCTATTGGCATCTGGGATAGTGGCCAGAGGTGCTTCTGAGCACTTGATAATGCCTAGGATAACACCCACAATGGAGAATTACTCAACCCAAATGCCAATAGTACCAAGGTTGAGAACCCTGGCATAGAACAAATAAATTGTAGTTTATAATCAGTTATAAATACGATACCAAGTGATTAAGATAACTAGTGCTTACATGGAATTTACAGTTTAAAAATGCATTTAATATCCTTAGTTTATGAATTTACTTAGCCTTCTAAAGTAAGTACTATCTTGTTCCTTAAAACTGTACAAGGAACTGTAATCCAGACTTAGTTGAAAGGGAACAAATTTTTGAATAACATAACCCACAAAAATCAAGTGAAAGAAAAATGCAAAATTAGAATGGTTCTAGATCTATGAGAGATTTAACTTAGTTAAATCACTCCCAAGAATGAAAATTCTATTACTGTGTAATTTCACAGGCAAATTCTTATAATCAGTTAATGTAGAAATAAGTTAATTCTACATGATCTTTTTCTGAATCCTGACAAGGAGAGAACACTTCTCTATTCATTTTATCTGATCGTTATACCAATACTGTAATTCAATTGCATTATTTTGGACATTTTCTCAACATTTAAAAAAATTTCTCTGTGAACTTCTTTTTAAAATAGAGAGCAACCTTGGGGCGCCTGGGTGGCTCAGTTGGTTAAGCCTCTGACTCTTGACTTCAGCTCAGGTCGTGATCTCAGGATCCTGGGATTGAGCCCACATAGTGCTCACTGCTGGCACAGAATCTGGGTGAGGTTTTTCTCTCCCTTTCCCTCGGCCCCTCCCCCTGCTTGCACATGTGTGTGCACTGTCTAAATAAATACATACATACATACGTATATAAAATCTTTAAAAAATAAATAAAATAGAGAGCAGTCTTAGTCTTTTAAATAAATTTGTGTTCCTATTTAATCATTGGAAAGCATCTATATACAAGGTTTTAGTGAGTCAAGAATATTAACTGCTAGCTTAAGTTCACAACCTGATCATACTTAAAACAAGGAAATTAAACAAGTGATGAAATATATTAATGAAATAAATTAATGTTTTGTATGATCAATATTTTCACCATGTTTATTCTCATCTGTTTATATACATTATGTCATAGCCCTCAGTATCTGGCTTAATTTACAATTATGTTACAGTTCTTGTGTGAAAAACATGGTCAAAAATTATCTACCTTTCCAATTTTTATTTTAATTGGCAACAATAATGTTAAAGATAAAATATGGAAATCCAAAACTACATCCCTGGTTGAAGATCAAATATATAACTAAAGAAAATCCTGTATTAGAAATTTATTTCCTTATACAACCTCACACAACAATGATGACAATATTAATACAAACACAAACAAGATCAGCAATTCATTCTTCTTGGTTTGTGAAAATTTACATTTTCTTCACTACATTTGGAGAAATCTAAGTAATATTCCAACTGTTATATTGGTTTTTGGTAATAGGCATTCAACTCTTTAATTGCCCATTTATGTAAAATCATTTGATATCACCCAGCGCAACTGTTTTTAATAGGCATTCAATTTTAATCTTGCTCTGAAAAAAAAAATTTTATTTTTATTTTTTTTTTATTTATTTATTTTTTAAGATTTTATTTATTTATTTGAGAGAGAGAATGAGAGACAGAGAGCACGAGAGGGACGAGGGTCAGAGGGAGAAGCAGACCCCCCGCTGAGCAGGGAGCCCGACGTGGGACTCGATCCCGGGACTCCAGGATCATGACCTGAGCCGAAGGCAGTCCCTTAACCAACTGAGCCACCCAGGCGCCCTGAAAAAAATATTTTTAGAATTCTGCGTACCACATGCACCTATCATGGTTGGGGTGAGAAAGATAAAATACACAGCAAATTTAGGAATTAGATTTAAGAAAGAATTGTGGGTGTACTTATTGGCATGTGGACCTAACTAGAATCAAATAGAGCACAGGCCAACTTGGGTTTTGAGAGAGTGTTAATGTTAAATGTTAATGTTAAAATGTTAAAACATCTACCACAACCACTCTCAAGCCAGCATAAACTGTGACTCTTTAACACTTAAAATGTCCCTTTGATTTCCAGGTGACTAGAGGCAGGAAATGGGCTGAGAAAGCTGCTCAGCTCTGGGAAGGTATGTTCTTCAATCCAATTTAGACACAGTCCGGGAGAATAATGGATAAGAAGAACTGCTAGATATGATGCCAATATCTACAGAGAAAACCTGATTGGTGATCTCCTACCTCGGGGACAGAATTAAGATCTAACTCTGGAGCATTTCCCATCTCCAGAGTAAGGCTCTTGTCATGCCTGCATGGGAGGGTTCAGAATCACTACATATAAGTGACTGCTTTGTGCACCTATTATTCTTTCCAAATTCAAGAGTGTACTGTGGGCTCCGTATCTATCCTATCATTGAATATTGTTTCTTTGAGTTTTGAAGAAACTTGTCTTTCTAGTATGTAGGTCTCTTCACCAAGAGGAGTCACATTTGAACATGATAAAAAAAAAAAAAAATAGATATCACTTAGCCTTCCTAGAATTTGAACTGAAACACTGTAACTGGATAAGAATTTTGCATTGTGTCCTAGAGGAATGAGTGAATGTGTCTGCATATAATAGGGAGAGGAACCCAATTTCGTAAGTACAGGTAGACAGGGTAGACAGCCTGTGGTAGTCATTAAGACTATCTGATATCACTGGCTCTCCTTCTAGGAATCTAATATGATTTCACTGCCCTGCTCCATTGAAGGCCCATAAAGTGTAAGCAGAAGTGACATTTGTCAGGTCCAGGTGGAAATTTAAAGAACCAGTGGACAACCTATCAGTCTTTCTTTACCCAGCCCTGACAACAGTCATCAATTCAGTATAGTGTCTGCCTTGATAACTTGAGTTCTGGAGTAAATATAAACAAAGCAGAGTCCCAGCTACCCTTTATAAAATGTAAGTTTCAGAAAAAGAATCATTTGTTTTAAGCCACTAACATTTAACAGTTTTATTTTTTTTTTTTTTTAAACCACAGCCTGATTTAATCTATCTCAATAGATACAACTGTTTACTGAAAATTACTCACTTAGCCCAGGGCGGGGGGGGGGAAAGTACATAGTTTTATTCAACGCTATTTTCTATGTTAATTAATTCAGGCATGAGTCATAGTACAGTATGACTTTTTTAATCCAGAATATACCTCTTTAATTATTATCACATGCAGAAGAAACTCTTAACATAGGACCCATTATTTTTTGTGGTTCATATTAAGGAAAATACAGTCATAGTAAAGGGAAAATTTCACCAGAAGAGGCACAGCATAGAGCACTGTGGACTCGAGTACAAACAAGCGTCCCTGATCTTCTGTACACCAGCACAATTTCACAAAAATATTGAAATAATACATTTTGCATATTTTCCCCCAGTGACAATGTTGTTTTTAGACACAGAAACTACATAGATAGAGCATTTCCCATTTAAGTGTGTTTCCCAGTGAGAAGCAATCAGTGAAGCAATTGTTACCTTGTTGCAAAAATACCTACCAAGAGAGAGTACAGTGCAAAAAATATAGCTTGCATTGTAGCTATCAATTTTATTGGTGAAGAGAACAACTACTATTCATTGGTTTAGGTTAAAAATACTTTTGCTACAGATTTTCTTAACGTGAAAATGTTCTTCTTGGGATTTTCTAGATGTATTGAAATGGAAAAAAGTAAGTGCTTGGACATAAATCAATCTCTACAAGTTAGGTTGCTTCCTAGGAACTGAATCTATTATTTATAATATATAGTGAAAACAAAAATTTAGTAAGACAGATCAAAACAGTTACGAGCAGTGAAGCTAAATTTACTTTATCAAGAGATGATCAGCTTTTTAATTAAAATAATTTTATATATTTCTCCAATAAAAGCATATACCAAGTAATATTTAAATTGACCAGATATTTAACATTAAAAACTCTTCAACTGCCCTTTGATTTAGTATATTACGGTAACATGTGAATGAGGTTACGATTCAGTAGCATTACATAAATTCACTCCCATGAATGTAATTATATCCCAGATTTCATTTTTTGGCATAGACTAAACATCAATTTTATTTGAACATGAAGAGAAATATGCTACAGTGTGTATTTTTTCCTCCACACCTTTGAAATAATTTCGTGGAGAATAATTTTTATTTTGATCTTGAATATTGACATTAAATATAATGTCAATGTAGGCATACTTAAAAGCAAACCCAGAATGTTAAAAAGCCTCAGAGTGCATTATGTTGGATTACCCTGTGATGTTTCCCTGTATGAAGGCTCACATGGCCCACTGCCAGTCTTATAAAAAGTAGTGTTATTGCTTGTTACATGGAACTGCCTTTATCACGTCTTATAGGCTTTCATATTTTGGATACTTTATTGAATATACAATATTCAACTAAGTCAAGTGCCTCTTATTTAGTGTACAGTTTAAGTGTAAACATCAAAACTAATGAATTAAGACATTCGTTCTCATATGCAGAAACTTTGGTTTGTGTACCTTTGTGAAGTGCACTGTAATCATTTTAATATGAAGTGCAAGTTAAGTTGTTAAAAGTAAGTTGTTAAAAGTACCATTGACTTTAGAGTGAGTGCTTTTGACAATACTTGCTATCAAACAAAATTACAATAAATATACAATTGCAGTGCAGGCAAAAAATCTTGAAAATAAAAGAGCTGGATCAGAAGTGGAAGAAGCATAAGATGGCCTATTTAGGAAAATCTATGTGCTCATCTTCCTGAGATTCAAAGAAAATTCTAAGATTTTTAGATTTTTTATCATTCCCAAAATTTTAATTACATAGTAAAATTTCCCTTTAGGTAAAGACATTTTAATAGCTTATGCGTCTTTTATTTTAGTCTTAAATCAGGCTTAACAGCAAACAGTCTTTACTGCTCATCCCCCTCATGCTTCGGCAGAAAAAGTATGTCAACCCAGTTGATGCACTAGAGTTTTGAATGGGACGTGATGATCTGTAGTAGCCAAGAGCAGAGACAATGATGGTGGGAAGTCCCACTCTCCTGATGGAGCTTTCGGGTGAAGATAATGTGTAAGACAGATAATGATGAGAATATATTCTGGTTTCCCTTTTTTAGGCCATGCTACTCAAATCATAAGTCATATAGTGATCGAATAAATGACTTGATTTTACAAATATCTACCATAAATAGTATTTGATATTTAATATTTAATCTATGAGTCTACATATTTTTGATGGGGGGGGGGAATAAAGGGCTTTCTGCAAACTGTAAGTATGGTCATTGTGGTGGCCACGAAAATCCCCCATATGATTTTCTGCTGTGCAGAACAGTGTTGACTGACAACCCCCACTAAGACCCTCTGGACTGTGGATCCACCACCATATTGGTGTCAAGTTCATGATTCTGTGAGGCTGCTCCCAGCCAGTGACTGACCAGGACAAAGCTCCCAGCACAGACCCGTTTCTGCGGCTCTGTTTGCAGGCTGTTCTGTGTCAGAGACCTCCCACGAGTTCCACCAAAGCTTTACCAGAACGGTGCTGCAGCCTTAAATCTGTACTATGACAGTGGTTTGGTAAATATTTGTTAAGTGCATGAATAGAATAATTATGACTACGGACAGTTGAAAATAATACAAAGACCCGACCAAAGAGGAAAGCTTGGGAACTTAAGGGGCATGCACTTCATGCAATGCTCTAGAGGCTTTCAAAGTTATCACTGAGAAGCCTGTGTAGTAGCATAGGGAAATATTGAGGATATGTTATCAGGTTAGAAAATGCTATTTAAACTTGGATTGCAACTAGGTAAAGATACAATTCATAGGGTCAGAAACTAGAAGTAAACAAAGAAATTTGGAAACTTGCTAGGGTAGTAGAGACTATGCAGATTTTGTCTTTTACTCTTTAAAAAAATTGTAGTTTTCTTTAACTGAGTTTGGGTGGTTTTTTTATGCAGCAAAATCACTGGAAGACAAGGGTAATATTTCATTTATCCCACTTCCTGTGTTCAGTGTACCAGAAGAGAATGAATAGAAGTTAGTAGTTAAAAGAGTTATTTTCTCCTACTGTCCCTGTTGGGTGTTGTTTGCAGTGGTAAATAGAAATGGAAAAACAAGGACACTTTTGTCCTTTGAGAAATTCACAGAACCCTATAAAACACAGTCTGAAAAAGGAAGGCCTCATCTGGCCAATGCATGTTATTCTCCATCACTGCTAATTTGGGCGTTGTTAATATAGTCAACATAGTTGATTCGGGCATTGAGTGACAAGGCATCATGTCGTGGCTGATTTTATATGAACTCTGCCATTTGAGGCATGACACACAAACTGATGTATAGAAGAGTGGCAGGAATCAGGCAACATGGAAGAACACTTTTTGCTCAAGAACAACATCTCATTTTTCAGAGTCCTGAAAATATTGAAGATGGGTAAAATAACTTACATGGTTTCTCACTATTAATGACATTATGAACTTACAAGAAAAGAAGAACAGAGGGTGGGTGTAGGCTAGACACAGGTGGACTGCACACATCATGGCCCTGTTATGGAGAGATTTCACTTCTATAATGCACTCCATGTTAATAGGGAACTTCCATGTGACTACACAATACAGGAAGTTCAGGACTGAGGGTGTGATCTTGTTAGAGAGATCTCAAGCTCCAAGGGGCTGGTATCTGCCTACCCTTCAGCAATATAACTCAGACACGCTAAGTCAGAACCAGGTTAAATGACAACAATGAAGAAGATACTGAACCTTGGTATATATGTTTCTCTTCAACTCAGAAGCCACATTCCTGGATGTAGAGCATATTTTTAAAAGAAGGCCCTACAATATAGTGGATATCCTTCTTAATCTGTCAGTAAGTGGCACTCAGTGACTCAACATATAGTGAATGTCAAACATTTCCATTTTAAGTATATTTTACTGATGCCAAAAACTAAGAGCAGCCTCACCCTCAGTCCAGTCCATTCTGTTCTTTCACTCATCTCAGTTGATGGGCACACTCCTTTTGCTTCCCATTCCCTTCAGGCTCCAACACATTTCTTTACTCTGTAAGCAAAATTCCTCAGAAATGGATTTGTATTTACTCTTTTTTTATTCAATTCGGTTGGGCTGTCAGCCCCACTATTCCATGGAACTCTCTCTCAACATCATCAAGAATGCTTCTGATACACGTAGTCTGTAAATAGCATGTGACACACTGTTTTGTTATTCATTTTATACTCAAGACCCCACTCTTTTTATAACTTCTTAAAAACCCACTGGACACTTCCCCTCAGTATTCTTTGCTAGTTCTCCTAAGTATCACAAACTATATTGTTGAAGAGCCCCAAATCCCCTGGATCTCTTTTCTTCTCTACCTTAATTTAAAGATATATCTAAAGCTAAAGAAATAGATCAAGTCAGAATAGGTTGCAAGTGAGATAGAAGGATCGTGCTGTTTGAATCATGGTTTACGATATTCATAAATCATGTTCTTTTTCTCTCCCATGTCAGCTGTCTTCCTGGCAATGTGGTTATGTGAACTGGATTTGCGGACTGAGCAAGGGGACTCAAATAGTGCGCACGGTGCCCGGGGCTAACACATACACTCTTTATCAGAGAGCTTCAGGGACATGCAAACCTGGCCTTAATGGAAGGTGCCAATTAGCTGGTATTTTTGTGTTTCTTGAGTAGAAGACAGTTCCAGAAAAAAAAAAAAAAAATAGATTCCCCTAATGGATGGCAGATTGCAAGCGTCAAGCATTTGGAGAGCCTCATATACCTCATATATAATGAGTACATCGTGAATATTGAGGTCTCTGGTGTCTCCAGACCCTTAGGATATTATCAATACTAGGTGCTTATTGGCCTTTGCATCTCTTTGTATCAATGGTCAGCACATACTCATCTTTATATCACCTGCTAGGTCTCAAAAGTTACTATTTTATCATATCTTAAATCCTCTACAAATTATTCCAATAACTCATAAGCAACTTGCTGTATTTACTTTCATGCCTGCCCCATTTTCTTGTTTTCTAAAGAAATGGATATTTTCACATAAGGCAGTAATTATATATTAAATATTTACTACATAGTTTTTCAGATACAAACAAAATACAATTTCAAAACAATATTCTCTCTCTCTCTCTTTTTTTTTTTTTTTTTTAAGATTTTATTTAGTGAGGGAACACAGGAAGGGGGAGTGAGAGAAGGAGAAGCAGGCTTCCCGGGGAGCAAGGAGCCTGATGCGGGTCTCAATCCCAGGGCCCTGGGATCATGACCTGAGCCGAAGGCAGACGCTTAACGACTAAAGCCACCCAGGCGCCCCTCTTCTATTTCTTTTATAAAACTTTCTAAACTGGAAGTAATCATTCTTAAGAATAAATGTTTCAGGCTATGAGTTTGGCTAAGTGAACATAAATGATAAGATTTTCAGGACTCTTCAGGGAAGTTAGCTCTCTAAATTCATTGAATCATCCAGTCAACAAATATTGGCTTAAGTCCTACAATCCAAAAATGTGGCTTAGATAATATGAGATGGAAAGAAAGTAAATTGGATATATTCTTTATGTTCAAGTTTGGCAGAGGTTAATGTGCTGTGAGTCAACCACATCATTTCCTCTTCCTAGGAATACAGTGAGGCTATGTTTCTCAACCTCTCCAGTTATGCTGGGACCAAGAGACCAAGTACTTAATGATGAATTCATGTGGGCGCCTGGGTGGCTCAGTTGTTGAGCAACTGCCTTCGGCTCAGGTCATGGTCCCGGGGTCCTGGGATCGAGTCCCATATCAGGCTCTCTGCTCTGCGGGAGGCCTGCTTCTCCCTCTCCCACTCCCCCTTGCTTGTGTTCCCTCTCTCACTGTGTCTCTCTCTGTCAAATAAATAAATACAATCTTTAAAAAAAAAAAAAAATGATGAATTCATGTGTGAAAGTGATATGAGCCATGCCACTTCCAGGCCTTGACCTTCAAAAATATGCTGCAAAACCATAGATTTTCTGTTCCTCTTCTGCTATACACTTAAGTTATTTAAAAATTTCCAGAAGGCAGAGATGCAAGATGGAAGCAACTTGGATTCTTGAGTCAGTGCTTGGAGAAGAGCTGCTTAGGAGAGCTGTGTGAGATCACAAAATAAATCCCCCTACATTGAAAAGAGCCTAGTATTAAATACAATTACCAATAGATATTCTAATGCAGTGAAGAAATTGAAGTGCAACAATTCTATGTAGAAACAATGTTGGCAAATTGAGAGCAGGGAGATTGCTCTTGAAGATAGGACTCAGTTAAGAATAGATGGAGAACATGTCATTTAGGAGTGTGTTTGACAGATTTGGACAATAGAAATGGGGTAAAAAGCAATGTAGACAGGTAACAGTATAAATAAAAACAGTACATTGGAAAACATGAATCTTGTATTGAAGCTTCCAGGATTCAATTGGGCAATTGTAAGCAGATATGTGTAGAAGTTGCAAGTGTAGTATTGAATCCCAGAGTATGCTTTGGGGTTTCTAAACACGATTAGGATGGTATTGAGAATGTTTGAGCAAGAGAGTGAAGATATCAGAATTATGGTTGGTAAAAATAATCTTATACTCTCAGGATGAATTACACAATTTGTGGGACCTAGTGAAAAATGAAAATATAGATCTTCTTATTCAAAGGTTATTGATAATTTAAAGATGGCTACAGCAGAACATTGCACTGAATTTGGGGTCTTTCTAAGAAAAGGCCCTTATGGGACTGCACAGATCACATGCTCATGAAGCCATGTCTGCATACCTTAGTTACTAGCTATGGGGGAAGGAGAATATGATGTGCTTAGATGGAACTGCAGCTAACGCCAAAGTATATACGTAGAAACTTTTCACAAGTCTCAGTGAAAGAACAGTATTTATTAGTAAAAATTATTTGACAAGCCACTAGGCATGGAAGAGGTGGTAAATAATATGAAAGCCAATGCCTAAATATGAATGTTTATTACCAGTGCAAAAAAAAATGTTTCTGATCCATACATATATGTTCTCCCTACAGTGGAAATAAAATCCATGGCTTTCATATGGAACTAACTGTCTGCTGCTGTTATAAAATAGAACCTCTGGGTGGGGGGGTGGGTTAGCCTGGTGATGGGTATTAAAGAGGGCACGTACTGAATGGAGCACTGGGTGTTATATGCAAACAATGAATCATGGAACACTACATCAAAAACTAATGATGTAATGCATGGTGATTAACATAACAATAAAAAAGAAAAAAATAGAACCTCTAGTTTTGGTATATTTGGATGTTTACATTAAATTACTTAGTTGATTAACTAACTACTGAAATCCATTTCACTCCTGTTTCCCATGATTGTCTCAACTGTGTTCTAGTAAATAGGAAATTCTATAACATTTATAAGCTAGTCAGAATTGGTGAGAGTTACTTGGATACTATGGGATGTCCTAAAGAGAACCCTCTGATACCTTGAAGGAAAGCTTCTATCATTATCCCTTCTATTATTATTATCCCAGATGAATTTGTGGGGCTAGTCATTCCAACATATAAAATTTAGCTCCACTATGAAAAAAAAGTATTGAGAGGTTAACATACATATCCATAAGAGTTTCCTTTATGCTTTACAAGAGAATATTTAATTCTGGTTTTTCTGTTGTTATTGTTTCTTTCTATATTAGTCTTGCAAAATTGTATTGGGTGTGAATAATGCAAGAACTTAAAAATATAACTTGAGGTAAATAAACATAATTTCTCCATATGTCTTCAATCCATCATAAAAACAAATATAAGGTTGATCATATAAATTGTTAAATGAACAAATCAATTCAGAGGAAGCATGCTTTGGGCAGAGAAAAACATTATAAATATTAACATTTTCTATTGCCATATTGAAAAGTCTTACGTTGGCATAAGGTCCCTTATTTTTACATTTTAATTCAAAATATACTTAGAATACTTTTGTTGTTGTTGTCATGACATCTTTCATTTCTGTCTCAATCACTAATACACTATCATTCTTTGATAGTATTATAGCATATGAAAAATACAGAAGCCAAAGGGCTGAATGATTTCTATTTTTCCCCCAACACAAAACTTCATGAAATGTAAAGATAAAAGTTCCAGAAGCCTTGCCTTTCATTAGGACAGAGCCAGTGGAACAATAATAGTGACATTTTTCTTAACATCTATCAACATTTCTGTATATGACTTGATAAAATTGCAGAGTGTTTTGGTTTGGTCGGTGATATTGAGTATTTTTTGCTCTCTCTGTTTTTTAAAGACTGTTTTTTAGAGCAGTTTTAGTTTCACAGCAAAATTGGGAGGAGGGTACAGAGATTTCCCATATAACCTTTGTCTTTATACATGCAAGCCTCCTCTCTTATCAGCATCCCCCGCCAGAGTGTTAGGTTTGTTACAATAGATGAACCTGCACTGATAACATCGTGATTACCCAATATCCACAGCTTCTAGTAGAGCTCACTTTTGGTGTTGTATATTCTACGAGTTAAGACAAATGTATAATGACGTATATCTCTCATTAGAGTATCATACAGTTTTTTCACTGCCCTAAAATTTTGTTTGCTTTCTTAATGTGAGTTAGAAGAAATTCTGAAACAGAGGACTGTTTCTTCCTTATTTAGGGTTTTACTCTTTTTCTATTTATAAGAATAGTGTCTTTTTTACTTTCCATGTTAATTAGGAAAGAACATTGCTTTCTGTCCCTCCTCCACTCAGTTTTATTTAGTTAAACTTTTAGGACGTTGTTTTGTTTTGTTTTGTTTTCATTCTTTTTACCAGTATTTACAATTAATCATGGTAGTATGTTATCCTTTGCAATATTTGGAATAACAGAATACTTTCTTATGTCAGTGTATCCTCTCCATTTCTAGAGTCCTACTTTTGTAGTAAAATTTAAAAACACAAATGCTCCAGGGAGGACTAATACAAAAGTGAATGAGTTTATTTAAAAAAAAAAAAAAAAGAAGAAGAATTTTTTTTTCTAGATGAGGGAGATTATATTAAAATCTAAGGAACTGCTCTAAAAGGAAATTAGAAAGAGAACCAGTGGCATCTGATAATTAGACAGGGCTTGGACCAGATGGTATGTCCATACTCTTATGCCAGATAGGATAGAAGTAGGATTTATATTGTCAAATTTTAAAACAAATCCAGACTTAGATTAGGGGAGACTTTATTAAGAAGTAGGTTTATAGTAGTAGAGAGCATGCTCTGATTTCAGAAATTTGCCAGTGTCTCAAAATCAAAAAGAAAAAGGCCTTTAAAAGAGAAAAAAAAAAAAAAAAAGTAAGAAGGGATAAGCAAAGATTCACAGATATTTTTCTGGGAAAGTTTGCCAGCAAAGGGGTAGTGACCTGTGGGGTGTGACATCTTGCTGTGGTCATTCGATTATAAGGAACAACTGATAAGGTTGTATGATCCACTTTTTAGGCAAGGAGGGTCAGGGATACCTAGGTAGGAGAGAAGTCCAACTGAAGTTTGGTCAGGGCAAAGTAGAGAGCAATAAATGAGCAATTGTGAACATTTGGTGAATGGTATTTTATTATTTTAATAAAATCATTGTTTTTGAGGAAGGGAAAAGAAAATTTTATGAGTTGAAGAGCTATCCCTGCTTGGACACTGTCACACAGTGTCCACCCTGAGCCATCTGTCCAGGTCTTTTAATCTGTAGGCCTAAAAAAAGGGGGACTGTGGTTTTGAGTCTCCTTGGAAATATTTTACATACTATACTGTGATGTCTTCATCTACTCTTCTTTCTTTTCTGATTTTGGCTTGGTACATAATCCAATCTTTCAAAATAAGCACATTTGATGTGTTTTTTAGAGGAAAGTGCTAAAAAACACAATCCAAATCATGTTTTGATATTTATAATAAGGGCTGGCATTGGGATTTGACAGGACATTACTGTACAGAGTCCTCACAATACACACCCCCAGAGAATGTTAGTGTAAGAATGCCCCCAAAATGTTTTTTAAACAATCTGAAAAACTGTATGCAGTAGCTTAGCTCAAATCATAGATACATAAGAGGGAGTCTGTGTTTAAAGCAACAAAATTAATTTTAGATGTATGTAAATGATACTTAAAAAGTGTTTATTATCATTGTTTTGATTATTCCACAATTTACATATGTTACTAGTATCTATATACAGATTTGTCTTCTATCTGATAATTTCCTTAGGAGTCATTTGAAAGCAAACCAGCTATGTCTGTCCTATTCACTCTTGCCTACACATGTGCATTTCTAACTCCTTAGTCACCCTTACAGAATCTCCAAAGATTTTGATTACCAGTTCTGGTATCATGCTGCTTGAATTCTGATTCTGTCATTTATTCTCTGTTTAACTTTGAAGAAGTGACTTGACCTGCAGTCTACTCAACCCTAACGTGGGAAAAATGTCTACCTAATGGGGATGTTATGATGATTAATTAAAATAATTACATGGAAGAAACACATAAGAGCAGTTGAGGTAAAATAAATATTAATTTATATCCTCCCTGTCTATAAGCTCATATCATTTAGTGTTAGTATATAAATACAGGCAAATCTCAAGTGCCAGGCTTCTAGTAATTTAATCCAAGATTAAATGGTTGGGCAAAATCTCCTGCAAATAACAACTATTAATTCTAAAATTAGAATAAGTATATAGAAAATCGAATAAGAGATGTGAATCCAAAAATAAGTGACTATAAAATATAAAAGTATAATATAGCATTAAATGTTCATATTGAAAAAGAATGAAGGTCTAAAATTAATGGTGTAAGTGACCTATTTATGAAACCTCTCAAGGGGCTCCTGGGTTTCTGAGTCAGTTAAACTTCCAACTCCTGATTTCAGCTCAGGTCATGATCTCAGGGTTGTGAGATTGAGACCTGCCTCAGGCTCCCCACTGGGCATGAAGCCTGCTTAAGATTCCCTCTCTCCTTCCTCTCTCTCCCACTCAAATAAAAAAAAAAAAGAAAGAAAGAAAAATAACATTAAATAATCTATTTTGGTTTGTTTGTTTGTACCTACTTAGAGCACAGTGCATCATACATAGTAACACTCAATAAACATTCTTTCAATGAATAAATTTTGTCTATTCAGTTTCACTCATAAATATAAGACAGTGTGATAGAGTAGCAACTATCATTTCTGGCATCAGATATACAGAAGTTTGAAATCTGGTTGCAAATCATTCTAACTGCATGGCATTCTCTGAGTTTTAATTTCCTCGTGCCTTATATGAGGATAAAAAGAAGAACAGCCAGCATATATCATGATGCCTGACAGTTCCATGTCACCTGAAAGTGTCATAGCATCCTTTAACCTACTGCTGCTGGAAGAGGATGCTCTGAGATTTACCATTCATTTCATACAACACCATCTGTTGATTTTACCACAGAAAATCGGACAAGAGATATGAGTCCAAAGATAAGTGACTATAGGATCTGTGATGATGTACATAGAATACTTTATCCCCATAAAAATTTTAGAATTCAAATATTATGTTTTCTTCAGTAAAGAGAGATTGTGTTACAGTAAGGACGACATAGACTTTGTTATAAAAAATCTCTGACTTTCCAAGACCTGGCTCATGGTTTCTCAAATGTAAAGAAGGGCCTACAACTACCTAGCAGAAATGTTGTAAGAATTAAGTAAGATTATATATGTATTTCTACCACAGTACAACTATCCCAAATGTACTAAAAATGGAATAACTGGAGCTTTCCATTTCTTTTGCAAAATGGAACACTCTGAACCTGACACAACACCCTCTAGTTCATGAGCATATTTTTGCTCTTAACCACACAAAGGGCCAGCTACATTTATTTGCAAAACTATTTGTTCTGGGGTTTCTTATTATCAAAAATATAGATCTACAAGGGGCGCCTGGGTGGCTCAGTTGGTTAAGCGACTGCCTTCGGCTCAGGTCATGATCCTGGAGTCCCAGGATCGAGTCCCACATCAGGCTCCCTGCTCAGCAGGGAGTCTGCTTCTCCCTCTGACCCTCCCCCTTCTCATGTGCTCTCTCTCTCCTCTCATCATCTCTCTCAAATAAATAAATAAAATCTTAAAAAAAAAAATATATAGATTTACAAAATATAACAAATGAAATATGTCTGAAAAGTACAAGCCATTATTTTTTCTATTAAATCTAAGAAAATTTTGCAGAAATGTTTATTAAAAGCAAAGTGTTAAAATGCTGTTGAGGGTATGAATGAAAGCACTTTAAAATAGATATTTAAAAAATTAAAACCAAATAGGAAAAATTTCTGTCCATACAAAAACCTGTACAAGTATGTTTATAGCAGCTATATTCACAATTGCCAAAACTTGAAAACAACCCAGAGGTCCCTTAGAAGGTGAAAGGATAAATTGGGGTGCATCCAGACAATGGAATATTATTTAAGGATAAAATGAAATGAGCTATCAAACCATGAAAAGACATAGAAGAATCTTAAATCCATATTCGTAAGTAAAAGAAGCCAATTGAAAAGGCTTCATACCATATGATTCCAACTATATGACATTCGAGAAAAGGGAAAAATATGGAGACATAAAAAGATCAGTGGTTGGGGCGCCTGGGTGGCTCAGTCGTTAAGTGTCTGCCTTCGGCTCGGGTCGTGATCCCAGGGTCCTGGGATCGAGCCCCGCATCGGGCTCCCTGCTCGGCGGGAGGCCTGCTTCTCCCTCTCCCACTCCCCCTGCTTGTGTTCCCCTCTCTCACTGTGTCTCTCTCTGTCAAATAAATAAATAAAATCTTAAAAAAAAAAAAAAAAAAAAAAAAAGATCAGTGGTTGCCAGGGGTCAAGAGGGAGGGAGGGATGAAAAGGAGACTATAGCGGATTTGGGGGGCACTGAAACTACTCCATATGATACTGTAATGGTGGATACATGTCAATGTGTATTTGTCCAAACCCACAGAATGTACAACACCAAGAGTGAAACCTAATATAAACTATGGACTCTGGATGATTATGATGTGTCCGTGTAATTTCATTGATTATAACACATGTACCACTCTGGCGGGTGATGAATAATGGGAAAGACTGTGCATGTGTGGGGGTCAGAGGAATATGGAAACTCTCTCTACTTTATGTTCAATTTTGCTTTGAACCAAAAACAGCTCTAAAAAAATAAGTCTACTGTAAAAAGGATTTTGCACCTATATGCCTCCACATTTTCTTTAAATTCTCTCTTCATTCTTAAGATACAAACTGGAAAACAGATACATGATGAGTGTGTTTTATGGAAAAATATGCAGAGACCCATTCTGAGGATAATATCTCAAAGAAAATGCCTTGACACCCTACACTGCAATATATATATATATACACACATACATACATATACATATATTTTAACTATATAGAATATAGTTAAGGTATTAAAAAATACTGTTTTATTTCACTGTATTAATTCATTAACTCAGTGACAGACAAGATAATATAGAATAAGGTGATTTCTTCTGTATAGATTTTTATATATTTATGTGTGTTTATACATACATTTATTTATTGATGAAGTATATATAATTTAATTTTCAAGTAAACTACAGTATAAATATTTGAAGTCAATGTATCACATGAATATAAAGCAGGAGTTGGTAAACTTTTCCTGTAAATGACTACATAGTAAATATTTTAGGTTTTGTAGGTCAAGAGTCTCTGTTGCAAATACTCAACTCTGCCATTATAGAATGAAAGAAGCCACAGACAGTTTGAACAATTTGTAAACAAATGGGAATGGCTCTGTTCCAATAAAATGATTTTTGTGTTTGTTTTAATGAAAACAGAAGGCTGGGTAGACTTGGCACATGGGCTTCTTAGTTTTCAGATTCTGATGTGAAGAAAGTTTGTTGTTTAATTAATATTAAAACATTATTAATTTCCAATGAGTATGTTACATTAATTAATTATTTAAAGATTTATTTATTTAGAGAGAGAGAGCAGGGACAGTGGACGCTTATGCAAGGGCAAGCAGGCGAAGGGGCAGAGGGAAAGGGAGAGAGAATCCTCAAGCAGATTCCCGCAGATCCAGAGCCTGCGCTGGATCCCAGGACCCTGAGATCATGACCTGAGCCAAAATCAAGAGTTGGCCACTTAACCAACTGAGCTAACCATGCACCTCTAATTTAAATATATATCATTTAAGCAGGATTTTTATTTTCATAGATATATGCAAAATCTTTCATAAAATGCAGAAATGTCTTAGAGATACTATTATATTTCAGGGAACTTAAGCAATACAACGACATCTAGTTGTACAGTAAAACCCAGTCTGCAAACAAGCTGTTATGTTCTAAAATTCTCCATGATCAGCTCTTGACAAAATAACACATATTTCACATTTCATCACATATTCTGTGAAGGTTGACGTTCCTATTTTCCCATGTGATTCTGTCGGGTTTTCATTTTGGTTTACTCCTGTTGGATGCTTTAAAAATTATTTGTGCTTTTCATTTTCAGGAAATGGTTTGGTCAGAGTCTTATTTGTCTTTGTATAGCTATAACCTTAACACAATGTCTTGCAAAAGTAAAGATGATAGATGATTGTCTAATAGAGAGATCTAGAGCTAGGGGTCAAGGGTGATGATTCTACATTTCTGGGCTTATACTTCTGATTTCCAGTATTTTAAGTTGTTTATGTATTGCCAATTAAATATGTTTTTTATGGAATGGGAACTTTCATTATTTATGTATTTATTAATTTCCTCTATGATGCAGTTTATGTTATAGTTTAATCAAACAAAATTATTCCAGAGCTCCAAAACAAGGTCTGCTCCCAGAAGAAAACAGTAACAAAACAGAAAATAAAAGAAGGAAATATGGTTATTTATGAACAGATAAATTTTAATTATATCAAACTAAGGACTGCTGCAACTATACTTTAAAGGATAAATCTTTTAAGACAACATGTTACCATATTCAATAAAACGTTTCTTTACCAGGATCCAAGTTTTACTGAGCTTGACAAAAAAGAATCTGTTATTGTTTGAAGTATATGGATTAGCTAGTGTTTTTTCTTATTGTTGTTTTAATCATTATTTTAGTTTCTCCTATTTATCATTGTGATATATGTGCACTTATCAAACAAGAAAGACAATACAGCAAATTAGACTATTAGAAAAGAATAACATCTATAAATCATACATAGCAGAAATTATTATTTTTATTTTCAACTTTTTACACACATATCTATAGTGAATACCGTTGGTTGCCAACTACTCCAACCTGATTTGGGGAAATTAATCTGTTTCTCTACCAGGTAGTTCTTACTCCCAAGTGCAGGAGTGACTTAATGGTTCTCAGCATTTCTCTTTGGCATACTTTGTTCAGATAAAATGGGGACAAATAATTATTTTAGTCAATAAGACAAAAGCAAAACATCTTATGGGCTCTTGGGAAAATATTATTTACTCTTAAGCACAAAAAGAGAGCAAATGAACCTGGATAACTAATAGTGTGAAGCCATCAGATCAACTAATCCTTAGTCTACTTTATCTTTCTATGTATGTGTCACATGTCTTTACTATGTAAGCCTTTTTTGGACATTTTCAAATTTTTCTATCTTCACGTATCATGAGTTTTTTTTCCAAAACCGTTCATGAATAAAATTTTAATTTGAGAAGTAGTATGCTCCAAGATTGTGGTGATGAAGACATAGACCTTATATGCTATCATCCTGGCCACAGCTGATTGGACTAAGCCTACATATCTAATTGGAGGTGCCTGAGTAGGTTATGTTGTGAAGTAAGTAGATCTGAAGTTTCTGATTAAAGGTTGATCTTCTAGGGACAAGTCAGAACCTGAATAACATGTGGTTTTCATCTTCTGTCCACTGTTAGATCTGAACTTCATTAGCTGGTCCAGTCTTCAGTTAGTCAATAGGTTTACATTCCTTAATTATTTGGTTTAAAAAAAATCAGAAAAAGGGGCACCTGGGTGGCTCAGTCATTAAGCGTCTGCCTTCGGCTCAGCTCATGATCCCAGGGTCCTGGGATGGAGACCCGCATCGGGCTCCCTGCTCGGCGGGAGGCCTGCTTCTCCCTCTCCCACTCCCCCTGCTTGTGTTCCCCCCTCTCGCTGTGTCTCTCTCTGTCAAATAAATAAGTAAAATCTTTAAAAAGAATTTTAAAAAATCAGAAAAAAATAAATAGGAAGGAAGGGAGGGAGGAAAAAAGAAAAGAAAAGAAAGAAATCAGTGGCTCTTTAGAGTACTGATGAATTATAATATTTTAATTCAAATCTTTATTTAGATTAACTCAATACAGTCCTGGCCAACAGCATCTGGAACACCAGGCTCTGTTGCTAAGCCTGCTGGCAGAAGACAACTGTAGAATCTACCCAGATTGCCTGGAAAAGCTGACAATTGTTAACCAGAATGTTTCTCTATCTATGAAACCACATGAGTGTCTCAGGAATTATCCACCTTCCCTCATGCTTATTCTGTGGTGTGGAGACCACCAGTAATCCCAACGTAATGGCTTAGACACTCATCTGGGTAGCGGTGTACTTAATTCTGAGACTCTCCATTCCTATACAGTCATGTTCCATTCACTATTCACAATTTCTTGCTCTTCCAAAAATGGGAAAGATTTCATGTACTTTTCCTTCTGATATGAGGAAAATGCAGTTCTAGTAATCCCTGAGTTTATGTGATGACTAGTTCCATCAGTCCAGGCCAGTCTACATTTTTGGTTGTGGCATAGATACAAAGACTGCTCGATTCCAGCCAATCTGATGTTAATCCCTTCTTACCCTCCAGGGAGGACAAACATTTCTTAAGTAATTTAAAGAACTTTGTGTTTAATCCTCTCTCTGCCCCTCCTCTCAGCTCATGCTCACGCTCTCTCTCTCTCTCTCTCTCTCAAAAAATAAATTAAAAAAAAAGAAAAGAAAGTACTTTGTGTCTATATTAAAATCAAATCTAGTTGTTCACTTTGCATAGGTGTTTTATAACATATCTTCCATTTAATGAAATCGCAAATTTCTATTAATGGTATTCTACTTGAAATATATTAGTTCCAAACCCTACATTCTTTAGAAAATTTAATCCTGTCTCAATGTAACTTTTGCATTTGTGATCATCCTTTTTCTGATACAATAATCAGCATAGCAAATGCTGACCCGCACCTGTGCCCTTATGCCATAACACAAGCTCTGGAACATGGTGTTGAACATTTACATGCAGGTTGAAAAAGCACAGTTGCAACCCAAAGTGGAACTTTGTGGTTGTGGTATCGAGACAGGAGACAATATCCCGTAAAAAGTTAGATTCTTACGTACACACTAGAACACGGATGAAACTAGAGGACATTATGCAAATGATATGTCATTCACAGAAGGATAAATACTGCATGATCCCACTTATATGAAGTATCTAAAGTCGTCAAACCCATAGAAGCAGAGAGTAGAATGATGGTTGTTGACAAGGCTTGGGCAGGGAGATATGGGGAATCGCTCAATGGGTATAAAGTCTCAACTATGCAAGCTAAATAATTCTAGAGATCGGCTGTACAACATTCTGCCTATCATTTACAATACTGTGTTACGTACTTTAAAATTGAAGAGGGCAGATCTCATATTAAGTGTTAACACAATTTTTAAAAAATGCTTAAAAAAATTTATTTTTGGTTTTGACTCATGTTACAGAGGTATCTAACATTTATTTAGCAAATGGCAACTAATAAAGTTTGTTCTTTATGAATTTAAATATGAAGTAAGCATAAACTAGACATCACATAATCAATTTAGTTATCACTGGCATTACTTGTAATCTCTTTCCTACTATCCTTCCCTTGTTATGGTAAAAAGCAACGAACATGCATACGGTCCCAAAACTGTATCTTTCTGAAATTCGTGGTTGTCTCCTCACAATAATTGCATATGTAAACCTTAAAAATACTAAGTTTTTTAGACATCAATCATAATTTAATTTTAACTAAAAACAGCTTTAGTAATCAGCATATAGCTTAATATTATGTACCTCATAATAAATAACAATAACTATAACAGAATCTAATTATAAATTTAATAAAATAAGTGTATTTAGGTAATAGATAAACCAAGGAGAAGAAAAGGATTTTGATTTAGACATTGCCCTCTCTTTCTGTATTTTACTTGATTCCTGAGCAGAAAAACTGAATTAAGAAGCAGCCAGGAGGCATAGACGCAGAGTGGAAAAGCTCTTCTCTTTTTAGTAACTTTTGTGCCTGTTTTAAATTGATCATTTGTTTCATCAGCTAATCCCCAAGTAGAGGGCATGTCCTTTCCATTTGTAGGATTCTCTTACAGAAGTTGAATTCCCTCCTTATCACCTCAGGCCAGTAAGTATTTTCCTTTTGCTTGTTGTTAGGAAAAAGGAAAAAAAAAATGGCTCATACCACTTGCTGGAGCTGTCTGCATTTTAATCCAAGCCTATGAACGGACATCAGAGTGCCCTTATGATATTTTGCACAAAAGGCTCAGTGTTCATGGCTGTACTCAGAGAACCCAAAATAGCATTCTGCGAGCAGTGACATACGGGTGGTGTTGTACTAAGTGCACAAGCGTCTCCAGCTCAGAGCAGTGTAGCCCATGTCCAGTCTGAGGAGAAGCCCGTGAAGAAAAGTAAGAACCATCTCTCCTCCCTTCCTCATGTGTTTGTCATGAATTTTGAATTTCAATTTTTGCAGAACTCCTAGAACTTGAAGATAACACAGGTAAGGATGTGATAATTAGGCATATTTGAATTATATAAATTGTCTCTTAATGAATATAGGGCCAAAAAGGACTTGAAAAGTGCTTTGCTAGTTTGTGTTTCATAAGGGAAAAAAAAATTTCTAAAAATTTTAAAATCACAATGTGTATATTGGACTTTCTCTAAAACAAATATTTTTAAGAACAATTGGCCATCTCTACAGTTCGGACTGAGAAAAATAAAAGTTGCTCATTCCAGAACATTGAAAACGTTAAATTTCTTGGGAGGAATGTATCCCTACTGTTTCTTTTTCTTCCTCTAGGATTTTGTTTTTTAATTTATCATGTATTTATCTCTGTACTATTGGATGCTATGAACAATAAAGTCACCTTAAAGAAACAAGAAAAATATAAAGTAAATATTTTAATATAATTAATTATTTACTTCTTAGGAAATGATATTCAATATGGAGCTTTCCACGTATCTGAATAAAATTCAATGTTTCTTTGAAGGACAGTCGATTCTCAAAGTTGACCTATAGTTATTTTATTTTCTTCCTCTTTGTCAGTTGTTTTGGCTATCGAACTTTTTGTTGACATTAGAAAAGCCTTAAAGCAAAAAAACTTAAGTAATTAAGACTATGATAATAATAATAATGAAAGTAAACAATTGGACAAATTATCAATACAGATACCTACATATTCAAACATGCACATATTAATTTGCAATAAATTATATCCATCACATGTAATAAAAAAGCTAATTCATCAAATATGAAAGACACACAAAAATATGAAAGACATAAAAGTGTAAATTACAAAAATGCAAATTGTGAAAGGTATTGAATATTGTTTCAGTTTTAATTTAATTACAAGTATTTTTAATAGGGTTACTAATTTTAAAAAAAATATTTCAATGTAAGTTTGCCAACGGGATTTAGTAAATCTGTAACTAGCATATAAAAAACACATGAAGAGGTAGCAACAAAAATATCTAAATAGAATGGCAAATGTTTTCTATATATAAATTTACATTTTAGCTCAAGGAATTCATTTTTTGAACTAATATATCTATAGAGAAGACATTATTTATGTAAAATATTTACAAATTTAGTGGTATATATTTATATTTTGGATACATTTGCAATATCAAGTAATGTAATAAAATAATATACATTTATATAATATCCTTTATTCCAAATTCTAAATACTTCAGATGTTTAAGTAGCACACATATGCAAATATATATACTTATAATTTTTAGTTTGGAAATATTTAAATTTTTATATAATGTGGACATTTCTGTACACCAAATTTTGTAACCAATAAACGTATTCCCAAAAAGGAATAAACATTATAAAATTTAAAAAGTTTAAAATTATTCAATTTTTACAAATAACCAGTTTATAAAATCTAGACGTCATCTCTAAATGACTTATTCCTTTATTCTTTATTTGTGTTTTCTGCTTTACCAAGGCTTTTTAACAATGACTGAAATGTTTCACATCATTATGTAAATTATATCTTCATTTTCCATTCGCAATTTTAGTAATTCTTTACTTGTGCCCTAATAAAATATTGAAATATTTATACTTTTATGCTTAAACCCACTCTCTCTCTACCTCTCTCTCTCTCATACACACACACACACACACAACACACATAAACACATACATACACACAAACTGTAGAAGTCTTAAATGATATTTTATCTATTCATATATTTTGTTTTGTTTTGTTTTCCCCCTTAGAAACTTTCCAATGTACTTATCCCTGGGAACTTTTTAAAAAAATTAATTAAATTATCATAAATTAAGATGCTTTAAAATGATTTGCATAAATGTTTCCCAAGCATTCTTAAGAAATCTGACCCATCTTTCAGGAATTTGTCCTAATAGAGATACATATAATTTGATAAATGTTAATCTATAACTAAATATAAACTGATATTGAATTTTTTGACACTCATGCTCTTAACATGCACCCTTTAAATATTGTTATATTCAAAGTTTTACAGAGTAGTATTTAACATGTTACTGAGTAGTAATAGAATAGAAATAAATGTATCACATGATTTAAAAGGATATATTGGTCTTTTCATATACCTTTTTTTAGACTGAGATTTATTGCTACTGACCTAATGTTTGAGAACCATGATAATAAATATGAGAAAATGGAACTTTTATATTTTGTTGTCATGACAATTCCCTCTAATATTTATGATCTTCCAATACCTGTTTCTTTACTTTGGCATAACAGATTGAGGATGAAAAATAAACAAACATGAAACTTAATAACCCGACATGAATCCTTTCTTTCTAGCATTGTTTTTGACATCTCCCAGATTTGAGAAATGAGTTACTTTTGCCAAAAGTAACCAGAAAGACGACCAGAAAGATGTTTGACACTTTTTAAAAACCCATACTGTTAGAGTTTTCAACTTTCATCACCACTCACTAGAAAGAATCCACCTAAAATGCTCTAAAACCTGCCTTTTTACAACTTACAACAAATCAATTTCTTTTGGAAATGATGCATGCCCTCTTGAAAATTCTGATATGATTCAGTAAGAGCATTTGTGTCTCACTTTAAAAACCACTTTAGAATTAGTAAAACAGAAATGTTTTTGTCAGAAATTCATTGCATTAATTACTCAATAAAAGACATTCAGAATCATCAAAGAATGTTTTAAAATTAAAGCAAAACATATAATTGAGACTTTGCTTTGACATAGCAAGTCAAGTTAGAAATGTTAGTATCGGACAGTGACTTATCAACATACAGGATCAGTACATCTACATTTTATAAGAACTTACATGATAAATGAACTTGTAAATTTGTAGGGTAGTATATTAAAGTGGGAATAATTTTGGCACATCAATTATGGCTCAAAATAACCCAGGTAATTTTCTCTAAGTGCAAAATTTAGAAATGTTATTTCTGTAGAAATGAGCAAATTATACATGCATAAATCATAGAAAAGGAAAATGCCACCATTTTTTCTGTCTCTAAATTGGATTATAGCTAAATTGTTTCCAGGAGTTTGCCACCTATTTTATTTTTTTAATCTCTAGTGGAGACTCTAGTGAAGGTTCTATGACATTTTTTTTGCTAAAGAGATAATACTATGAAAATCAGAGAAACATAAAATGTAACTAGAACATTAAAAAGATAAAGAGAAAAGGGTATAGATGCATCTTTCTATAAACTTTTTAATGGTATTGTTGTTTGTTATTAAGGAAATACTTCATGACAATGCTTGAAATTGCTTTTGAACTAGTAAAGCAAAATATAACCATTTCCTATAATATTGGATGAAAAATAAAGGGGCCATAACATTACTTTTCAGATGGATATAATTCTCCTCCTTCTCCTCCTTCATAATAAGGCTTTTGTCTTTGTGTCCATATAAGACATTGGTTTTTCTTTAGTTATTTTCGCTCTTTTATCCAGTGTCTGTAAAACATACCAATTCTAAAGGCGTATCAGGATTTGACTCCAAATTATTGGTCAATAATAAATGGACATATGTGACAATGGAATATTACTCAGCCATCAAACACAATGAAATCCTGCTATTTAAGATGACGTGGGTGGAGCTAGAGTATATTATGCTAAATGAAGCAAGTCAGTCAGAGAAAGACAAATACCATATGATTTCTCTCACATGTGGCATTTAAGAAACAAAAGAGATGAATGTAGAGGAAGGGGAAAAAGAAAAAGAAAAAGAGAGGGAGGCAAGCCATAAGAGACCCTTCAGTAATAGAGAACAAACAGTGTTGATGGAGGGAGGTGGGCCTGGGATGGGATAAATGGGTGATGGGTATTAAGCAGGGCACTTGTGATGAGCACTGGGTGTTATATGTAAGTGATGAATCACTAAATTCTACTCCTACTCCTGAAACAAACAAACAAACAAAATTAGGGCCAAATTTTTGACCCAGTAAACCTCTTTCCTGAGACTTTATCATACTTAAATAATCTAAAAGTAGATGAAGAAGAGTATCTAGAACAAAAGGATGATAAATGATTGAGTAAAATAATATGCTCTATATCACAATAAAATAATATATAGCCATTAAAAATGACTATCATAAAGACTATTAAAAATGGGTATATGTATTTGCATGCACACACATATGTGTGTGTCTGTATTTGTCTATGGACAGATTTCAAAATATATGTACATATATATATATTCGTTTGATAATTTCAAGACTACATAAATTATTTGTTAAAATTCTATGCCATTTTATTATTTTCTGTCCCTTCTATTTTTTTTAATTTTTTAAAGTTTCTATTTTAATTCCACTTAGTTAACATACAGTGTTATATTAGTTTCAGGTGTATAATACAGTAATTTAACACTTCCATACATCATCCTGTGCTCATCACAACTGCACTCCTTAATCCCCATCACCTATTTAACCCATCTCCACACCCACCTCCCCTTTGGTAACCATCAGTTTGTTCTCTATAGTTAAGAATTTGTTAAAAAAAAAAAAAGAAAAGAATTTGTTTCTTGGTTTGCCTCTTTTTTTCCCCTTTGCTGGTTTGTTTTGTTTCTTAACAAAACCACATATGAGTGAAATCAAATGTTATTTGTCTGTTTCTGACTTATTCTGCTTAGCATAATATTCTCTAGCTCCATCCACATCATTGCAAATGGCAAAATTTCATTCTTTTTTTAAAGCTCAGTAATATTTCAGTGTGCATGTGTGTGTATCACATCTTCTTTATCCATCCAGTAAATGGACATGGGCTATTTCCATAGTTTGGTTATTGTAGATAATCTGCTATAAACATTGGGATGCATATATACCTTTGAATTGGTGTTTTTGTATTCTTTGGGTAAATATCTAGTAGGGCAATTGATGGATTGTAAGGTTGTTCTATTTTTCATTTTTTGAGGAACCTCCACTGTTCTCCAGAGTGGCTGTACCAGTTTGCATTCCCACAACAGTGCAAGAGGGTTCCCCTTACTCCACATCTTTGCCAACACCTGTTGTTTCTTGTGTTGTATGCCATTTTATATAATGGATGACATATATAAAGTTACTTATATGAAATTTATATTTAAACTATTTTAAATATATGAAGCAATGTTATTCAGTGTATGTGTGTATTAAACCAATGTTTAAAACACACAGCTCTTAAATCATAAGTATAATTTTTATGAGATTATGTGACATTGTATTCTAATTGAGCACTTGCATTGTAGGGAAAACAGGAACAAGCAATACACTTTTAACACTGTATGTATGTAAGTTAAGTGTCCAAATTTTAGTAAATTATTAGCTGCTTTCTACATATTAAGAAACAAAATGATTTTAGGCTTGCTGGATTAAAAAAAATAACATGAGGGATTATTTAACATAAGAACATCATCTCTTCACAGAACATATTAACTCTTCTACACATTGATAAATGGAGTGGCTCATAGTCCACATAATGTAAGTTCTAAGGGGAAAAAAAGACATCTTTTCAGTCAATAATCAACTCATTCATTCATCAGATTATACTGATTGCTTTTACATTTAAGCACTGAAAGGAAACATGTTTGTCTTCTCTGGCATCAATTACAAAGGAATCAAAAACTTAAAGAATCTATCTCATCTTGCTTTTTAAATCCATTTGTACCTCGAATTAATTATACTCATGATGGTTTTCCTTCCTGAAATTTATATATATTTTTAACCCATCCCATCTCTTGGAGGTACACTTTTACTATTTTCTAGATTTACAAATGTATCTCTTTTAATTTTTCCTATATAAGTTTTATTTAGAATTAAAGTGATTTACTCAACTCTCTTATTTTGGGAATTTTAGAGTAGGAGTTTATTTACTCTGTAATCATGCCATTCATGTTAAAGGGATTTAAAAAAATCTCCCTTGTGAGATGTTTCCAATATTATGTTTACTAAAGTACATTACTTGATCATTCTTTGTACATAGCTCATAGAATACAATCATAAAATGATATCCCTAAAATGTAAAATAGTTGTTTTTAAACACTCTGCTAAACTAGTGCATCTGGTTTCAAATTTTGTCTTCAAAATATATTTTCATGGTCACATACTCTAAACAAATTCAACA